>NC_086446.1:328394745-328722245 GCF_028390025.1 Pseudophryne corroboree
ACACCCTTGTCCTTGGATATAGGGTTATCCGCTGATGCATCTGAAGATGCGATCCGGACCATTTGTCCAGCAGATCCCACTGAAGAGTTCTTGCGTGAAATCTGCCGAATGGAAGCGCTTCGTAATAAGCCACCATTTTTTACCAGGACTCTTGTGCAATGATGCACTGACACTTTTCCTGGTTTTAGGAGGATCCCGATTAGCTCGGATAACTCCCTGGCTTTCTCCTCTGGGAGAAACACCCTTTTCCTGGACTGTGTCCAGAATCATCCCTAGGACCAGCAGACGTGTCGTCGGAACAACTGCGGTTTTGGAATATTTAGAATCCACCCGTGCTGTCGTAGAACTACTTGAGATAGTGCTACTCCGACCTCCAACTGTTCTCTGGACCTTGTTCTTATCAGGAGGTCGTCCATTTTCTTTGAAGACGAATCCTCATTTCGGTCATTACCTTGGTAAAGACCCGGGGTGCCTTGGACACTCCAACGGCATCGTCTGACACTGATAGTGACAGTTCTGTACCACGAACCTGAGGTACCCTTGGTGAGAAAAGCAAATTTTGGGACATGGAGGTAAGCATCCCTGATGTCCCGGGACACCATATAGTCCCCTTGTTCCCAGTTCGCTATCACTGCTCTGAGTGACTCCATCTGGATTTGAACCCTTGTAAGTGTTCAATTTTTTCAGATTCTCACCTAGCCTTCTGGCTTCAGTACCACCCTATAGTGTGGAACAATACCCCTTTCCTTGTTGTAGGAGGGGTAATTTTATTATCACCTGCTGGGAATACAGCTTGTGAATTGTTTTCAATACTGCCTCCCTGTCGGAGGGGGACATTGGTACAGCAGACTACAGGAACCTGCGAGGGGGGAAACGCCTCGACATTCCAATCTGTGCCCCTTTGATACTACTTGTAGGATCCAGGGGTCCTGTACGGTCCCAGCGTCATGCTGAGAACTTAGTAGAAGCGGTGGAGGGCTTCTGTTACTGGGAATGGGCTGCCTGCTGCAGTCTTCTTCCCTTTCCTCTATCCCTGGGCAGATATCTTATAGGGACGAAAAGACTGAGGCTGAAAAGACGGTGTCTTTTTCTGCAGAGATGTGACTTAGGGTAAAAAACGGTGGATCTTCCAGCAGTTGCCGTGGCCACCAGGTCCCATGGACCGACCCCAAATAACTCCTCCCCTTTTATACGGCAATACATCTTTGTGCCGTTTGGAATCTGCATCCCCTGACCACTGTCGTGTCCATAAACATCTTCTTGCAGATATGGACATCGCATTTACTCTTGATGCCAGAGTGCAAATATCCCTCTGCGCATCTCGTATATATAGAAATGCATCCTTTAAATGCTCTATAGTCAATAAAATACTGTCCCTGTCAAGGGTATCAATATTTTTAGTCAGGGAATCCGACCAAGCCACCTCAGCTCTGCACATCCAGGCTGAGGCGATCGCTGGTCACAGTATAACACCAGCATGTGTGTGTATACTTTTTTGGATATTTTTCTGATAAGCATGTGAGCGCCTTATCCACCCTGAGGGGTGTTTCCCAATGCGCCTTAACTTCTGGCGGGAAAGGGTATACCGCCAATAATTTTCTATCGGGGGAAACCCACGCATCATCACACACTTCATTTAATTTATCTGATTCAGGAAAAACTACAGGTAGTTTTTTCACCTCACACATAATACCCTTCTTTGTGGTACTTGGAGTATCAGAAATATGTAACACCTCCTTCATTGCCCTTAACGTGTGGCCCTAAAGGAAAATACGTTTGTTTCTTCACCGTCGACACTGAAATCAGTGTCCGTGTCTGGGTCTATGTCGACCGACTGAGGTAAATGGGCGTTTTTACAAGCCCCTGACGGTGTCTGAGACGCCTGGACCGGTACTAATTTGTTCGCCGGCCGTCTCATGTCGTCAACCCACTTGCAGCGTGTTGACATTATCACGTAATTCCATAAGTAAGCCATCCATTCCGGTGTCGACTCCCTAGAGAGTGACATCACCATTACAGGCAATTTGCTCCGCCTCCTCACCAACATTTTCCTCATACATGTCGACACACACGTACCGACATACAGCACACACATAGGGAATGCTCTGATAGAGGACAGGACCCACTAGCCCTTTGGGGAGACAGAGGGAGAGTTTGCCAGCACACACCAAAATGCTATAATTATACAGGGACAACCCTTATATAAGTGTTCCTCCCATATAGCATTTAATATATATATGTATATCGCCAAATCAGTGCCCCCCCTCTCTGTTTTAACCCTGTTTCTGTAGTGCAGTGCAGGGGAGAGCCTGGGAGCCTTCCCCTCAGCCTTTCTGTGAGGGAAAATGGCGCTGTGTGCTGAGGAGAATAGGCCCCGCCCCCTTTTCGGCGGGCTTCTTCTCCGGAGATTGTGAAGTCTGGCAGGGGTTAAATACATCCATATAGCCTCAAGGGCTATATGTGATGTATTTTTCGCCATACAGGTATTCTACATTGCTGCCAGGGCGCCCCCCCCCGCGCCCTGCACCCTCCGTGATCGCTGTGGGAAGTGTGCTGACAGACAATGGCGCACAGCTGCAGTGCTGTGCGCTACCTGAGGAAGACTGAAAAGTCTTCTGCCGCCTGGTTCCGGACCTCTTCAATCTTCAGCATCTGCAAGGGGGTCGGCGGCGCGGCTCCGGGACGAACCCCAGGGCGAGACCTGTGTTCCGACTCCCTCTGAAGCTAATGGTGTCCAGTAGCCTAAGAATCCAATCCATCCTGCACGCAGGTGAGTTGAAATTCTCTCCCCTAAGTCCCTCGATGCAGTGAGCCTGTTGCCAGCAGGACTCACTGAAAATAAAGAACCTAAAAACTTTTTCTAAGCAACTCTTTAAGAGAGCCACCTAGATTGCACCCTTCTCGGACGGGCACAAAAACCTAACTGAGGCTTGGAGGAGGGTCATAGGGGGAGGAGCCAGTACACACCATGTGATCCTAAAAGCTTGCTTTTGTGCCCTGTCTCCTGCGGAGCCGCTATTCCCCATGGTCCTGACGGAGTCCCCAGCATCCACTAGGACGTTAGAGAAACAACAGTTTCCATAACTACTGTAACTGTCTGCCACTGCACACAATACTGTACAGTATAAACCAGTTCATTTGTACTGACGTCCTGCATCACAGCCGCAGGATGAACAACGTGGGACGCACGTCTGGGACGCTGTATGCTGAGGGGATAATGGCAGCACACCATGACAGACCCTCCAGCATTGGAGAACTGCGACTCATCATTGACTGGTGGGACTGAGCTCTCGCCAGCAACGAGGAGAAGCTAAGGGCGTACCAGGGGGCAAGCAGGGTAATACTGCAGACATTCAACCATCGCAGGACAGTGAGGTCACTCCAGAGGAGGTGGAGTGACCTCGTGACGAGGACACCCAGACACCTTCAGACCATCAGGAACTGTAAGTACAGTACTGTACAGTATATTACTGTACTTTAAGTTACTGTAATTACAGGTACTGTATAAAACAGGGTCAGCTGTAGCAGCAGGTATCCGGTCTGGGTGTGGTATGAAGGGTCAACCACACTTAGGTTGACAGTGTCTAGGTCGACCACTTTTGATCGACAGTAACTAGGTCGACAGGGATTCTAAGTCGACAGGTCAAAAGGTTGACATGAGGGTTTTTTGGATGTCGTTTTCTCCATGCAGTGACCGGGAACCCCAATTAGTGCACCGTGTCCCCTCACCATGTTACAGTAATGTGTTATAAGGTCCATGACTGTGGCAGATCTCTACTTTGTGACGTAATGTGAATATACTGCACTACTGTGTGACACAACGTGAATCAAGAGCAGTAGTGTGACGTGACATGAATAAACTGCACTACTGTGACGTGACGTGAATACTGTAAGATGGATTCAGGTGAGTGCTGCATCATCTGTCATGAAATCAATTTACTGTATACTGTAATGAGATGGTTAAGGGTGGGAGGGCCACATGAGGGCCGCATGTTGATGTGTGTCATAATGTTTATAAAGGTACAGTAGTGTTCTGTCTAATACCCTGGACCTAATGTAATCAGTGTACTACTGTACTGTAGAGATACTGTAAGTGGACTGTACTGTATAGTGTAATGTCATATTTAAAAATGTGCCCCTTAAGATTTTAAGACTGTAAAGTACACTATGCCCTCCTAAGTGATTAGGTGCAGGGTACTGTATAAGTATGTATAAATGGTATCCGGACTCCAGGTCGACACCAAAAAGGTCGACATGGACAAAAGGTCGGCATGGACAAAAGGTCGGCATCGACAAAAGGTTGACATGTCCTAGGTCGACATGGAAAAAGGTTGCATGAGTTTTTCACTTTTTTTCCATTTTTTGAACTTTTTCATACTTTACGATTCACGTGGACTACGATTGGGAATAGTTACCTGTGCCGAGTGCAGCGAGGCACCTTGCCCGAACACGGTGCACTAATTGGGGTTCCTCAGCCCCCTCTTTTGGCCTCACATAAACGTGCACTCCTACAGGCACTCCAGTCTGACTCTGATACTGAATTACTAGAACTGGATGAGGGGGAGGTTGATATGGGAGAGGACAATTCTCTGTCCCCGGGTGTTGAGGCCCTGATTTATGCTATTAGAGAGGTCCTCAACATACCGGATAAGGAGGCAGAACCAAAGAGGAATTGAATTTTAATGTAAAACCAAAATCTTTGCCACTTTTCCTGTATCAAAAGAGTTAAACTCCCTTTCTAGGGAGGCATAAGTCAATCCTGACAAGAAATTCTAAACTCTTCAGTGGTTATTGCATTCCTTTCCTTTCCCTCCTGAGGATAGGAACTTATGTGAAACTCCCCCGTCAGTGGATACTTCAGTGTCCAGGTGTCACAACTGAGGGCCTGAGCTGACGGGAGGCAGCCTCAGTTGTAGGGGCTGAGATGTACCGGAACCTGGGAGGTTGTATCAGACCCCTGGACATGTAAGTAACATGAATAATAACTGCCCGAAGGCGTGACCACGACAACTTAGATAAAAGTCAATGATGTTTATTATGACAACTCCGCATCACAGCAGCAATAAAAGAAAACGTAAAAATCAGCAAAGAATAAATACAGTTCCTGAGTACTACAGCATGGCAGGAGCCACAGGGCACTGGTAGTGTGAGATAGTTCTTATGATCTTCTAGATGGAAAGTCCTTACCAGGCCCGGCTGTAGCAATGGAGATAACCCAGGATTATACCAGCTGGTGTTCCAGGAAGAGCTGGGTTGCTGAAGGTAAAACAGCTGCTGTGGATACTGGCTGGAACCAGACTGTTGTTAGCACGGAGTGGATACTGGCTGGAACCAGTTAAATAATAAATGAACTTTGGGAGCGATGAAATGTGAACTGAAATGTAGAACTTGAGAGCGGAGAAATAATAATTCCGGTGGAGAGTGGTAAAGTGTAGAAAGGACACCGGCCCTTTAAGGGAAGCTGTACTCTGCTGGAAGCTGAGGCTGGAAGCAGGTAGTGTTGTAGCTGAAAACAGATGAATCCACAATGGATTGGAGAGTCAGGCTACACCGCAGGTGGAATGCTGGTGCGGGTCTCTATGGTGGAAGTCTTGAGACAGGAGCTGGAACCTGGAAGACAATCATAGAAGAGAGACAAACAGGAACTAGGTTTGACAACCAAAGCACTGACGTCTTCCTTGCTCAGGTACAGCTTACTTATACCTGCAGCAAGGAAGGGGTTGGCTAGGCAATTATGCAAATCAACAACACAGACAGCAGATTGGTGGAAATGATCAGATGACAGAATCCAAGATGGCTGCGCCCATGCAGACACTTGGAGGGAAGTTTGGTTTGTAATCCATGTGGTCTGGGAAACAGTAATGGCGGCGCCGGCCACCGGAGACAGGAGACGCCAGGCTGATAGATGCACATTTAACCACGCGGGCACAGCGGAGGCCGCGGCTGATGAAAAGACCACTCTGTATGTGGAAACTCAGGAACAGCGGAATCCGGTCCTGGAACGCTGAGCCCGCCTTAGGAGGCATCTGAAGGGTAAGTAATGGCGTCCAGATACCCGGATCGTGACAGCACCCCCCCCTTTAGGAGTGGCCCCAGGACACTTCTTAGGCTTTAAAGGAAACTTTGCGTGGAAATTTCGGACCAAGGCAGGAGCATGGACGTCAGAGGCATTGGTCCAAGAGCGTTCTTCAGGACCATAGCCCTTCCAGTCAATGAGATACTGAAGTTGACCGTAACGGTGACGTGAGTCCAGGATCTTGGCCACTTCATACTCAACGCCTCGTTGAGTTTGGACTTTCGGAGTTGGTGGAAGTGAGGAATGAAACCGATTCAAGATTAGCGGTTTCAACAGGGAAACATGGAATGTCCTGGGTATTTTTAAGAAGGGAGGTAACTGGAGTCTGTAAGCGACAGGATTGATGACTTGATCAATTTTGAAAGGACCGATGTAGCGAGGTGCAAACTTCATACTGGGAACTCTTAACCTCAAATTCTTCGTGGATAACCATACCCGATCACCCACCTTGAGAGCAGGAACTGCTCGACGCTTCTTATCCGCAAACTTCTTGTACCTGAACGATGCCTTGAGCAGAGCTGATCGTACGCTCTTCCAGATATTGGCAAACTGATGCAAGGTGATATCCACTGCGGGAACAGAAGTTGCTGGAAGCGGTTGGAACTCAGGGACTTTAGGGTGGAATCCAAAGTTGGTGAAGAATGGTGTTGAAGAAGATGAAGAATGATACTGGTTGTTATGACAGAACTCGGCCCAGGGAAGTAATTGAACCCAGTCATCTTGAGAGGAGGACACATAGATGCGGAGGAAGGCCTCCAAGTCCTGATTCACCCTCTCAGTTTGACCATTGGTCTGAGGATGGTAAGCCGTGGAAAACTTTAACTTGACTTGGAGGACTTGACATAAACTTCGCCAGAATTTGGCTGTGAATTGAACTCCTCGATCTGAGATAATTTCTTCTGGAAGACCGTGGAGTCGGAAGATCTCTTGTATGAATACTTGAGCCAACTTGGAAGCTGACGGAAGACCGGTGAGAGGAATGAAGTGTGCCATCTTGGTGAACCGGTCAACTACCACCCAGATGGTATTGAACTTGTTGCACATGGGCAAATCTGTAATAAAATCCATCGACAAATGGGTCCATGGTCGACGGGGAACAGATAGTGGAACCAGTTGCCCCGCAGGCGACTGGCGGGATACTTTATGTTGAGCACACTTTGGGCAAGATGCAATAAACTCCAAAACGTCCTTTTTCAGAGTTGGCCACCAATAGGACCTAGAGATAAACTCCAGGGTTTTTTGGATACCTGTATGTCCGGCAAAACGGGAAGCATGGGCCCAATGCATGAGCTTCTTCCTTAGTGTCGGCTTCACAAAACTTTTCCCTGATGGGGGCGTAGAGTCCATCCCTACCGTGGAGAATGCCAACGGATTTATAATAGGATGCTTGTCTGAAGACTCTGACTCATTTTCTTGCTCCCATGAGCGGGAAAGGGCATCGGCCTTGCGATTCTGAGAGCCCGGACAGAACTGGAGTTTAAAGTCGAACCTGGAAAAGAAAAGTGCCCATCTGGCCTGACGAGGGTTGAGACATTGTGCGCCTTTTAGATATAGAAGGTTCTTGTGGTCTGTAAGGATGGTGATTGAATGAGAAGCTCCCTCCAACAGATATCTCCACTCCTCTAGAGCGAGCTTGATGGCTAGCAACTCCTGGTCGCCAATGGCATAGTTGCGCTCCGCTGGGGAGAACTTCCGTGAGAAGAAACTGCAAGGATGTAAATGACCATCTTTAGCCCTCTGAGATAACACCGCTCCTACTCCAACGGAGGAGGCATCCACCTCTAAGATGAAAGGAGAGTCGATGTCAGGCTGTTTCAGGACAGGTGCAGAGATGAACCTCTGTTTTAAAAGATGAAAAGCTTGCATGGCTTCTTCAGACCACTTGGACGGGTTAGCACCCTTCTTGGTGAAAGCAGTAATAGGCGCCACAATGGTGGAAAAGTCTCGTATAAACTTTCGGTAATAATTGTCGAACCCTAAGAACCTCTGGACCCCTTTGAGGGTTAAGGGTACCGGCCAATTCTGGATTGCTTGTAGTTTCTCAGGATCCATCTCTAGTCCGGAACCGGACACAATGTACCCTAGAAACGGAATGGACTTGACTTCAAAGACGCATTTCTCTAATTTGCAGTAGAGATGATTGACACGGAGACGGGACAGAACCTCCTTTACCCAGAAACGATGTTCCTCTAAATCGTTGGCAAAAATGAGGATATCATCTAGATAGACCACGACATGACGGTATAGAATGTCTCTGAAGATCTCATTGACGAAATGCTGGAAGACAGCTGGAGCATTGCTCAATCCGAAGGGCATGACGAGGTACTCATAATGTCCGTCACGGGTGTTAAATGCGGTCTTCCACTCGTCACCCTCACGGATCCGGATGAGATTGTATGCACCTCTCAGGTCCAGCTTTGTAAAGATGGTAGCTCCGCTAACTCTGTCAAAGAGCTCAGTAATCAGGGGTAAAGGATAGCGGTTCTTGATGGTAATGTCGTTCAAACCTCTGTAGTCGATGCACGGCCGCAGACCACCATCTTTCTTCTTTACAAAAAAGAAGCCTGCGCCGGCTGGAGAAGAAGAAGGTCGAATGAACCCCTTTGCTAGGTTCTCTTTAATGTATTCCTCCATAGAATGTGTCTCGGGGAGAGACAACGGATAAGTTCGGCCTCGAGGTGGAACCTTCCCTGGAACGAGATCAATCGGGCAGTCCCATTCTCTATGAGGAGGAAGGATATCAGCAGAAGCTTTACTGAACACATCCGTGAAATCTTGATATGGAGGAGGTGGAACATCAGACGACCTGGGGGAGGAAGAACAGACAGGCAACACTTTAAACAAACATGTCTTAGTACAGGAGGAACCCCATGCCAGGATTTGCGTAGTCGTCCAATCAATTGTAGGATTGTGAAGACGGAGCCATGGAAGGCCCAGGACCACAGGATGTGTGGCTCTTGGAATCACTAAAAATGAAATAAGTTCGGAATGAAGAACTCCCACTCTCAGACGAACTGGTAGAGTCCTTAGAGAAATAACTGTATCAAAAATTTTACTGCCATCCACAGCAGTTAAGGAAAAGGACGAAGGAAGTCTCTCGGTGGGTAGGGACCACCGTTTAACATAGGCTTCAGTAATAAAGTTCCCAGCTGCTCCGGAATCCAGGAGGGCAATGACGTTCTGATAACGTTGAGCAACTTGAAGCGAGACTGGGAGGTTACAATCTTGAGGAGATGGAGAGGAGATCATTACTCCTAGCCGGCCCTCTCCTTGGCGAGCTAGGATTTGGAGTTTCCCGGACGTTTGGGACAGGCATTAATGGTGTGAGACGGAGCTGCACAATACAGACAGAGAAACTCGGAGAGACGTCTTCGGCGCTCAGCAGGAGTTAAACGGGAACGGCCAATTTGCATGGGTTCATCTGTAGTTGGTGACAGTTGGCGAGGAGGAGGAGTAGAAGATTTTGGAGCAGATGATCTTCCACGCTCAGTTGCTCTCTCTCTGAAACGCAAGTCAACTTTCGTACAAAGTGAGATTAGCTCATCTAACTTGGAGGGTAAGTCTCTGGTAGCTAACTCATCTTTAATACGCTCGGATAAACCATGCCAGAATGCAGCATACAGGGCCTCGTCGTTCCATGCCAGTTCGGATGCCAGGATCTGGAACTGTATAAGATATTGTCCTACAGTACGTGATTCCTGGCGTAAACGGAGAATCTCAGACGAAGCTGAAGTTACCCGGCCTGGCTCGTCGAAGATGCGCCTGAATGTTGACACAAATGCAGTGTAAGAAGATAGCAGGGTGTCGGACCTCTCCCATAACGGTGATGCCCAATCAAGGGCTGAGCCACTGAGAAGAGAAATAATGTAAGCAATTTTTGTACGGTCACTGGGAAAATTGCCAGGTTGTAGCTCAAACTGAATCTCACACTGGCTGAGAAATCCCCTGCAGAATCTTGGAGATCCGTCAAATTTTGCTGGCGTTGGAAGATGAAGACGTGGAGCAGAAATGGGTAAGGTGGGTGGGGTTATAGCTGGAGTCACTGTGGTTGACGCACCAGACGCGCCTGATCCACGGAGAGTTGTCTGAATCCCATCCAGCCGAGTAGAGAGATCCTGGAGACAGCGGATGATGTGGCCCTGTGCAGCCTCCTGATGTTCTAGTCGGGCTGCCAGTTCTTGCATCGGCCTGGCCGCTTGATCCTGGTCTCCGGCTGGATTCATTAGTTCAGTGCTTACTGTCACAACTGAGGGCCTGAGCTGACGGGAGGCAGCCTCAGTTGTAGGGGCTGAGATGTACCGGAACCTGGGAGGTTGTATCAGACCCCTGGACATGTAAGTAACATGAATAATAACTGCCCGAAGGCGTGACCACGACAACTTAGATAAAAGTCAATGATGTTTATTATGACAACTCCGCATCACAGCAGCAATAAAAGAAAACGTAAAAATCAGCAAAGAATAAATACAGTTCCTGAGTACTACAGCATGGCAGGAGCCACAGGGCACTGGTAGTGTGAGATAGTTCTTATGATCTTCTAGATGGAAAGTCCTTACCAGGCCCGGCTGTAGCAATGGAGATAACCCAGGATTATACCAGCTGGTGTTCCAGGAAGAGCTGGGTTGCTGAAGGTAAAACAGCTGCTGTGGATACTGGCTGGAACCAGACTGTTGTTAGCACGGAGTGGATACTGGCTGGAACCAGTTAAATAATAAATGAACTTTGGGAGCGATGAAATGTGAACTGAAATGTAGAACTTGAGAGCGGAGAAATAATAATTCCGGTGGAGAGTGGTAAAGTGTAGAAAGGACACCGGCCCTTTAAGGGAAGCTGTACTCTGCTGGAAGCTGAGGCTGGAAGCAGGTAGTGTTGTAGCTGGAAACAGATGAATCCACAATGGATTGGAGAGTCAGGCTACACCGCAGGTGGAATGCTGGTGCGGGTCTCTATGGTGGAAGTCTTGAGACAGGAGCTGGAACCTGGAAGACAATCATAGAAGAGAGACAAACAGGAACTAGGTTTGACAACCAAAGCACTGACGTCTTCCTTGCTCAGGTACAGCTTACTTATACCTGCAGCAAGGAAGGGGTTGGCTAGGCAATTATGCAAATCAACAACACAGACAGCAGATTGGTGGAAATGATCAGATGACAGAATCCAAGATGGCTGCGCCCATGCAGACACTTGGAGGGAAGTTTGGTTTGTAATCCATGTGGTCTGGGAAACAGTAATGGCGGCGCCGGCCACCGGAGACAGGAGACGCCAGGCTGATAGATGCACATTTAACCACGCGGGCACAGCGGAGGCCGCGGCTGATGAAAAGACCACTCTGTATGTGGAAACTCAGGAACAGCGGAATCCGGTCCTGGAACGCTGAGCCCGCCTTAGGAGGCATCTGAAGGGTAAGTAATGGCGTCCAGATACCCGGATCGTGACACCAGGCTGTCATGTAAACTAGTACTGCCTGTACCTGAGGCTCTCTCTCTCAAAGACCCAACTGACCGCAAGATTAAGACTACACTCAAATCAATATATACTGTGGTGGGTGTAGCACAAAGGCCCACTATTGCATGTGGCTGGATTTCAAGGGCCATGGTAAAATGGTCTGATAATATAATAAATGGCTTTGACTCTCTCCCTCAGGAGGAGATCTTTACACTTTTGCATCATATCCAGGATGCTGCAAACTTTATGAGTGAGGCTATTAAAGAATTGTGTCTCATTAATGGCCGTACCACGGCTATGGCTGTCTCGGCCCACAGGGCTCTGTGGCTGCGACAATGGTCAGCGGATGCTGATTCCAAGAAAGGCACAGAAAATCTTCCTTTTACAGACGAGACCTTATTTGGGGAAGAACTGAACAAGTGGATTTCTCAAGTGACGGCTGGAAAGTCTACCTATCTGCCATCTGCTGCGCCTCCTGCTAGACGTCCCTATTCTGGGTCCTTTCGTGTGGCCAGATTTAGAGGCAGAGCTAGAGGAGCCTCAAATGCCGCCAGAGGAAATTTAAGGTAAGTCGCGTAAACCAACGGCTGCTGGATCTCTGGACCAGACCTCCAGATCCTAATCCATGAAGCCCTCCGCGTGACGGTTGGCCCCAACACCAGGGAGACTTTCAGGTGAGTGCTCGCCTTCAACACTTCACCCACGTGTGGGCACAGTCCTGCTGGGATCCTTGGGTGAGGGACCTCATATCCCAAGAATACCAGTAGGAATTTCAAGTACTACCTCCTCCCAGATTCTTCAAGTCAAGCTTACCAGCTGCTTCACCCATAGCAAGGGTTACCTTGCAAGACACCATTCAAAAACTGCTACAAACGGGTGTTGTGGTCTCACTACTTCCCCTGTTGCACAACAGGGGGTTTTACTCCAGCCTTTTTGTTGTACCGAAACCGGATGGTTCGGTACATAAAATCTCTGAACCCGTATCTACGCTTGTTCAAATTCAAGATGGTGTCCCTGAGAGCAGTGGTCTTCGGGCTGGAGGAGGGGGAGTTCATAGTATCCCTGGATGTCAAGGATGCTTACCAACACCTCCCCATATGACCTCCTCATCAGGCTTACCTCTGATTAGCTGTTCTGGACCACTACTTCTAGTTTCAGGCCTTATCCTTTGGTCTCTCCACAGCCCAAAGGGTATTCACAAAAGTTATGGCGGAGATGATGCTGCAATTGCGTAGGATGGGAGTCAACATAGTCCCCTATTTGGACGATCTCCTGATAAAGGCAGTCTCCAAGGAACGTCTGCTACACAGCATAGACTTGACTACTCGTCTGCTTACGGACCACGGGTGGATCCTAAATTTCCAGAAGTCTCACCTGGAACTGTCACAAAGAATCTAGTTCCTGGGCATGATACTGGACACTGTAGCTCAGAAGGTATTCCTCCCCATGGACAAGGCTTTGACAATCCAGTATATGGTCCGCTCGGTGCTCAGACCTCGCAAGATCTCGATTCATCTTTGCATTCACCTACTGGGCAAGATGGTGGCCTCCTACGAGGCAATCCAATATGGCAGGTTCAATGCCCGTCCATTCCAGCTGAATCTGCTGAACAAGTTGTCAGGGTCTCACCTGCACATGCACCAGAGTATATCTCTGTCACCAAAAGCACGGATCTCCTTGTTATGGTGGTTGCAAGTCTCTCACCTTGGGGAAAGTCGGAGTATCAGTACCCAGTCCTGGACTCTACTGACAACGGATGCCTCCCTCTGAGGTTGGGGTACCGTATCCCAGGGGGCTCAGTTCCAGGGAAAGTGGTCGTGTCAGGAATCTGCACTCTCGATAAATGTTCTGGAACTCAACGCAATTTACAATGCTCTTCTGCAGGCCTATCTTCTCCAAAATCAGTCTATTCAGGTACAGTCAGACAACGCCACGGTGGTGGTGTACATAAACCGGCAGGGAGGAACAAAAAGCAGGGCCGCAATGCGAGAGGTGTCACAGATACTCCTCTGGGCAGAAGCCAATGCAAGGGCCATCTCAGCCATATTCATTCCAGGCGTGGACAATTGGGAAGCGGATTCCTCAGCAGGCACGACCTCCATTCCAGGGAAATAGGGCCTTCACCCTCAGGTGTTTCAACAACTGGTTCACCGGTGGGGCTGTCCACAGATGGACCTGATGGCATCTCATCTCATCAAGAAGCTCCGTCGTTACTGTTCCAGAACAAGGGATCCGCAAGCTGCAGCAGTGGACGCTCTGACGGCTCTGTGGTCTGACCAGTTCGTGTACCTGTTTCCTCCAATCCTCCTCATTCCCAGAGTTCTAAAAAGGCTAAAAAGGGAAAGAGTTCAGGCAATTCTGATTGCCACGGATTGGCCTTGACGGGCCTGGTATACAGACCTCCTGACCATGTCCCTGAAGGAACCCTGGCCTCTGCTGCTTCTGAAGGACCTTCTTCAACAAGGGCCGTTAGTTTATCCAGACTTACTGCAGCTACTTTTGATGACTTGGAAGTTAAGCGGGAGAATCTAGCCAGGAAAGGTCTTCCGTCCAAGGTTATCTTCACTATGGTCCAGGCCCGTAAGGTCGTCACATCTAAACATTACCACCGTATCTGGAAGAAATATGTTTCCTGGTGTGAGGGTAGAAAATATTCTCCTGCAGAGTTTTGGTTTTGCCGTTTTCTGCTCTTCCTGCAAGCAGGCATGGATATGGGCCTAGGGCTGGCTCCATCAAGGTTCAGATTTCTGCTCTCTCCATCTTCTTCCAGAAATAGCTGGCGGTGCTTCCGGAAGTACAGACATTTCTGAAGGGGGTTCTCCACATTCAACCACCCTTTGTCCCTCCCGCGGCTCCAAGGGATCTCAATGTGGTCTTAAACTTTCTCCAGTTGGACTGGTTTGAACCCTTGCACAGGGTGGACCTGAAATGTCTTACTTGGAAGACTATCATGTTGCTGGCTCTTGCTTCTGCTAGACGGGTGTCTGAATTGGGGGCCTTATCTTGTAAGAGCCCGCATTTGATATTTCATGATGATAGGGCGGAGCTCAGGACTCGCCCGCAGATAAATAGATATACAGTGTATGCCCAGCTTTAGCAGGATTTTTTAATACAATTTGAAATGAGTGGTGGCACTGATACCAATTCAACCATCTTGCCCTTCTGAGCTTGGGAGGGAACCTTCTCAGCCTAAAGCCCTAAATGGGTTCTCAAATCTGGAATTGTAGCTTCAATGGGGGCTCTCCCACTGTACAGTAGTAATTTCTCCATTACTTTGGTGTTTTACCTTTAAAATATAGGTGTCAATCCAATTTTAAAAAGATGTTTGCGATGTGTATTTCCAGAAAGCCAACTACTGTAGCATCCAGCAACATTGCACGTTTTTCCTTGCACCCCGTAGAAGGGGACCTACTGTAACAGGTATGTATGTGCTCACCCAAACATCGCATTTAACTGACTCATCCCATAATGTCAGTTCTTTCATATCTGCAAGTTTGCCTATTCCTTGGTGTACAACACATTTCAGTTTTCCTTGTTATTCCTGTCTGAAATTTGCTAAATAATTGGTGGCACAAAGTGCCAGGCTTTATGGCTCCACTCCTGATGAAACACCACGTATGGCATGAAACAGTATTGATTTAAAAAAAATATTCTATGCAGCTTTAAAGAATAAGGAAGTGACCATACACCACTCATTACGTACACACTGCACAAATAAATAGCAATTTTAAAGTGTGAACCTGGTTCTTAGAAGCATACTGGCAGGTTAAGTATCGGGAGACAAAAATGGTCCATGTTTTGTGGTACAGTATTTGGGGGGTCATTCCGAGTTGATCGCTAGCTGCCGTTGTTCGCAGCGCAGCGATCAGGCTAATAATCGGAATTTCTGCGCATGCGTTGCACCGCAAATGCGCACGCGCGACGTACGGGTACAAAATCCATTGTGGTTTTGCACAGGTTCTAGCAAAGCTTTCAGTCGCACAGCACAACGCAAGAAGATTGACAGGATGGGGGCGTTTCTTGGTGTCAACTGACTGTTTTCTGGGAGTGTTTGGAAAAATGCAGGCGTGCCAGGGAAAACGCAGGCATGGCTGGGCGAACGCTGGGCGGGTGTGTGACGTCAAAAGCCAACCCACCAACGTTAGAATCATCGCGCAGGATAAGTAACTACAGGGCTGGTCTTGTTCTGCACAAAATGTTTTTGCAGGCGCTCTGCTGCACAGGCATTCGCACTTCTGCAATGCGAAAATATACTCCCCGATGGGCGGTGACAATGCGTTTGCACGGCTGCCAAAAACTGCTAGCGAGCGAACAACTCGGAATGACCCCCTTATGCTGTAACCTCAGATTGGGTAGGACAGATGAAAATGAGTAATCTCAGTACAGTACTACCTCATACCCTCCAACATTTTACACATAAAAATCGGTACAAATTAAGAAAGGGGGCATGGCCACGGGTAAAGGGGGCATGGCCACCTCCCTTTTCCTGTACTTTCAATAGAAGTTTGGAGAGTCAAAAATCGGTACAGACCATAAAAAAAAAGTACTGTACCTGCCAAAAAGGTACAGCTGGAGGGTATGTTAGCTAATATGATTGATGTACTCCAAATTAACAATAATCATAAATATTGATTCTTTTGAAACTAATCTTATGATTGTACTCTCACATGTCCATATGTTTCAATCTGGCAGGGGATAAGAAAAGAAATAAATTTGAATTACTTTATCCTGTTCCAAAAATTAGGTAGCTAAGTGTCCAAAATGTAAATGTTTTTAATCTTATGTGATCCTACGGGTTCAGTATGATTTGCTGGCGTACAGGATTATGGCGGTTAGAATATTGAAGCCGGCATCCTTATAGTTGAAATCCCAACAGGGGAGATGTAAGATTGTCCCCCCTGTCCCCTACACCCTAACCCTCCCTTTCCACAGTCTAATCCTAATTTCCCCCTTAGTGCCTGACCCTACCCTCCCACCGGTGGTGACCAAAACCTAACCTTCCCTGACCTGCAGCCTAACCCTAACCCCTTAGTGCCTAAATCTAACCTTCCCCTGGTGGTGCCTGCAACTCCCAACAGTGGGGAGGTATGACTGTTTCCCCCGAACCCCTACACCCTAACCCCCACTACCCGCAGCCTAACCCTAACCCACCCGGGATGCCACTGTACTGGATGGCGACTATTGGGATTCCGTCTCCTGACCCTGTCGGGATTCCGGCATCGGCATTCTGACAGCTGTCAGGATTCCGTCGTCTGCATTCCGACTGCAGGGATCCCGACAGCCAGCATCTTAACCGCATTCCAATTCTGCACATTGCACTACATTACTGTATACTTGTTATGATTTGGCACTATACAGAAGGATTCGGTATGATATTCCGACTTTTGGGACCAGTGGTCATGAGACCGATCCCAGAATCCCGACCTCGAGTGTACTCGCTGCGCTCGCAGTGCTTCAGACTTTGCTCGCCACACTATTATATTCCCCATGAGGTGGACGAGCGCTGTTGGGGTTCCGGTGTTGGTCTCCAGACCACTGGGATCCCGACAGTCGGATTTCATACTGAATCTCCCTGAATAGTGCCTAATCATAACAAGTGGGAATACCGGGCAGCGGGCCGGATTTCGACTGCTGCCATTTTTCCTGCTGTTGTGATTCCGGCGTCGGTATTTCGACCACCGGGATCCCATCTTTTGGAAAATTAACTGCATCCCATTCAGAGTTAGCAGCCATGCAATAATGCCACAGTCTTTAACTGGGAGTTCTTATCTTCCGAGAATTAATTCATTGGAATTACTAAATTATCACAGGTGAGTTCCTTTCACTATCTGGCATGCAATTTGGGAAGTCTGTGCAAGCTTGTCACATCTGTATATCAGTTTACTGTTATAAAAAGAAAATGAGGAGCACTAAGGATGACCAGTAATTGGGAGGTTATTATGGGATGCAGTCAATTTACCGACAATCAAAATCCCGACAGCAATTGACCGACGGTCAAAATCCCAACAAGGTCAAAATCCCTACATGGACAAAATACAGACATTTAAAATACCGACGAGGGCAAAATACCAACATTTAAAATGTCGACAGGTCAAAAAGCTGACACGAGTTTTTCATGATTTTTTTATTGAAACCGACTTATTCATACTTTACCATCCCAGTGGACCTAGAGGGGGAATATAATAGAGTGTCGAGCACAGCGAGCGCAGCGAGCCATGTGAGGGGACGCGGTACACTTATATGGTGTCCATGTTGACCTATGTCAACATACACACAACAAAAAATGAAAAACTTGTGTCAGCTTTTTGACCTGTCGACAATTGAAATGTCGGTATTTTGACCTTGTCGGTATTTTAAATGTCGGTATTTTGTGCATGTCAGGATTTTGACCTTGTCGGGATTTTGACCGTCGGTCAATTGCTGTCGGGATTTTGACCATCGGGATTTTGATTGGAGGTATTTCATACTGATCCCGTTATTATAGGTACGGCACAGCTCCAGCCTTCCATGGCTCGTTGCATGATTAGTTGTCTGAATAAACTAAGCTGTAACATTCCCAAATCAAAATATAATAATCCTGGAATCATCCTGAAGCATTCTTATGACTTATCTTGTCATCACAAATCATCTTCATCATCTAATTCTTACGTATATTTATAGAAAGAAACATTTTATAGACATGAGAGAAGATAGCCGGCTGAGAAAGTAAAGAGAAAAAATCCACAATACATTGAATATATCATTTTCACCTATAGAATTCATATGTGTCCCTTATTAAAGGGATGATCTGGCAACCCTACCCCTGACATGCACTAAGAGGTTAAACCTCCTACAGGATAAATATCACATCAGCCATTCCCACATCACCAGGAGAGCGGCTGACAGTCAGTTCTTAAACAAACAGCCTGTTACAAGCTGCAAAGGATCTAGAAAGCTGGAGGGATTAATACAATGTACTGTGTCATCAAAATAAATCCTGCTTTGCTCGGACAGAGTTGCCTGTCTACAACAAAATACTTTGATATTATTTCATACTTCTTGCTGTCATTAATGGTCATTTGTAAAAGTACAAATTATAGGCCTATTCTTATAAGAATGAATGCATCAATTTTCCAGTCTGAATGTTTGACATTCTGACTGGAAGAGCTGAGTGAACCAGAGGCAGTGACCACAAATACTGGCTGGCGGCAGTGCACTTGTACACCTCCAATTACAGCCTTGCGCAAATATGAGATATTTTGCAAGACAAGATTATTAACTGCATTTGATGAGGTGGAACTGACCCATTTATTACTGAGGCATTCCCTAATGTGCATGCAGCTGCACAGCAACTTCTCCCTGCAAGAGGTCTTGTTAACTCATTCTCAGAGATGGGAGAATCCAAAACACAGGCTATACTGTACATTCAATGGGGCGGCTTGGGCACCTTCCAGGACAATTGAATTGGAAAAGAACATTTCGATCAATGCAATAAAGACATTCAAATGTATGACAAAAACAAACGTAATATACACTGTATCTCTCATGATTTATTTAGGGTATTACATAGGCTTAACTAAGCAATATTTAAAATATGAAAAGTTTAAATGAATCAAGAGGTCATTAAGTGGTAGTAGACTGGACTAATGCTGGCCATACATTAGGACGACTAGCATCTGATGTGAGTAGTATTACGATTTCTCTTGAACTCCCCGGGCGTTCCCTGGCAGTCCCGGACACATGATTTGGTTTTTTTGGACAGACGGTGTGCACACGATCTTACAATACATTGTGTGCCCCTATACGATGAATCATCTCACGATCCATCATATGCCTCATAAAAAGCATTCACTCAAATGACGCTGATCGATCGAATCCAATGATACATCGTATGTGCATAAAACATGGTATGATGAGCATACGATTACGACGGATAATATGTGCTGCATGTAAGATCAGATGATGTGACCTGCAACCCGCAGGACTGGGTAATCGTACCCAAATAATGCACGATGTGCACACAATGGAGCGATCGAGGCGTCAAAGTCGTAAAATCGTCCTAGTGTATGGCCAGCTTTATTAGTAAACATTTTACATTTCCACTGTGCATATTTCCAGCCTGTGAGCCTGCCCAGCAATCCAGAAAAAGTCATCGCAAACTGACCGTACAGAGGCAGATCCAAAAAGGTGCACAGAAAGTGGGCTCTCTCCTTTCATGAACACTGTAAATTTATGAATGAAATACTTGGTGTGTCTGCATGGTCTGTGATAAATGACCTTCTGCTTCTGTATTTGTGTCTATTCTCAGATGTTCTACATCAGTGCTTATTCTCACATAACATTGATGGAATTTAGCATAAGCCCACAGTTATTTTGGGAAACATAGGGACTTGGGGGAAAATTCAGATCTGATTGTAAATGTGCTAAATTTAGCACATCTACGATCATTTACTCAGACATGTGAGGGGACGCCCGGCACAGGGCTAGTCCGCCGTGCATATCTGGCTCTGCCCCCCCCCCCCCCCCCGCCTCCCCCGCAATGGTGCAAAAGCATCGCACAGCGACGATGCTTTTGCACACGGCGAGTAACTCCCTGCCTGCGTAACTCCTGCGCGGTCAGGGGGCTATCTGCCGCATCCTGGGTCGCAGCGGCTGCATGTGATGTCAACGGTCAAAAAACGCCTGCAACGGTCCACACACTAAGGCGTTGTCAGGGCCATTTTAACGCCATTGGCACCCCCCGCTGCAGTGATCCAGTCTGAATGTCCCAAGGTCAGACATGAAGGCGGAGACACCGTGGCAGAAAGACCTAACAAGTCTACAGCATGTACATACAGTATATTTAATACATAACATCCTATTAAATTGCTATTATGGATAATCATCTATGCACAGATAAGGTATATTAGAGCAGTGGGGGGCTGGAATACATTACTTGGCATGTGCCGCATGCAGCATAGAATAGACCTGGCTTTGATGTTGAATGCTTTCTCTCCCTCCCGTAATCCTTGATTGACAAGGTCAACTACATCATCTGGTGTGATGTCACCCCTGCAGAGAAAAGGTTGTTACTTATGCAGCATGTACAAATGTGTTATTGTGGCAACAATCAATTTTACATACAAATTAACAAATGCAGTCCAGGAGGTAAATGTAATAGCCTGCTAGGGATGGCCTAAGTCTGCCCCTGATGTTTTTGCCATCAATCCGCTACTGATGGCTGTGTGGTAGTGATATTTCTTTTTCTTGGTGCAGGTGGCACTGAGCTTGGCTTCACCTTCTGGCGGTCTGCTAAGCCCTCCTTTCTTCCCTGATAAGCCATGTATGGCCATCCCCACTTTGTGCTGTTGATAATGCATACTGCTGAAATTGGCGACATGTTGCCCTTGCCACTCCCACTTATTATATCCTAAACCTAAACACATGAGATGACTGTGCTTAAAACACTGTGCTGCTGTTAAGTATAGTGCTACAGGTTGTTTTAGCCTAGATCACATCATCTGCTTTTCTCTGTGTACCCTCTATGAATAATGGCAGCAACAGCTGGTTTGAACCTACTTAACCGTACTTATAAAGCAGGGATGGGGAACCTTCGGCCCAATTTAGTCATGATAAAACTGTTGCAGGGCATGCTGGGATGTGTAGTTCAACAACAGCTGGAGGGCCAAAAGTTCCCCATCCCTGCTATAAAGTAATGCAGCACTATAGATAATACTGTATAAAATGGATTTCATTTTCAGAAAATGTCTGCCTTTCCATACATATTTTTACTAGAGATGTGCGGGTTTGGATTGCCAAAATTAATTCGGATCTCAAAACAGCAGCTTACTGGCTATCTAGCTGTCACGTGTTTTGAATAGTCAATAAGAAAAATCCGGATAAATCCGAAATTGCGCTAATTTGGCCTTAAGAACTGAGTAAATCCAAACCCACACATCTCTAATTTTAAGGCCTATTTCGTGGTCATAATTGTAATGCCTCATGACACTCAGAAATATCAACTTCAAATACTAATTAATGCAAGGGGAGAATGACTGACGCTAACAGGATGTGACCACCCTCTCCTGTACTCTCCGCTCCTCCTCTAACCAACGTCTCTACTCCACCATGGTCACTTCCTCCCACGCTCGACTCCAAGATTTCACCAGGGTGCCCCCATCTTCTGAAACCCATTCCCTCCCGCAGTCAGATTCTCTACCAGGCTCCACAGTTTTAAACACACCCTTAAAACTTACCTTTTGGTTAAAGTGTACCAGCCCTCCTTTTTACTTTATACTTCTCAAACCCTCCACCATTTATCTTTCCCTAGTTCAGCTTTGTACTGTACTTCCCTTTTCCCCAGTATATAAGCTCAGACAGACAGACAGACAGGGTCCTTCTCCCTCTTGTTCTTTCCTAGCATTGTCCATGTCACCAGTAGTCCATGTCACCAGTACTCGGCTCCCTTGTCTCCTTCTCCCCTTCAGCACCTATGACTCCTGCTTTCTTCGGTGAGTTGCTTTACCCAATGCCTTGATCATCTGTCTGTCCCAGTCTGGTGTAATGTTAATGTGTGGCACTATTGCTATGGCATTCTTTTGTGTATTTTATTTAAGATCTAATGGCCTGTTATTGTGAAATGTTTTGTATGTATACTCTGTACAGCGCTGCATACATTCAGTGGCAGCTAATTAAAAAAAAAACAAAGCTAATAATAATAATAATATTAATAAGTGCATTTTCTGGGGCAAACAGTACACAGATATATTGATCTATGATAAGCAGCACGGACAGTGTAGTCAGTGGCGGATCCAGGGGGGGGGGGGCACTCGGGCCCGTGCACCCCTGTCATTTGTGGCCTTCTGTCCCCCCCCCCCCCCCCGGCGCCGCACAGGGAGATGACGGGCGCCCGCTGAGATTGTGTTACCAGCAGGCGCCCGTCTCCCTGCACAGTGGCAGCCGGAGGTAGGAGCTCAGTACTGAGCTCCGGCTTCCGGCGCTGTCACTGTGCGCAATGGGAGAGACGTCAGTCATGACGTCTCTCTCATAGTGCTGACTGAGGAGCGGACGCCCAGGGAGGAGGAGGACTGCAGCGGCCTGGAAGCAGGAACGGGGCTCAGTAAGTATGATGTTTTTTCTTCCTTAATGCAGCGAGGGCATCTACTGGGGGCAAACTACGGGGGACCCTACTACTGGGGGGGCATCAACAAGGGGCATTACTACTGGGGGGGGGGCATTACTACTGGGGGACATCTACTGTGGGCATCACTACTGAGGGGTCATCTATTGGGGGCAGCTACTGGGGGACATTTTTACTGGGGGCATTATTACTGGGGGGCATTACTACTGGGGGTCATCTATTGGGGGCAAACTCCTATGGGGCATTACTACTGGGGGCAAACTACTGGAGGACATTATTACTGGGGGGCATCTACTGGGGGCAAACTGCTGGGGGACATTATTACTGGGGGGCATCTACTGGGGGACATTATTACTGGGGGGCATCTACTGGGGGCAAACTGCCGGGGGACATTATTACTGGGTGGCATCTACTGGAGGCAAACTACTGGGGGACATTATTACTGGGTGGCATCTACTGGGGGCAAACTGCTGGGGGACATTATTACTGGGGGCCATCTACTGGGGGCAAACTACTGGGGGACATTATTACTGGGGGCCAACTACAAAGGTGCTAACTACTGGGGGCATACTACAGGAGGGCATTACTACTGGCGGCGTAACTACAGGGGCATTACTACTGGCGGCTTAACTACAGGGGCATTACTACTTGGGGGCTAAACTACAGGGGGGCCAAACTACTGGGGGCATAACTACAGGGGGGCCAAACTACTGGGGGCATAACTTCACGTGCCAAACTACTGGGGGATAACTACAGGGGCCAAACTACTGGGGGCATTACTACTGGAGGTTAAACTACAAGGGGGGCATAACTACAGGGGCTAAACTACAATGGGGCAAACTATAGGGGGGATCTGCTACTGGTGGCTAAACTACTGGGGGCATTACCACTGGGAGGCTAAACTAAAGGGGGGGGGTAAACTACTGGGGTCATAACTGCAGGGGCATTACCACTGGGGGCATTGCATAAGGGGCACCACTACTATGGGGTCTATATAAGGGGCACTACCAGTACAGTGGACATTGCATAATGAGCGCTACAACTGTGGGCATTGTATAAGAAGCGCCACCTCACATGCTCCGAAGCCGCACGCAAATGTACTTGCCCCTTCCATCGTGCCCCCCCTATCATTTTCTTCTGGATCCGCCCCTGGGTGTAGTGGTCAGCATTACTGCTTCACAGCACTGAGGTCATGCGTTAGATTCCCCCCATAGCCCTAACTGTGTGGAGTTTGAATATTCTTTCTATGCTTGTGTGGGTTTCTTCCCACAATCCAAAAATATACTGGTAGGTAATTGGCTCCCAACAAAATAATGAACACTAGCATATGTGGTAGGGAATATAGGGGTACATTTACTAAGCAGTGATAAGAACGGAGAAGTGAGCCAGTGGAGAAATGTCCCCATCAACCAATCAGCAGCTCTGTATCATTTTATAGTATGCAAATTATAGATGTTACTTCAGTGCTGATTGGTTGCCATGGGCAACTTCTCCACTGGCTCACTTCTCCGCTCTTATCACTGCTTAGTTAATGTACCCCATAGATTGTAAGCTCCACTGGGACAGGGACTGATGTGAATGGTGAAATATTCTCTGTAAAGTGCTGCGGAATATGTGTGCGCTATATAAAGAACTGGTAAGAAATAATAATGAAGTATTCTTGTACCAGTCTTATGATCAGGCTCTTACCTGATGTATAGTACAAGAAATGTAGGAAGAATGCAGGATGGGGGTGCCATTAAAGCTACACACACAATAGTAATTAAGATTAGTTTCTACTTTCATTTTAATATGTTTTAAAGATAACTGTATAGCTCAGAAGCACTGAAATTGAACAAATATGTAAAATGCATGTAAAATTATAAAAATGGTCTCTTCAACAATTATGTTTGTTTTCCATCCATTTACATGCACGTGACATATTAAAAACTGATAATTCCAACGACAGCGGGCATTTAGCCTATTTCTGTGCACATAATAATAATAATAATAATAATAATAATAATAATAATAATAATAATTAATTATTATTATTTTATTTATATAGCTCTCTTTCTCCAACAGGACTCAAGGTGCTTTACAGACGTCAAAAACGATGCACATAATACATAATATTTAAGTAATACAGCAATAGACAAGCCACATAGACATAAAAAAAGAAAACCTAGAGTGTACAATAAGCATAATGCAGGATTGGTGTAGGCATTTGCGGTAATAACTTACACGGGTTGTGTATTCCACCCTCACAAGTTACTAGAAGAGGCAGCCATTTTAGGCGCACTGTGTAGGATTATTCCAGTCTACCACTAGAAGAGATGACACAAAATAGGGTCCCAACAAAACAGATCCATGTATTTTTCATCCCATCCACAAGTGTACCAGATGAGGCAGCCATCTTGGGCACACTACGAGGGTTACACTGTGGGAGGTGAACCATAGAAGGGCCCACTGTATATATGGGTAAACTGACACTTGTGTAGTAGTATGATATACCCTGCACGGAAAGATCCACATGAAGTACATCCTGCCCACAGAGGAACAATCATAGGGACCAATCTGTGCACTCGTACGTTGCTGCTGGCAGGATGTATCCTGATCATTCAACCTGCCCACCTTACAACCAGATCTGTGACTGATATGACCACACATAGAGGATCAAATTGTCATTTGTTGGGTTTAATGACCACATCACAAGCTTTTTGTTGCTTGCTATACTGCTGTAAGCCTCCATACCCATAGAGGTCTATCAGGATGGAAGTAAGCAGTGGAACAGCGGAGAAATCGCTGAACCCTGACTCATCTCCAACTACATGTGTGTCTCACCCAATGATTACTTGGTTTGTGCACTCTCCCTTGTTGCATAGTTAGCAGGAAGCCCATGGATATACTATAGCAGCACCTCAATGCAGGGGTCCTTGATGAAGACTGTTTGCTAATTAGGCTGCCACTTCATGCTGTTCTTACACAGCAAAAATAACAGCTGCATTTGTTCCAATGCCATATCTAACCTCTAATCTTGTAAGTGCATTTTTATTTATGCTTAATGGTTGATAAAACCTGATCTGTTGGTAGTTGTATCTCTAGTTGGCAGTACCATCCAATTGTACAACTGTACAACAGATAACCTTTCACCAGTGTAGTGTTAGCTTTATCAGGAGATTGGATGGTGGTGCAGCTGTTATTTGCATTGTGATACAAACTCATATGGAATGGTATACTTAAATTATCTCTATCGAGACTTTCGCTACATTTGGTGAGATCTGTAATATACTGTATGCAGTATGTTTTACAAATGCTTTATCTAGTGTCCTAAAAAAAGGAGGCTTTGGAGGAAACAGTGATTGAGTAATGTCTGTAGCAGGGTGATGGGCATCTGGGCCTCTCCCTAAGATAAAGACTATAGATTGCCTACACAGTGTGAGGGTTAGTAACTTTGATCCACACCGCCTGCCAGAAATCTCATTTATCGGGGTTCAAGGTGGATTCCACTTACTCTTTTTGTCCCCAAGGGATTGGATCAACTTTGGAATTGGCCAGAAAGTGAGGACTGTATCTGACCTCTACATACACTACGCCTTCTTTTGCTTTCATTTCCACAAACTCATAGGCGACTCTCTTAATAGCTTCTCTGTCACCCCTGAAGAAATAAACAAATAGATTAATATATCATATGAAATTCATTTTACAGACCTGACAAAGCCCAGTGTATAGCACTCAGCGTTACTAGAAAACAGGGTGCAGAACATGTATGGTCTGGTGTAAATGTAACTACCCCTTGAGGTAAAAAAAAAAGTAAATACAGTGAATAAAAAGTATATACTGCACATTAACTGTCCCAATATAAAGCACATCCAGTATATCTATATTACTCTATTATAAATTATCTGCCATGCAGTCCTTCTGTCACTATATACAGTCACATGGCCATACAATGGTCTTATTATGTAGAATCCACCAAGTCATCATTTATTCCGTATATAACTTTGTCATGTGTCCATATAGCCCTACCCCAAATACACTCACTTACTAAAGGGTGGTTATGATGGTGTTTTCAACCCGGCTGTGTTTTTCACTTCCAAATTACTGGATCTAATCATTTGTTTGAAAGTACTTTTAAATCCGCTGGTGATGAGCAAACAGTTAGCAGATGGTCACAACTGCTGGAGGAATGCTCCAAGCCGCCAAAAAAGCCCAAAGCTAATCCAGCACAATACCACCATATTTATGTGGCGAATCAGAAGGTGAGGACTCTCCATACAATATACAATTATTGCCTTAATTAAAAGTGTATTGGGATTCCTCACCTTCTGTTGGCCCCATAGCTCAAACAGCATGTCACCAGTCACAACAACTTCTGCTTTATGTCAGGTTTTTACAGAGTTGTTAAAAATAAGCCGCTTGATAAATTTAACGGTTTCTATTCTATGTCAATGGAAAACAGTGATGGTGATATGTCTGGTGATGGTTTCTAAACAGTGATTTATAAAAACACCACAAAATGGACAATTTTAAAAAACCAGCACTTTAGTAATTTCCCCCTTGGTCTGGCTGACACACTGACGCCTAGACAGGTGCAGGAATTAAGTTTAGCACTAAGGCTGCACTTCCTAGCTAATGCTTACTCATTGAGAAATACTGTAACTACTCTGAATAAATGTACTTTTTACTTTTACCTACAATAAAAATTATAAGGTTGATTTAAATAACTTTGGAATGGTGCATTAACTAATTTAGTAAAGCAGCAGTGAATGGGGCATAACTCCCAAATTTCCTAGCCATTGGAAAATGTAGAACCCTCAAATTGGGGCAGTTGCACAGAGCTCTCAAATATTATTTATTTATTTATTATTATTTAATACATAAATAAATAAATACATAAATAATTAATATTTGAGGGCTCTGTGCAGCTGTCCCAATTTGAGGGTTCTACATTTTCCAATGGCTAGGATATTTGGGAGTTATGCCCCATTCACTGCTGCTTTACTAAATAGGGACTATTCAGCTGAAATCAGAACAACAACCCCCACCCACCCATTGAGCACCATGTATATGTATAAAGTGATACTGATCCATGAATTTAAAATAAAATTAAAAACAGTGCCAAGATGAAAAATTAAATTAGTGATAGAAACAATGTGTCCCTTCCAGATAAAGAGCATGTGGGGCTCTGATGGTATATAAAGGGGCATGTGCGGGCTTTGATGCATATCATGTTCATATGGAGCAGCTAACATATAAAAGGACATCTGGAGGGTCTGATGGCATATAAAGGGGTATGAGGGAGCTCTGATGGCATGTGGAGCAGATAGCATATGATGGACAAGTGGGGCTAGAAATCTGAGAAATAAAGTTGTTATAAACCCTAGTTTACGTTTGGTCATGCTTCTTGCCATGGCCTCTGTCTGGGAATCTGAAAATGAAAAGGTGGTAAGCTTACCTGTATATTGGAAGTGGCTCTCGACCTGGATCATTAGAACTGGCAAAGCCTCTATGCACCTGCAGTCCCCATCCATGCATCTGTCCCTTTACTATTTTTGCCTCTGGGAGTGTTTGAGGACATGGTGATAATCCTTCCAGTTACATTTGTATTGGGCCCGACATTTACCTGACCTGTATATAGTATACACCATGTTTAAGCTGTGTGATATCAGTGTGACCTGTATATACTGATCAGTGTGCTTCAGGTGTGTGATATCAATGTGACCTGTGCCTAATGATCAGTGTGTATCAGGTATCTGCTTTGTGACCTGAGTGTATCTAGACCTGTGCTCTCCAGTCTATACATACCCAATGCACCTCTTCTGCCTACCATTTGTTCGACCTCTCCTTTTTACCGTTCTTGAGTTCTCTGTTTTAATGATGACAGATTATCCCTTACAATGAAACCAGGAAATATAATATTTTGGATTTGCTATTGTTTCTCCAAACATCTTCCCAATTGTCCCATTTAATGGCACCACTTAGTTCCCCACAACTAGAATGTGCAATCTAGTAACATTTGATTTGTGAAATAGGTAAAGAGCTTCTTAATAACTCACGCTATGGCAGGCATGTAATGATTGAATTTGGCCAAGAATTCCGTGAGACTGAGAGGTTCTCTATAGGATATAATCTGTAGGAGTCCTTCAACTGTGTCTGCTGGGATTTGGATTTGTCTTTTCCTGGGTGTACAAAAATGCATTATTAGTGAGAGAAAGGGGCACACAACAAACATACTAAGAAAGCACTTCTACTGTTTAATAACTTAAGAAAATAGCTTTTTCTCATTATGTATTCTCCAAAGCTTTGCTCCACCTTGCTCCACCAGACCTGAATAAGAAAGTACTGAGTGTGACCCACTAATAAATTGCCCCAGTAATAAATTAAAGGGTCTACTTATGATATGGCGAAAAAAGCTCTAAATCCAGTTTAAATAGGTGTTTTTCAGTTTAAATAGGTGATAGTGCTTCTGTGTATTTATAAAGCCACCAGGCTGGCGATAGTAATTGTTGGGTATTCCCTGGTGCTCTGTGATGTTAGCTGCAATCCTCTTATGACAGGGTCTGGTAACAGAACAAATGCTTTCTTGTGAGAATACTGTAAATCATTTATTTCCGTTTTCAAATATATTAACAATAAATGGGAGGGGGGTTAATTTTTTTTGGTATTTGTTTTACATTTTATATTTTTTTTTGGTAACTCTGCAAGAGAAGCCCAAGTCCAGTGTGACTCAATATCCTGAGGTGGTAGCAGCACGGCCCTAGTATAGTAGCATGAGAAGAGTCCACCAGACAAAGCCAGCAGATCTTTCATACTTGCTCAACATTTTGGGCCGGACTCAGAGGTGGTGCAATGTCGATGGCTCATGAAAACATTTTTTGAGTCTGCAAAGATATGCAGCACAGGACTGAATGTATGGTCTGGGAGCTAAGGAGGTGGCAAAATCAACATGGGCATGGCACTGAAAGCAGCTGCATTCAAAGATGCACAGCCACATCTCATAGGAGGCCATACTCCGATGAAGACTGCATCTGCCATGGGGCTGGTGCACGCTTTGATGGAGCATATATGGTGCATATAAATACGCATAGTGACTGAAATGTCTTAAGACACTGCCTGTATAGCATTATTTTATAATTACTTTGCAAAATGGATGATAGTCTCTGGCTTGAAGCTTCCATCCAAATGGACATGAAGTTCAACCTAAAGAAAGAAAACCAAAAAAACAAAGGTAAGTCACACAGACACTAATATTTCACCATCTTCACAAGATTCTGAAAATCAATACCTAATGAACTAATTTTCTGACTGCATTTTGGTCAGGGAATATGGGCCTGGGGCTTACAATGATTATGGACAGATTGTGAGAAGGGAAGGAACTGTGACTGGTGCGGTGCTGCGTGGGTGTGGCCAGTGCCATGTGGGTGTGTGCACCCCCTACACTATCAGCCCCAGTGCCTCTCTAAATAAATAAATGTTGGAAAATTGCAAATTTTGTGATGAAAACAGAAATACAATTTTAATACTTATGATATATGGCCAACAGTATCGGCAGCTGGCGGTTCTGAAGGTGGAACTGTGGCACAGACCAGAACTAAAACAGGGTAGCCACGCCAACTGGACAACTCATGCGCTGTCAACACTGCTGGCTGGGAGTCAGCGTGAAGCCACCGGAGACCAGCCACTAACTCCCGGGTTGGCAGTGTTGGGAGCATTTCAGTTGTGCGGTTGGTACTGTATGGCTAACCTGTTTTAGTTTTGGTCTGTGCCGCTGCCCCACCTTTACAACCACCACTGATGATGAGTAGATTTTTCTGTTGTCCCATCCACTCCATTGTTATTATGGCCCTGCTTCTGGTGGAAATAAAACATATTAAAGAAAATCTACGTTTGACATTAATCCATTTATTTACAGTGTGTAGGTTAGTAATATAGCACAAACATACATTGAGCAATTCCAACCCTGCTTAGTCTTGCCATGTGCATCGATTTGACACTGTTGTGCTTGGGTTTATGGACCAAAAGGTTTGTGTTTGTGCAAGAGCAGAAGGTTTAGGGGCCTACTCATGATCACTAATTGTCCAGTTACACTTGCGGAAATGCTAATTTACACATGTTCTAGGTTACAGGCCCATTCACTGTTAGGGGCCCAATGGGGCTGCCTAGTATTCAGCAAACTCAATTTTTGTCTGCGGGAACCAAATCCATCTTCAAATGGTGTTGATTCCTGGAGATCCGCTCCATCTTATGGGAAGGAGGTCCAGGGTTGCAAAGACGGATCCCACTGCCACCTCTGCATTGAATGCCCTTTGGCCAAGCGCATGTGCGACCTCAGGCCATGTATGCACAGAAGACTGCACAGGGGTGGTGAGTATCACTGCTACTTCTGTAGTAGTGTTACTAATTGTGAGGACAGCTGTTTATCTAAGCAGATGTCCCCTCACTGGATTTAGGGGATTCATTTGCGATTTATGAAGTAGGCACAATGCCTTGAATTTTGCATCAGCTTATGTTTTATCGTATATTTTTGAGAGCCCCTGTTTTTGTACCTAAGTGTTAGGAGAGTGGACTTTGATGAGACATTTGTATTTCTGAATTGTGCAGCCCTGAGGATTTTCCACCCCCTTGCACATCTATGGCCACTAAGTCACGTAGGCACCTCTTGAGTTGGTATGGTCTTTGATCTGTGCTGGGTGGACGTCTGGACCAGTGGCTTTGCGAGTTTCATTATTTATGTGTAAAAAATAAAAATAGGCAGAGGCAGTTTTTGTATGCTTTCCCCTACATTTGGGATGACTCAAGTCACACTGCATTGGTTTGTAGGATGCATGGTTTTCATAGGCTCGCTCTGATTTTAGTAAACTGAAAGGATCTCTTTAAAGTTCTTTTGAAAATATCTAATCATTTGCTGAAGAAGTCAAATGACCTCTATTTAATGAGTTTGTCTTATTCCCTACAGCAAAACATGACATCTTACTAGCAAGAGCTCTATGTCCCTTGAAACACGTTAAAAAGCTTTATAGGAATGGTTAATCAAGACAGTGGAGGGCACTTCTTTGACACCCATGCATTTACTTTCTGCGAGCATGCAGAGTCTAAAACCCAATATTGCAATGCAAATTATCCATAATGCAACAGAGAATGTTAGTAGAGCCAGTGGGTTCCATTCCTATACCTTACTATATATATTTTACTGGTGTGATGGATGAGGGAGTATTGCCAATTGTTTGTCAAACTACCTTAATTATCATAAAGTGAGGAGTTTTGTGCTTATACATTTATAGCCCTTCTGATGTTCCCCAGAACACTGGGAAGAAGACAATGTCCCACTGATGAGAGTTGAGCTTATCCTGTGTTGAGAAATGTGGTGACAGTACTGTGTTTATAATGAACTCCCAGAGCAGAGATATTAAAGTTGGCAAATATATATATAGAAAATATTAAACCAAGTACAAAATGTTAACTCATTCAATAAAACTATTTAGTTCCCAGGAAGGAACTAGCTACACAACTGTGATGATCTAAAATTCATCAGTGTCCTTACCACTGTCTGCCAAATATTATCAGACAACGCAGGCTGCACATGTGCTAAAAGGATAGAGATGTATTGACATGGCACAGTCTACTCTTCGCTATGATATCGCTGAAGTACATCTGCTTTCCAATTTTCTTATAGTAAAATATAAAGTACAGTGGGATGCCTTGTGTGAACTGCTTTCTTCAGGTGTTGTCACAGCATCTTGATGTGGTTGAGTTTACGACTAACTGGGTTAATCCAGAAGGTGAATTTTCATCTGTTGAAACCATTCAGTTGTTGATGAACTTCTGTATTTTGGGTTGTTATTCTATTGCATCACCTAACTTCTGTTGAGCTTCAATTAGCGGACGACTAGCATTATATTGTCTTACAAAATATCTTGATAAACCTTGGTGGAATTCATTTTTTCAATCAATGACAGCAAGAGGTCAAGGACCTGAGGCACAAAGCAGCCCCAGACCACGATGCTCCCTCCACCAACTTTACAGATGGAATGAGGTTTTGATGCTGGTGTACTATAGGCGTTGTGTATTCTTTCCAAAAAACTCAAAGGCTGTCTACAGAACATTTAGACAGTAGCACTGTGGAACATACAGATGCTTGGTAGAGAACTATGCAGATGTACACCAATACTTTTATGGGCACACTGTCTTCTTCAGTGGTTTCCTCCATTTTGTTATAATTGAAAGTTGCAGAGATTTCTTTAAGATGGTATTGGATTATGATTAATATCGTTGGGTATTCTGTTCTGTTCTCTTTTAGTCAACTTTGCAGGACGGCCTTTCTTGGGTAGAGTGGCAAAAGGCCAAATATTTTCCAATTATGGTCAGTTTGTCTTACTGTGCGCTTATGAACAACAGGACTTTTAGAGATACTTTATTAACCATTCCAGCTTTATGCAAGTCAACAATTCATAAGTCTTTTGTGATCTCATATGTCTGAGGCATGATTCACATGAGGCAATATTTCCGGTAAATAGTAAACAATCAAATTATGAGTGGTTTGTTTAGAGCAGGGCAACTCTAACCAACTCCAATCTTGTCTCATTGATTGGACTCCAAGTAAACCTCTCGATACCAAGTTTTTCAGACATCATTAACCTAGGGGTTCATATACTTTTTCTGACCTATACTTTGAATATAAAAAAGATGTATTCAAGTTAAGAAAAGTACTATTGAGTGTTGTTAGTTTAAGCAGACTGTGTTTGTCTATTCTTGTGACTTGGTGAAGATTACATTTTAAGACACATTTAAGTAGAAATCCTAGTAATTCCAAAGGGTCCACATACTTTTTCTTGCCAATATATATAATCTCTTAGTTCACCTTGTAGAGTCATATTTCAGCAAACAGAAGAGAGGCACTCACAGGTCTTGAAATATGTGAACCAGAGTGAAAATTGTATTCAGCATTTGTCACCTTGACAAAGGACTAAGTGATTGTTTAACACTGAAAATATTTATAATTGTTCACATATTTTAAGTCATGTGAGTGTCATTTTTATTTTATTTTTGGGTGCATTAATACTTAGCAACAAAAAGAACACTGGTTTGTTAGGGAACAGCATTCCTCGTCCACTTTCATGAGGGAATATAATATCACTGCAGAACGATGTGGCATCCTGGTTATACTATAGAATAGTTCCAAATCCCCAATTTGTAGAACATTGGAGGTAATTCAGACGTGATAATTGCTGTGCATTTTCACACAGCGGGCAATCAGATCCGATGGATGGCTGCAAAGGGGATCGCCGGTCAGCGATGGCTTTTTGCCAAGGATCCATTTGCATGGAGATTGACAGGAAGAGGGCGTTTGTGGGTGTCAACTGACCGCTTTCAGGGAGTGTCTGGAAAAACGCAGGCGAGGCCAATCATTTGAAGGGAGGGTGTCAGACGTCAAATCCGGTCCTGAACAGCCTGATGTGATCGCAGCGGCTGAGTAAGTCCTGGGCTGCGCAGAGACTGCACAAAATCAATTTGTACAGCTCTGTTACACATGCGTTCATATACTTGCAGAGCAGCGAAAATACACTCCCCTGTAGGCGGCAACTTTCTGATTGCAGGGCTGCAAAAATCGCTGCCCAGCGATCTGGTCTGATTTACCCCCCATTGTTAGCTTCTGCTGAAAGTGAGCTTCTCTGATGGTATTTGTGAACTAGGGTGTACTGTGCTGTGAATGCTCAGAGAAAAGAATATGAAATACAGCAGTAATGGGATTATCTCATTGCAGTTGTAATGCAGGAAATGTTATAAAAGCTGTAGTGTTCACTGCCACTAACATTATGTTTATATACTCCCTCCTACCACGAACCTTTCCCAAATGTGATCGACATACTCAAGCATTTATCCAACACATCCTTAATGCGGCTAATTGAGCCATTGCGGTAGACCCCCCCCCCCCCCCCCTTCTCTTCATATTTCAATTTAGCATACTCATTATTTAGAGCATATCACTAGATACCAGCATGAATGCCCACACAAATTTACTAGTATCTGGTCTCCTCTGGATTTCTTTTCATGAGGCTCACAGTGGTAATCTATAGTTTTCTCCTGCTAATAGTCTTCCACCCCTATCTCCTTTACTAACACTCCCCCACTTCCCTTCCCTCCCTTTTTCTGCCCCCCCTCCTCCCAATTTACCTGTTCAGAATTCTCTAGTATTATTCATAGTTATTCTGCTGTATCTCAGTGTCTCTGTCTATAGATGTCAACACTTTCTGATATTTGTAAGATGCCATTTCCATATTGATATCTACTTATATAGTTGGTTTTCTTTGTAAAACTTCAATGAAGTTATTTCTCAAAAGAAAACCAACCAAAAAATATAAAAATGACTGTTTATTTAACTTAGATAGTCCTTTACTACTTTCAAAAGATGGGGGTGTGCAGTACATTTCAATTGGTGTAAAATTATATGATTGCTTGCCTTGTGCATGACTAAGAACAAGCCCACAGCAGTCCCTTTATTAGGTGGTCTACGATAGATTATTGGCATTAATTACCTATTATGTAAACCTTCCCTCTGGGAGATCCCAGAGGGATCTCCCAGACAATGCATGACTTCATTCTAGAATCTGAAACTACCACAGTAAGACCTGCATTGCAAACGATATGGTGAGATGTGTGAAACAAGCAGTCGCTTGAGCAAACGTACCAACATTTAGAAATGCAGAGTTGGGACAAAATAAGACTCACCCATAATCCATCCCAAGTACCCACATGTTGAAATTGTGGCACTTATGGGCCCCACACACTTGGCGATGTTAGCGATTTTATCGACCAACGATATTACCGATGGTATATTTTTCCCGTTAACAATTTTTGCCTACACACTGGACGATATCGATGTGCAATTTGGACGATATGAGAGAACATACATCTATATCGTCCAAACTGGCTTGCATGTATAAACGAGGATAGATCAATGATGAACAATCGCGGGGACGCGCATCGTTCATCATTAATGCATACACACTGACCGATATGAACGATTTATCATTCATTTTTAAACAATATCGTTCATATCAATCATTGTTATTGCCAAGTGTGTAGGGCCCATTAGGAGGTATAGTTAATGCCATGCTACTTACACTTCAGGACCACCTGCTTTATTAGTTGAAACTTTTACATTTGTCTCCTTAACTTCTACTCTGTTTAGTCTCAAACATATCTTCAACTAATTATAAGAGCGAGGGGACATTGGGACTTTTTTTATGTGTCACTTTTATGTACTAAAATATATATTTTTGTACATTAGTGATAATGCACCTAGAAATACTTTCCTGTAGAAAGTGTAAAAGGCGGTCTATTGAAAGATCTGATGATACCTGTCTTCCACAACATATCACAGTATGTGAACACAAGTCATTCTTTGTTACGACTGTAGAATCTTCTTTCCAAGGAGGTGGAGGACATTGGAGATCTTCTGGGCAGTGACATTTGTACACCGAAGGTTGAGACTCGTACAACTCACCAGCAGGTCTTCTTGCATATAAAAGCCGCTTTTCCCTTAAGGCGATTTGTTACAATGGTACACCAAGGCATCTATCCCGGCATAGAAGAAATCTGTGTCAAGCACCAGAAGTCAGGACATGATGCCTTGCTGAACCTCACTGTCTGTTGCGAATCGCCTTACACCCAGTTGCTTCTTTAATGATCCAAAGAGATGGAAATCACTCGATGCCACACGAGGCACCCACGTTTCATTGCCTGTAACAATATGCTCCAGGAACTGCAATCCCTCTTCAAATGCACAAGAGACAATTCCACCCTATTGGTTTTGTGAATTTCTGTGCGTTGCTTCGATACCCAGCATGAACACTTTTCCTGTACCCCAGTTGCTCATGAAAGATATTGTGCACAGTACCCACTGACATGTTCAGTTTGTCAGCATTATCCCTAACTCAAATGTATCAGTCCTCGAGAATCAGACTTTAATGCAACAAAAATTGTCATCTGGGGTGGATGTGCTTGGATGGCCGGATCGCTGCTCAACTTAAACCTCTGTCCTGCCATTATCAGAGGCAGTGCTCTAAACCCAAATCTGTTTCTGTGACATGACATTATTACCATACATACACCTCAACAAGTTGGAGTAAATTTCACTTGCAGATGTGCCCTTTCGATGTAGAAATCCGATCACATTACGCATCTCAATGTTTGACCAAGTTTCTAAGTTTCCGCTAGCCTGGTATCTTAGAAGTTATGCTGGAACACTATGACTATTTTTAGGCTCAGTCTAATGACCATGAGCAACAGCACTGGTCTATGTGCTCTAGCCTGGCGGAAAATTGGAATGAAATAGAGAACATTACACACATGACAGCACGGCCGGCTCCAGGCATGTTCGACTAGAGCGGCCGCGCGGGGCGCCACTCTTACAGGGCGCCGCACGCTGCGGCCGCCATATTCCTGCCTGGAGCCAGCCTCTGTGTGTCCCACTCCCGGCCGCTTGTGTGCGCGCTATGCAGCGCGCTGTGCGGCGCCGGCGTCTGACGTTGAACGCCGGCGCCGTGCAGCGTGCATAGCGCGAAGACAGTTTCGTTCCTCCGTCCGCAACCCGCCCGCGCCCACAGCAGTATTCCCGGCTCCCAGCAGCACCGCAGTGTCAGTGACAGGTAAGTTAAAATCTGTCTGGCACTGTGTGGGGCCGTTTATGTTTCTGGCACTGTGGGGGCATATCTGCACTGTGGGGGCATTATTTTTCTGGCACTGTGGGGGCATTATTTTTCTGGCACTGTGGGGGCATATCTGCACTGTGGGGGCATTATTTTTCTGGCACTGTGGGGGCATATCTGCACTGTGGGGGCATTATTTTTCTGGCACTGGGGGCATATCTGCACTGTGGGGGCATTATTTTTCTGGCACTGTGGGGGCATATCTGCACTGTGGGGGCATTATGTTTCTGGCACTGTGGGGGCATTATGTTTCTGGCACTGTGGGGGCATATCTGCACTGTGGGGGCATTTATGTTTGGCACTGTGGGGGCATTTATGTTTCTGGCACTGGGGGCATTTATGTATCTGTCACTGTGGGGGCATATCTGCACTGTGGGGGCTTTTATGTTTTGTGGCATGGCGGGCATTTATTTATCTGGCACTGTGGGGGCATTATGTTTCTGGCACTGTGGGGGCATATCTGCACTGTGGGGGCATTTATGTTTGGCACTGTGGGGGCATTTATGTTTCTGGCACTGGGGGCATTTATGTATCTGTCACTGTGGGGGCATATCTGCACTGTGGGGGCTTTTATGTTTTGTGGCATGGCGGGCATTTATTTATCTGGCACTGTGGGGGCATTTATGTTTTGTGGCACTGGGGGCACTTATGTATCTGGCACTTATGTATCTGGCACTTATGTATCTGGCACTGTGGGGTCATTGATGCATCTGGCACTGTGGGGGCACTTATGTATCTGGCATTGTGTGGTCATTTATGTATCTGGCATTGTGGGGGCATTTATGTATCTGGCACTGGGGGCATATCTGCACTGTGTGGCCATTTATGTATCTGGCACTGCTGGGGGGCATGTCACGTGTAGCTGGCACTGCTGGGGGCTTTGTCACGTGTAGCTGGCACTGCTGGGGGGCATGTCACGTGTAGCTGGCACTGCTGGGGGGCATATCATGTAGTGTATCTACTAGGCGTCTGTGGCTAGGCAATGTGTCTATCGTGCGCTGCCTGGCGCAAAGTGTCTATTGTGCTCTGCCTGGCGCAAAGTGTCTATCGTGCTCTGCCTGGCGCAAAGTGTCTAACGTGCTCTGCCTGGCGCAAAGTGTATAGGAGGTTCTACCTGGTGCAATGTGTATTAGCTGCACTACTATGTGGTGTAATGCGAATTGCCACTATTCTGTGGTCATGCACCTTCCCCACGAAGCAACGCCCCTAAATTTTTGCTGCGCGCCTTCGCCGCGCACTGTCCATGCTTCAGCATGTGGGTGGAGGAGCACCAAGCATTACAGTATGTACATCATTTTGCCCTCCTTACTTAAAAATGTGCCCTCCTTGTGCTCAGCACCCTGCCCTAAAACATGAACACTATCATGTGTAGCTGGCACTGCTGGGGGTCTATTGTGTGTAGCTGGCACTGTTGAGGGGCATGTCATGTGTAGCTGGCACTGCTGCGGGGCATGTCATGTGTTGCTGGCACTGCTGCGGGGCATCTCATGTGTAGCTGGCACTACACTGGAGACATTGTGTGTAAGGAACACTACTGTGGCTGTTCTGCATAAGGCTGCTAATTGTGTGCATAGAGGGGGTGTGAAAAAATATATTTATTTATAGTTTAATAATATGAAGTTACGAGGCCACACCCACTTTCCCAGGAGGCCACGCCCACTTTTCCCGAAGCGCGCGCGCCTTCGACGCGCGCATAGGGGTTGGGGGGCGATTTTACATTTTCTCGCTCAGGGTGCTAGTAGGCCTGGAGCCGGCCCTGCATGACAGGTAATGTTACCACCCTTGTATTTTGGACTAAAATTAAGAATCTCATACACTTGGATGTTCCTCTCTACAAAAAGTTATTTCTCCAAATGTTGGAAGTTCAATACTGTAGACCACATGCCATTGGAATAAGATATTGCAACATAATAATCTTTGTCAATTGTCAGCGGATTGAAAACATCTTAATTCCGCCCTTATGCCAATCGGCCCTGAACAGGTTCTGGTAGACCTGCCGTAAAGAAATGATGACCAGTGGCCTTGGAGACTCATGAAATACCTTTAATAAACTTTGGGAGCCCAGGACAATGTATTTTTACAGCAATGTTTTCCTGATGTAATTGGTGTATAGCAGTATACTGCCTGGATCCTTTCCGCCTATCCCTTCCCCACCTTGCTTTGTTGTGGACATCTTCCTTACCTCCTCCTACACCCTTGTATTACATTCCCTTCAATACTGGAAAATCTAGTTCAGCATGAACCGTATTCTGGTTTATTGCCTGGCTAGCAAGTAAACTGTTATCTTTTACACAAATATTTTCTTTTACAGAGCTGCTTTTTCTTCTTTCTTTTTTTTTGTGTACTAAGTTGTTTTTTGTATGCAAACTAACCATTTAAATAAAGTTTCTGCTAAGAAAAAAACCACTGACTTGTTTTGATGTTGAATAAAATGTTTAAAATTATTTCAAATGGCAGTTTTTAGTAGAGGCTGCTAAGTTTCAAAAATAGTGGTAACTTCTTTATAGCACATAGAACACAAGAAATAATAGGAAACTGTACTTTACCCAAAGTTTACCATAGAAAAATGAATTTAATATAAATTATCTAATGAAATTAACTATATATCTGAAGACCTTTTAGCAAAGGCGGTCAATCAACCAATTGGGAAGCTTATGGAAGTGCCGCATATGCACACATTTACTTGTGGGTCAGGCTGACTCTGTCACGCTGGGCGTAAGGTGGGGTTCCAACAACCGAGTTTTGGCTGAAGGGACAGCTACCTGTGAGGAGAGTAAACGAGGTGGCTGAATGTAATTCCTCCTCATGGGGTGGAAGCCAAACTAAGTGTTAACGTTGGCCGGAGGGCGTAAAGAAAAGGAGAACTTCATAGGAAGATAACTGTAGTTTTAATGAATAATCAGGCTGTACACGAATATTGGAGAAATAGAAGAAACTGAAAGAATTAGAGTCTATGGTTAAATGACTTGAAGAGTGAAGCTGAAGAACTCCGGTAAAGAAGAATTGTAGACTGTGTTTTTTGATTAAAAGACGAGGCTGAAGAACTTGGACTTTGAAGAAATGAAGACTGTGGTTTGTGATTGAAAGACGAGGCTGAAGAACTTGGACTTTGAAGAAATGAAGACGTGGTTTGTGATTGAAAGATGAGGCTGAAGAACTTGGACTTTGAAGAAATGAAGACTGTGGTTTGTGATTGAAAGACGAGGCTGAAGAACTTGAACTTTGAAGAAATGAAGACTTCTGCGGGAACCGCCGTTAGCACCTGGAGCTCCTCTACGACCTGGGACCCCGTGAGCGCTTCCACGAGTGGCAACGAACTTAGACAGCAGGACTGCAGCAGCGTTTAGGTAACCAATAGATGAGAGCAACCAGGACCAGGGAACCAAAAGTAACCTGGGAGCACAGAGCTGGAGAACCTTTCACAAGGAGGTAACTTGAAGCACTGGTACTCTCCCTCTGAGCCAGCCCCCTTTTGTAAGGGGAGAACGTGCAGGATTGGCTGGACACAGATTGGGAACTTCATTAGTAATACTCTGATCTCCAACATGGCTGCCCTCAGCACAGGAGACATGCTTAGCTGTTAGTACACAGCTTTAGCCAGCTTCTGTCTTTGACACACTATACTGTGTTACCACTAGAGGACCTTACCGCAGCAATCCCTGCCGCAGCACCCGGCTCTCCAGACCCTCGGCCCCCGGCCCTTGGCAGCCGCACATCCGTCCTGGAGGACCCGCTGCCAGCAGCTCCCTGCCGCCGCAGCCACGCCATCCAGCGGAACGGTAACCTGCGGGAGCACCCGCCAGAGGAAGTGCTCTGGAGCCTGACAGACTCCCCCTAACTGGATCAATACCTTTGAGGTTACTCTTCAGCTGAGGGGTAGAGGCTGACAGACACCTTGGGAAGAGTGAAGTCTGTGTGCAGTGTAAGAAGCTCTCTGCTCAGCAGGGAGAAGCCTTGGAACCATCCTAGCACAAACATTTGTCATGTTAAGATCTTGATGGAAAACTCTCTACTTGCTCCAGGAACTTTGTTATATCAGGTTTTGCAGTTTTAAGTGGAAATCCAGTTCCACATTGTGGGGGCAGCTGTAGTAATCGGCTTTTTTTTTGGCTATTTTTGGATTTAATATATAGTAGCGCCCATTTGGGTTATTTTTTTCTCATTATTCACACCTTGTATTTTATTTGCTAAAATCTGCAGAAGGTTTCACCTATACCAGTAAAAGTTTACCTGGTCCAGACAGCCACCTCTGCTACTGTCATCATAATTGCTTTGGGTGACCCTTGGCTCTTTGAATGAAAATTAGTTTTATCTGCATACCGGCTTTTGTGATATCCGATTTGCAAGATTTACCTTCCGGCACAGCTCTTCCGATAAGAGCCATTCCCATTATGAGAAGACTTCCGGGTTTAAGACTCATGAGTCTTGTTGTGCATGCGCAGGCACTGGCCTGCACATAAAGCAGACTGCGGAGAAGAAGGATCCCTCGCTGGGGATTTATTGCAAAAGTAAGCCAATGACATTGCCTATACTGTAGAAGCTCTATGAAGCTTGCTGCATATGGGCACATAGAATAAAATGGCATTTTTTTGAGGTTTTACCGTATTTTTTACATTGAAACATTCCACCCTATGGCTGTAAGTTTCTGCTGCAGCCTATGACACTGGAAACAGAAGGTCAAGATCCTTATTGCCTATTATAATCCTAGATGCCCCGTGATGGGTATTATGTGGTTCCTGCCAGTGGGGTATACATAAACCAACAGATCTCTCTGCTTATGAAATTGCATGTTTTTGCTTGGAAAAAATGAGGAAATAAATGCAGAATGGTTTATTTGTACATTTGTTATTATTTTAAGGCATGAACAGTCTCTCTGGTTTGTAGACAGCCTTTTCACCACAACTTGGGGAATACAGCTTCTAATCTGCCACTATAATAACATCAACAGCTCCCAATGCGGATAAAAGCAACTAGCCCACTGGGAGCCACTAACTTTTCGTTACAGGCATTTGAAAAGCGCAGTCCCAGTGATACATAGGATTTGATTCTAATGCACAATAATCCTTTCTCTTTAACTGAAACGGCTGTCTGCTTCTCTAGAAAAAAACAAACCCATTATCTAGAGACCAGAAGATCCGTGTACTACATTAGATGAGAACTTTTCAATTAAAAATATACATTAAATTAATTGTATATGGTCCACTAATTCTGCAGCTGCTCCTGCAATGACATGAAGGTGTGTCAAACAACTAAACCACTGCCTTCCTTATGTGAATCTAAATAACTACACATTTTTCTCATCACCTACACACAGAAGCAATTGTTTTGGGGTATTGCCTATGTTTACAAGAAGATAGCCTGACTACTTGCATTTCACTAGCTTTTAGGAGGCGTATGTATTAAAGCTTGGCTAATGCTTTGATAAATATCCCTAGTAGTATAAAAAGAATACATTGCAATCTCATGAATCACGTCAGTGATGTTACTAGTTCCTAGTGGATTGATCATAATTATTGCCTCAGTCCACAAAATGGCTGACATTATTCTTTTTTTTTTTAGATAAGTTAATATTTAAACTACTGGGAATACATACATACATACATACATACATAATGAGCATACATAAATTATATACATATATGCATACTGTACATACATACATACATACATACATACGTGATTATGTACATATCATAACTTCCGATAGTGATAATTTACATTGGAGACTCCGGATTTCTAACAGCTGAAAGGGGGACCAGCATTACTACGTAGTCTTAGTAAATCTTGTCGTGGTCTATGTGAATAGGAGGAGTGATGTTGACAATTAATATATTACAAATAAGGTTGTGATTTTGGAATACATATGATATCCCGGCAGATGGGATGCTGGCTGTCACTATACCAACAGTGGCATCCCGGCAGTGAGTCCCCTTACAGGCTCACTGTGTGCATCGGGCCTGGTGGCTCGCTTCGCTTGCCACAGGTTCTATTCCCAATTGGTTGGTGGCGTGCACCCACCAACCGAGTAGGAATACCCAGCGTTTGTCAGAATTCTGGGCAACTGTATTTCCGGCGTCTGTATTTTGACTTCATCCTGTGATTTTGCCTGGAAGCTGAGTTATGCAGGATTTTTTTCTTCCTAACTACTCAATTTGTTAATTTATACCATTATAATCTAGATTTGTGTTCTTTATCTTTAGATATCACTTTTTAATGTTTTGTAATTATTATTTTTTAAATATTTTGTTGCTATATCTCTAAGGATTTTAAGTAAAAAAAAGGTTTGATTTTTACTGATTCACGAATATGGGCACTTCATTGCCTTAACTGACTTTTCACTGGAGCCCTGTTGTTGATGGGTGTGGATCATTGGGTTGACCACTATTGGTCGACAGTGACCAGGTCGACACCTGAAATAGGTCGAAACGGTCATTAGGTCAACATAGAAAAAGGTCGACATGAAGAGTTTTTTATTATTATTTTTTGTGTGGTTTTCTTCGTAAAGTGACCGGGAACTCCAATTAGTGCACCATGTGCCCTCGTATGTCTCGCTTCGCTTGCGGGTTACCATTCCCAATCGTAGTCCACTTGGATCGTAAAGTATGAAAAAGTAAAAAAGAAATGGGAAAAAAGGTGAAAAACTCATGTCGACTTTTTCATGTGTTGACCTTTGCCACGTCGACCTAGTGACCATGTCGATCTAATGACCATGTCGGCCTAATGCATATTGACCAGTGAGTGTCAACCTAAGTGCTGTCGACCTAACGAGCAGATACCGTTGTTGACACTACTCCCCACACAAAAGCAAAATGTAGATTTCCAGTAATAAGCCAGCTATTTATAAATTAGTACTGTATCATAGTAATTGTATAGCATTAATGACATTATTTTCAATATCTGATGCCTTACAGAATATTAGGAATCTTATCACTTTTGCTTGGCCAAGCTCTTTCTGTGATGGACTATGATCCACTTTGTATTAAAAAACACATTATTGTCTGATGATTCACAGAGTAAATAAGCCTAAGTGACAACTTATCAACTAAGGCTTTAAGAAACCAAGGACAGTTGGTAAAAGGAATGAGGAAATTGCTTCTGATGAGAATTTTCCATAAAGCTGTAGAACATTCCAATGGTTGAAACTGGCTTCCATGCAGAATTCCTGTCGTGAGAAGCTATTATGTAAGTTTTTGCCCAGAAAATCATTTATTGGAGAATAAAACACTGTTGGCAAGCTAGACATTGTAGAAAAATATATTTGCCAGATTGACATTGCAAAGAAATATTCTACCCTGAGCAAGAACTTGCAGATACCCACCAATAGACTGAAATATGCTGCACAGACACCTCTCGGCTACCAAGCAATTCTGCCACTGACATTTTGCATAGCATGCTCTTTTGTCACCCAGCATCATTTTATCATCTAATAGGATAGGGCCACATTCTAGTGCTTATTGGTATTCACTGATCCACAAAGCAACTAGGTAGCGCTACGAGTAAGGTTGGGTACACACTGCAGCCATGTCGGGACAATTTGCCATTTCATAACATCAAATCGTCTACATTGTGTAGTGCGTATGCCCGATTTGCTCGCTCCCACGGTCGCTAGTCACGTCACTCGGTCGGCCCTGCTGCAGGGCCGATGGAAGCTATGACTAGCGACCCTGTGGAGTCTAAATGAAGGACGGTAAAATATGTTGTTCCGCTGTTCATATGTCTACAGCCAATCCCCACTGGTGTGGGCCGAAAGGAATTCTGTCTGACCATCGTAACGATTGGCCGTCACTGAGGTGTGTACCCGGCCTAAGTGTGGTTGTTACGGCCATACCAGATTAGTCTTCCCAAATATGCACTTCGATGCTTTAAACAAACAATGGAAGTGAAGGTAAATTGTAAACGGCAAATTGTGCGGTTATTAGACAAAAGTGAAGTGGGCAGATTCTTTGGTGTTTAGTCTGAACAACTTGAAGCATGCTTGTGGGCATTGAGCTGATGCCACATGATTGACTGATTAGACTGCATTAACCGCTTAACAAGCTAAAATTTATTTAAAAAAATAATACTCAGAAATTGTCGTTTTTATTATTGACTTAGGTATAGAACATCTATTTAAATCTTATACAAAACAATAAATAAATAAAAATTATTTTTAAAACAGAATATACCATAAAAATAGCAATTATTATAGTAGAATGCACATGAACTTGAACTTTTACACTATTTAGAATAATTGGCCATCCAAAATTGGATATCCTGTATTCATATGCTTAATCAATAAAGGATCACCACAATCAAATTGTTCTATAGAACCAGTTCTCTTTGCAAATATTGATGGTTTCCGATATATTGTAATACTGTATCAATGTTTTTTTGATTATTGGGGAAACTGTGGGGGCTGAGTGTCTAATATGGTTATATGTCCCTGATGGCTGCTCTGCTCTGTGACCACTGCAAATGCAAACGTGAAGCAGCACTGTAGTTACCAGCGGCTGCTCCTCACTGCAGCTACTGGTAGTAACACTGAGGGCAGCACTAGATTTACCAGTGGCTGCTCCTCTCTGCAGCTGCCGCTAATAACGGGGCAGTGCTGGATACCAGCTGCTGGTCTTCTCTGTATCTGCTGGGTAGGGGATACCTCTAACTACCACCCTCTGCATCTCCCTATCAGACTGACGGCTATCAGTGGCTGTTACTCGCCCAGGATTGCCTTGGACAGGCCGGACTGTCAGCAATCTTGGACAGACTGAGGTGCCTGCTGGGGATTTGCAGAGGTGTCCCCAGGCTGGAGGAGAGGGTTTATTTAAGTCCTCTGACTAGTGACCCATCGCCAGCTGGACTACAGGTAACCTTTTGCCCCTCCCTTCCACACTCACCCTCTGTTTCTCCAAGTCACCATCTGGCCATCACCCTCTGCCTCTCCCCTTCACCATTTGCCCCTTCCTGTCCCTCTCTACCCATTGCCTTCTGCCTCTCCAAGTCACCATCTGCCTAACACCCTTTGCCTCTCCCTGACACCCTTTGCCCATCAACCTCTGTCTTTCACTGTCATCTTCTGCATCTCCACGTCACCCTCTGCCTCTCCTCGTTACTCTCTGCCCATCACCCTCTTCCCTGTCACCTTTTGCTTTTCCCCATCACGCTCTACTTCTCCCCATCACCCTTTGTTTCTTCCCATCACACTCTACTTCTCTCTTTGTCACCCACTATCTCTGCCTTTCACCCTTAGCCTCTTCCCATAATCCCCTGCCTCTCCCTGTCACCCTCTGCAATCAGACCCATCTAGTATAAAGCATAAATGTGTAGATAGGAATTCGAGACCTGCAGTGGAGTGACACAGATAGCAACATTGTAATAATATGTTTCACAAATTAATCTGCTGCACACACTAAAGGGCCCTACACACTTGGGGATAATGATGATCGATATGAATGATATCGTAAAAAAAATTAACAAAAAATCGTTCATTTCAATCAGTGTGTATACATCAACGATAAATGATGCATGACCCCGCGATCGTTCGTCGTTGATCTATCCTCGTTTATACATGCAAGTCAATTTGGACAATATAGATGTATGTACTCTCATATCGTCCAAATTGCCCATCAATATTGTCCAGTGTGTAGGCAAAAATCGATGGTGAAAAATATTGATAATATTGTTGGTCGATAAAATCTCTAACATCGCCCAGTGTGTGGGGCCTATAACACATGATTAAATCTAAGAAGGAAGGATAATACACTCTACACACCTGCAGTGCAGTGACACAGATAGCAACATTGTATTAATTAGTGATGAGCGGGTTCGGTTCCTCGGAAACCGAACCCCCCCGAACTTCACCCATTTTACACGGGTCCGAGGCATACTCGTATTCTCCCGTATGGCTCGGTTAACCCGAGCGCGCCCGAACGTCATCATCCCGCGGTCGGATTCTCGCGAGATTCGTATTCTATATAAGGAGCCGCGCGTCGCCGCCATTTTCACTCGTGCATTGGAAATGTTAGGAGAGGACCTGGCTGGCGTCCTCTCCGTTTATTAATGTTGCTGCAAATATTTGTGCTTATTGCTTAATTGTGGGGACTGGGGAGCAGCTGTATTATATAGGAGGAGTACAGTGCAGAGTTTTGCTAATCAGTGACCACCAGTTTTATCCGTTCTCTGCCTGAAAAACGCTCCATATCTGTGCTCAGTGTGCTGCATATATCTGTGCTCACACTGCTTTATTGTGGGGACTGGGGACCAGCAGTATTATATAGGAGGAGTACAGTGCAGATTTTTGCTGACCAGTGACCACCAGTATTATACGTTCTCTGCCTGAAAAACGCTCCATATCTGTGCTCAGTGTGCTGCATATATCTGTGCTCACACTGCTTTATTGTGGGGACTGGGGACCAGCAGTATTATATAGGAGGAGTACAGTGCAGATTTTTGCTGACCAGTGACCACCAGTATTATACGTTCTCTGCCTGAAAAACGCTCCATATCTGTGCTCAGTGTGCTGCATATATCTGTGCTCACACTGCTTTATTGTGGGGACTGGGGATCAGCAGTATTATATAGGAGGAGTACAGTGCAGAGTTTTGCTGACCAATGACCACCAGTATTATACGTTCTCTGCCTGAAAAACGCTCCATATCTGTGCTCAGTGTGCTGCATATATCTGTGCTCACACTGCTTTATTGTGGAGACTGGGGACCACCAGTATTATATAGGAGGAGTACAGTCAGGGCCGGCCCGACGCATACGCGGGCTACGCAGCCGCGTTGAGCGCCGGGCCATAGGGGGCGATGCTGCAGAAAGTGAGTCACAGTGACTCACTCTCTACAGCAGCGGTGGCTAGCAAGCGGCTCGATCCGCTCCCGGCCACCGCTGCCCGGCACGCACTGACGTCTCCAGCGGCGGTGTGTATCTGAAAATCGGCGCTGGCTCATGAGCCAATCAGAGCTCGGGGACCGGCAGCTGAGGCTCCTGATTGGCTGCCGGACCGCGAGCTCTGATTGGCTCACGGGCCGGCGCCGAATTTCAGATACACACAGCCGCTGGAGACGGAGGGGTAGGAGAGGCGCGCGCTGCCCTCTCCTCCCCTCACAGCAGCAGTAGGTGAGCAGCACTTTTTTTTTCAGGGGGGGAAGCACTGTGGGGACATTTATCAGCACTGGGGGCATATCTGGCACTGTGGGGGCATGTCTGGCACTGTGGGAGGCACTGTGGGGGCATGTCTGGCACTGTGTTGGCATATCTGGCACTGTGGGAGGCACTGTGGGGACATGTATCAGCACTGGGGGCATATCTGGCGCTGTGGGATGTACTGTGGGGACGTGTATCAGCACTGTGGGCATATCTGGCACTGTGGGGGCATGTGTAGCAGCACTGGGGGAAAATCTGGCACTGTGGGGGCATATCTGGCACTGTGGGAGGCACTGTGGGGGCATGTGTATCTGCACTGTGGGGGCATGTGTAGCAGCACTGGGGGCATATCTGGCGCTGTGGGAGGCACTGTGGGGACATGTATCAGCACTGGGGGTATATCTGGCACTGTGGGAGGCACTGTGGGAGGCACTGTGGGGGCATGTATCAGCACTGGGGGCATATCTGGCGCTGTGGGGGCATATGTATCTGCACTGGGGGCATAGCTGGCGCTGTGGGGATATGTGTATCTGCACTGGGGGTATATCTGGCACTGTGGGGACATGTGTATCTGGCACTGGGGACATCAGTCATCCACTATCTCAATGTCACCCTGCCTCAGTCACCCATTATCTCCCTGTCACCCCTGCCTCAGTCACCCACCATCTCCCTGTCACCCCTGCCACACCAGTAACCTATTATCTCCCTGTCACCCACTATCACCCTGTACCACGGGGAGTACAATTGTGTAGCCACACCCCTTTCTTGTAAGACCACACCCCTTTTATCCCATCAAGGGGCGCCAAAATAGATTTTTGCTTACTAAAATAATAAGCTTGGGCCGGCCCTGAGTACAGTGCAGAGTTTTGCTGACCAGTGACCAGTAACCACCAGTATTATACGTTCTCTGCCTGAAAAACGCTCCATATCTGTGCACAGCGTGCTGCATATATCTGTGCTCACACTGCTTTATTGTGGGGACTGGGGACCACCAGTATTATATAGGAGGAGTACAGTGCAGAGTTTTGCTGACCAGTGACCACCAGTATTATACGTTCTCTGCCTGAAAAACGCTCCATATCTGTGCTGCATTGTAGTATATAGTAGGAGTACAGTGCATAATTTTGCTGACCACCAGTATATAATATATAGCAGTACGGTACAGAAGGCCACTGCTCTACCTACCTCTGTGTCGTCAAGTATACTATCCATCCATACCTGTGGTGCATTTCAGTTTTGCACAGTATATATAGTAGGCCATTGCTATTGATACTGGCATATAATTCCACACATTAAAAAATGGAAAATAAAAATGTGGAGGGTAAAATAGGGAAAGATCAAGATCCACTTCCACCTCGTGCTGAAGCTGCTGCCACTAGTCATGGCCGAGACGATAAAATGCCATCAACGTCGTCTGCCGAGGCCAATGCCCAATGTCATAGTAGAGAGCATGTAAAATCCAAAACACTAAAATTCAGTAAAATGACCCAAAAATCTAAATTAAAAGCGTCTGAGGAGAAGCGTAAACTTGCCAATATGCCATTTACGACACGGAGTGGCAAGGAACGGCTGAGGCCCTGGCCTATGTTCATGGCTAGTGGTTCAGCTTCACATGAGGATGGAAGCACTCATCCTCTCGCTAGAAAACTGCAGTGCCACTCCTAGATGGGCCAGGTGTTTGTGTCGGCCACGTGGGTCGCTTAGCTTAGTCACACAGCTACCTCATTGCTCCTCTTTTTTTCTTTGCATCATGTGCTGTTTGGGGACTATTTTTTTGAAGTGCCATCCTGTCTGACACTGCAGTGCCACTCCTAGATGGGCCAGGTGTTTGTGTCGGCCACTTGGGTTGCTTAGCTTAGTCACACAGCTACCTCATTGCGCCTCTTTTTTCTTTGCATCATGTGCTGTTTGGGGACTATTTTTTTTTGAAGTGCCATCCTGTCTGACACTGCAGTGCCACTCCTAGATGGGCCAGGTGTTTGTGTCAGCCACTTGGGTCGCTTAGCTTAGTCACACAGCTACCTCATTGCGCCTCTTTTTTTCTTTGCATCATGTGCTGTTTGGGGACAATTTTTTTGAAGTGCCATCCTGTCTGACACTGCAGTGCCACTCCTAGATGGGCCAGGTGTTTGTGTCGGCCACTTGGGTCGCTTAGCTTAGTCACACAGCTACCTCATTGCGCCTCTTTTTTTCTTTGCATCATGTGCTGTTTGGGGACTATTTTTTTTTGAAGTGCCATCCTGTCTGACACTGCAGTGCCACTCCTAGATGGGCCAGGTGTTTGTGTCAGCCACTTGGGTCGCTTAGCTTAGTCACACAGCTACCTCATTGCGCCTCTTTTTTTCTTTGCATCATGTGCTGTTTGGGGACAATTTTTTTGAAGTGCCATCCTGTCTGACACTGCAGTGCCACTCCTAGATGGGCCAGGTGTTTGTATCGGCCACTTGGGTCGCTTAGCTTATTCATCCAGCGACCTCGGTGCAAATTTTAGGACTAAAAATAATATTGTGAGGTGTGAGGTGTTCAGAATAGACTGAAAATGAGTGGAAATTATGGTTATTGAGGTTAATAATACTATGGGATCAAAATGACCCCCAAATTCTATGATTTAAGCTGTTTTTGAGGGTTTTTTGTAAAAAAAAAACTAATCCAAAACACACCCGAATCCGACAAAAAATTTTCAGGGAGGTTTTGCCAAAACGCGTCCGAATCCAAAACACGGCCGCGGAACCGAATCCAAAACCAAAACACAAAACCCGAAAAATTTCCGGTGCACATCTCTAGTATTAATATGTGTCACTTATACATCTGCTGGTTAAACTTGCTGACTGATCGCTGAATGTACAGTGAGACACAATATTCCACTGCCAGAAATGAGGGCAAAATACTATGCCAACATCCGAATTAACTTGTGGACCTTAAGAAGCAAATAATTATGCCATTATATTAAATTGCTCTTAAGGTTAAAGTCGCAAAACAAAAAAATGTTAAACACTATTATCTAACCACAGACGTTATACGTCTGTTATGTGTTTTAACCTATATCTTCTATAAGGGGGAGACCATTACAGAACTGCCCTTAGAGTCGCTTCTTTTTACCCATTCTTTTTTTAAGAGGAAAAGATTAAAAGTTATGTTTTAATTTTAATAACCATATCACTTAAATAAACGTATAGAAAAAAAGTGTGCTCCAAAAATGCCAAAAAATATCTGATACTTGTGAACTGTGTTCATGGTCGCAGGAGCACCTCCAGCCTTAGACTATGTTGATCCTGTTTAAGGAGTTGATGTGATTGGCTGGTTTTACTGAAATAATTTATAATTACTTAGTCTGGTGCTGGATAAAAAAAAACTAAAACCCTACTGCACCATCTAGTATAATATTAGCTGTCAGGATTCCGATGTCGGGATCCTGACAGCCGACATTTCAATTGCATTAAATATATATATATATATATATATATATATATATATATATAGTAGACACAAGGTGGTGCGGCACTCCAATGATTCGTAAACCCAGAGGTTTAAATACAACGTTTCAATGCCCGTTTAATAGGATGGCATTTTCGTCAGGTATAATGCAAACAATACAAACAGCTTACCTTAAATAGAAAGCATCACCCATTGTGGCGCGAATGCCGCCGCGGGACTGCACACCCGGTGGCCGCGCATAGAGAATGACGCCATGACGCTCTGAAACAGAAGCGTACGACATCACGTGACAAAGCCCGTCACCATAGTAACAAAAATGTAAATAAATACACAGACGGCTGACAGGATTAATGATCCACATAAAGTTAGACCACAGCGGAGACCGGACTTAAATACACATAAAACTACTGAGTATCTATGTGAGAGACATATATTAGCATGAACTAAAGGAGGCATTTAGTCCTAAAGCTAAACCAAATTCATGAAACTGATAGCATATTACCATAGCAGTCACATAAAAAAGTACCCAACAAATGGACATAGACAGTAATAAGATGTAGATGGAAAATAATCATATTAATTGCTATTAGCCAATACACTAATACCCGGATGCTCGTTGAGTCCCTTAGGGGCAAGAGTCCCCAAACGGAAGATCCACCGGGCCTCACATTGCAATAACTTAAGACCACGATTACCACCACGTAAAGAGTGGGGAATGTGGTCAATCATTCTATACTTTAAAGAAGCAAGGCTATGAGCAGCCAGCGCAAAATGCCTTGCAACTGGCTGATCACTCTTGCCAGAGGTCAGTGCGGCTTTGATGGACGAACGGTGGGCCGCCATCCGTTCTTTAAATGGTCGTTCAGTCTTTCCTATATAGGAAAGACCGCACGGGCAGATAATTTGATAAACAGTGTAAACAGAGTTACATGTAAGTCTATGATAAATCTTTAATACTTTACCAGTTAAAGGGTGATAGAAAGAATCACCTGGGATCAAATACTTACAGGTCACACATGTACATCTTACACACCCTACTTTACCCCTATAAATGCTAGGGGCAGGCTGCGTGATGTCGGATTTAACAAGAATATCACGGATATTGCGCCCACGCTTATAGCTAGACATCAAATGTGTGTCGGGCAAGTTGCAATCTGGATCAGACTTGATAATAGGCCATAAATTCTTAGCTATTTTATTTATCATGGGGCTAGCTGTTGTGTATTGTGTGACCCAAGGTAACGTAGTTTTCAAGTTTCTAGGTTTGGATTGTAGCAGTGTTGCTCTATCAATTCCCAAAACTCTGGATTTTGTTTGTTGTAACTGAGTATAGTCATAACCTCGTGCTAAGAACTTCTGTAACAAAGTATCTATCTGAGATTCAGCTTGCCTGATGTCAGATGTTATGCGTCTTACTCTAATAAATTGTGAATAGGGAAGACCCTGAATTAGTGACCTTGGATGACAGCTAGTAGATACTAGTAAATTATTACGGTCTGTAGGTTTGGAATACAGATTAGTTGAAATATAGCCATCATTAATAGAAATTGCCACATCTAGGTAGTGAATCTCAGTAGAAATAAATGAGAAAGTAAATTTAACAGGACTGTCACTGGAATTATGCGATTCAAGGTGATACACAAGATCATTACTGTCACCCTGCCAAAAAATTAGTAAATCGTCGCTATAACGACAAATAAATAAAATCCTGTTAGCAATGGAAGAATCAGAAAAAAATATTGATTGCTCCATGTCTAACATAAATACATTTGCATATGAGGGGGCTACCGCCACCCCCATAGCACAACCTACCAGTTGTAGATAAAATGACCCATCGTACAGGAAAAAATTCTTTGTCAATATAAACCGTAACAAATCCAAAATAAACGTAATGTCAGGACCACTATAGGAACTCTGTCCATTCAGGAAACGTCCCACAGCCGACAAGCCAAGATCGTGTGGTATGACTGTGTATAGACTAACTACATCAATGGTGAACATGGTAGTGTCTGGGGCAAATCTGGGTAGAGACATAAGTTTAACCAAAAGTGTTGTTGTATCAAGTAGATATCTCAGGTGGTCTCTTATATACGTTTGTAATACACTATCCACAAATACCGAAGCAGGCTGCGTCAGACCCCCACGAGCGGCAATAATAGGCCTACCCGGGGTGTCTGACATAGACTTGTGTATCTTCGGGATAGTGTAGAACAAGGGGACCAAAGGAAATGCTGGAAGTAAAGCTTTAGATAAACACTCGGAGATTAATCCATCATCACAAGCATGTTTCAAAATAGAAGACAAGTCGCTCTTAAAAATACATGAAGGATCATGCGGGAGTTGCCTATAGGTGGAAGAGTCATCCAAATGTACCGCAACCTGTCGTTTATAGTCACCCCCCTTGTCAGCAGGACGAAAAATCAAGTTCCTGTTGTTAGCAAGGTTGTCCAAAGCTAGTTGTCCACTGGGAGATAAATTACAGCGTTGGGCAAATCAGAAATAGCGGTATGAACATCGTTTTGTAGTAAACGCATAAACGTCTTAATTGAAGAATTAGACGATTGCGGTTCAAATGAAGAGCGTGGAATTAATTAGATAACTGAGATGGAATCTCTGGTGAGGAAGACTGTTCTGTAATGGGTCCACGGTGTTTCCCATAAAACTCATTCAATTTCAGTTGACGATGGAGTCTATGTTGTTCAACACGCCACTCCAGTGGGTTAAATTTTGAGGTCGGCACAAATGATAGACCTCTGGACAACACTGAGACCTCAGATGTAGATAACTCATAGGAGGACAGATTTACAATTAGGCTTTGTTCTTTGTCTGCTTTCTTCCACGACCTATGCCTTTGGCCACCACGTCTGGTGTATTTGCGTAGCCTCGGGTAAATTGTGCCCGTGTAGTCATCCCTAAAGGGTCATTCTGGCCACGAGAAGAAAAGCCCACACCACCTCTGTCTGTGTCACTAGCAGAAGAATTGAATTCCGTGGATGAATCCATCTGTCTCCCCCCTTGTCTGCGATTATGTCTAAAAAATGGTTTCCTGTAGTCAGACCCTCCGGCAGGATAGGTCCATTGATATACAGTGTTTAATTCGTAATCAGCATCAACTTTAGCCAATTTGGCTTTTTTAAATTTAATCAAGTCCCTTTTGTAGGTCTGTATTTGTGTATTCAATTTTGTGTACCAGTCTGTGCTAGTATCCTCAATCAAGCTGGGTTTATGAATAACCTCATAAGCATCTACCTTCTCTTTGATAGACGCTACCTCTTTGGTGGAAAACTCAATGATCAGAAGCATCAGATCGAAGGAGCATTTATTAGCAATAGAAACCCACCTCCTGCAGAAAGCGGGATCATGTTTCCCAATTGTCGGCCCATTACGGATACGCAGGCCCCTGGGAATTTTTTTAGCTTTATGATAGTCACTTAAAGAAAGTGCATGGAACTGATAGTCAATCTCTTTTCGCTTAAGTCTAAACAGTTTACGATAGATATCATCAAGCAGTAAAGCTTCAGCCTGTTCAGATAAAGCCCCAGCACTTTCTCATTTAGTTCTACTGAGATTCACTACCTAGATGTGGCAATTTCTATTAATGATGGCTATATTTCAACTAATCTGTATTCCAAACCTACAGACCGTAATAATTTACTAGTATCTACTAGCTGTCATCCAAGGTCCCTAATTCAGGGTCTTCCCTATTCACAATTTATTAGAGTAAGACGTATAACATCTGACATCAGGCAAGCTGAATCTCAGATAGATACTTTGTTACAGAAGTTCTTAGCACGAGGTTATGACTATAGTCAGTTACAACAAATAAAATCCAGAGTTTTGGGAATTGATAGAGCAACACTGCTACAATCCAAACCTAGAAACTTGAAAACTACGTTACCTTGGGTCACACAATACACAACAGCTAGCCCCATGATAAATAAAATAGCTAAGAATTTATGGCCTATTATCAAGTCTGATCCAGATAGCAACTTGCCCGAAACACACTTGATGTCTAGCTATAAGCGTGGGCGCAATATCCGTGATATTCTTGTTAAATCCGACATCACGCAGCCTGCCCCTAGCATTTATAGGGGTAAAGTAGGGTGTATAAGATGTACATGTGTGACCTGTAAGTATTTGATCCCAGGTGATTCTTTCTATCACCCTTTAACTGGTAAAGTATTAAAGATTTATCATAGACTTACATGTAACTCTGTTTATACTGTTTATCAAATTATCTGCCCGTGCGGTCTTTCCTATATAGGAAAGACTGAACGACCATTTAAAGAACGGATGGCGGCCCACCGTTCGTCCATCAAAGCCGCACTGACCTCTGGCAAGAGTGATCAGCCAGTTGCAAGGCATTTTGCGCTGGCTGCTCATAGCCTTGCTTCTTTAAAGTATAGAATGATTGACCACATTCCCCACTCTTTACGTGGTGGTAATCGTGGTCTTAAGTTATTGCAATGTGAGGCCCAGTGGATCTTCCGTTCGGGGACTCTTGCCCCTAAGGGACTCAACGAGCATCCGGGTATTAGTGTATTGGCTAATAGCAATTAATATGATTATTTTCCATCTACATCTTATTACTGTCTATGTCCATTTGTTGGGTACTTTTTTTATGTGACTGCTATGGTAATATGCTATCAGTTTCATGAATTTGGTTTAGCTTTAGGACCTTCTTTAGTTCATGCTAATATATGTCTCTCACATAGATACTCAGTAGTTTTATGTGTATTTAAGTCCGGTCTCCGCTGTGGTCTAACTTTATGTGGATCGTTAATCCTGTCAGCCGTACTGTGTATTTATTTACATTTTTGTTACTATGGTGATGGGTTTTGTCACGTGATGTCGTACGCTTCTATTTCAGAGCGTCATGACGACATTCTCTATGCGCGGCCACTGGGTATGCAGTCCCGCGGCGGCATTCGCGCCACAATGGGTGATGCTTTCTATTTAAGGTAAGCTGTTTGCATTGTTTGCATTATACCTGACGAAAATGCCATCCTATTAAACGGGCATTGAAACGTTGTATTTAAACTTCTGGCTTTACGAATCATTGGAGTGCCGCACCACCTTGTGTCTACTATTTGCTTTATTGTGAGGGCACACAGTGTAATACTTCAACAAGTGGCTGTGCCGGACCCCCTCTGTTGTCTCTATATATATATATATATATATATATATATATATATATGGTGAATATGGGTAGGTAGGGGCTCTGGCGACCAACTGGTGTTTATATATAAAAAAAAAATTTAGTGGACTAAAATGCAATTTATAAAGGACATGATAAAAAGACCTTTTTTTGTAAAAGAATAAAAACAATTTATTTTGCAAAAAGTAAAAAACACTAATTTTTAGAAAAAACTGTTTTTTCACAAAACTACATATATGATAAAAATGTAGTAAAACAGAATATATGCTAAAAAATGGATATATAAAAATCTTAAGACATAAATAGAATAAAGAAATTTGTAATTAATAAAAAACAGCTTAACTTAAGATGGAGGGTCATACAGGATATCCCAACGCGTTTCGTCTGACTTCATCAAGTCAGATAGACGAAACGCGTTGGTATATCCTGTATGACCCTCCATCTTAAGTTAAGCTGTTTTTTATTAATTACAAATTCCTTTATTCTATTTATGTCTTAAGATTTTTATATATCCATTTTTTAGCATATATTCTGTTTTACTACATTTTTATCATATATGTAGTTTTGTGAAAAAACAGTTTTTTCTAAAAATTAGTGTTTTTTACTTTTTGCAAAATAAATTGTTTTTATTCTTTTACAAAAAAGGTCTTTTTATCATGTCCTTTATAAATTGCATTTTAGTCCACTAAAATTTTTTTTTATATATAAACACCAGTTGGTCGCCAGAGCCCCTACCTACCCATATTCACCTTAACATTATACAGCATCTTACCAATGCTAAAATTTTAGGGGACGGCTGACGCCCTATTATTCATAAGGGAGTGTTTTTTACATATAAATATATTTTTCTTTTTTTTTTTTGTAAAACTGTTTTTATTTTCTCATTTTTGTAATATAAAATCTTTACATACAGTGGTGATTCAACAAGAAGAAAGATATGAATGACCAAGATAGATACATACATATATTGCAGCATCGACTGCATTATGGACATCTCTGTACTTTACAGCATGTATCGCTTAGTATCGCGTAGTCTATGCTAATAACCCTTAATCTGTTGTCATCCACATATTAATATCTTAAAACAATAAGGGGAAACAGAAAAAAGATACAAAGGGAAGAGGGGGAAGGAGACAAGACAATACATTTCACTCCTTAGGCGTGTGGCTTACATACCTACACAGCTTCCATCCATGCACTCATCAGCCCCTATATTGCAAGTTGCCAACTCTATAAGTTAGCATCTACATGTTTAAGGAGGACCCAGGAGGTATTTTCAAAGAGCTTTTCAATATGACCCTGTGTGTCTATGTCTAGACTATTGATGTATGGCTCCCATTTCGAGTAAAAGCGGGCGACACCCCTCTCAATGTCTGGTAAGGTGGCTTGTCTCTCCAAATAGAGAACCCGTAGAAGTACATTTTTTAATTCCCCCATAGAAGGAGATGACTTTTTGGTCCAATGATTCAGTATAACCTTATTAGCCACCGTAAGTATGACTGTGAGAATGGGTGTGATTCGCTTCCTATCCGGACCCAGGGCCCAGCCCTCAAAGCAGCTGCATAGACAGGCTACGGGGTCCTTAACAACCCTCAAAGAGAAAATTCTGTTGATGAACCCAATGACTTTATTCCAGAACGTGGCTATCTTACTACATGTCCAAAAGCAGTGGAAAAAGGAGGCCCTTGCTATGTGGCATTTTAAACATTCGCTATTCCCGTCCGGGATCATATGTGCTCTTTGGGCCGGGGCTATGTAGGCCCTATGTAGTAACTTAAAGTACACTTCCTGCAGCTGAGCTGAGTGTAGATATTTAAATGTATACTGACACGATTTCAATAGAATTGGTTGCGCCAGGAAGTCCGGTATATCCCCTTCCCAAGTGGAAACCGTACGTTTCCATAGCTTCTCCGCTTGTATCACCCTTATGTGGTCATAAAAATAAGATAGACGATAAGCCGAGGCCTTTGTGATAGTAAGGAGGGTGGCTATGGGGTCCTGTTTGTCTGGTGAGGTCATAGGGGCCGCCATAGTAATGACAAAATGTCGGGCTTGCAGGTACATGTAAAAGTTTGAGTTCGCTATACCATACTTAGATTTCAAATCCTCGAAGGAGAGCATATGCTTCCCTCCCGGGTCGAATACGTCTCTGATAGAGGAGATTCCCCGCTCCTTCCACTGTTTAAAGTTGGCATTTTCCAGCCCAGGGCTGAAGCAGGGATTTCCCCATAAAGTTGTGTATCGGGAAGAGGTCGGGTTTCGATGTAATTTTGAATTAGAATAATGCCATGCTCCATATGTATCTGCGAGAATAATATTCGCCTTGAGCGAGGCCGGCAGCTTGTGCCTTGGGGTGTGAAGGAGGGCGCTAGGAGAGAAGGGGGCAAACAATTCCTCTTCCAATGTATAATTGGTGAAACAAGAACGCTGCCATAACCAGTCTGTAATATAGCGGAACATCACCGCTCTACTAAACATATCTAAGTCTGGGATCCCTAGCCCCCCCTCAGCCCTTGGCATCTGCAGTTTGGCATAGGAGATTCTTGGTTTCCTCCCCCCCCATAGAAATTTTGAAAACATGGAGTTCACCAACCTACAATCTTTTTTTGTAAGGCGTAATGGCAGCATCTGTAGAATATAGGAAAGTTTCGGGAACACTACACTTTTAAGGACCGTGGCTCTTCCTAGCAGGGACAAGGGCAAATTAACCCACCCGTCTAGGAGGGCTCGGATCGCCGTCAGGGTCGGGGCAATGTTAACTGTATACAGCTTCTCCAGTGATGGGGGTATCTTTATCCCCAAATACTTAAGGGTCCCCTGGGTCCTAGGGAACTGGGACAATATCTGGTGTTTGGTGAAGAGGGACGCGTCTCCCGATAGAGGCATAAGTTCCGATTTGGAGAGATTAACCTTGTAACCCGCAAAGGATCCAAAGCTGTCAATGATAGAGACTATTGGTCCTATCGACCTGCTGGGGTCTGCGATGAATAACAACATATCATCAGCAAACAACGCTATCTTAACCTCCAGCCTCCCTACCAAGATGCCTCTAAAGGAAGACGCGCCACGTAGGGAAATCGCCAATGGCTCCAGGGCCAGGGCGAACAGTAAAGGGGAAAGAGGACAGCCCTGTCGGGTGCCTCTCTGGATGTAGAAGGGGGAGGAAATATAGCCATTACCTAGTACCTGTGTGGCCGGCTCAGTGTACAGGCGGGCCAACACCTCTACAAAGGCTGACGGGGCTCCAAATCTGTGTAAGGTATCAAATAAATGGTCCCACGTCACCATGTCAAACGCCTTTTCGGCGTCAAGTGACAGAATGACGTTAGTGCCCGTGTGTGAAGAGGATTGTAGCCTCTGCATTACTGTTAGGACTTTTCTTATATTAACCACCGCCTGGCGTCCCCAAATGAATCCCGACTGATCTGGGTGGATAATGGAGGGCAATATGAGTTTTAACCTGTCAGCCAAAATCTTGGTGAACAGCTTATAGTCCGTATTGAGCAGGGAAATAGGCCTATAAGATTCTGGAAGTTCCGGGTCTCTACCAGGCTTCCGCAACACCCTGAGGAAAGCTGAGTTGAAAAAATCAGGCAGGGCCCTGCCGGAGAGTAACTCATTAAAACATACCAGCAGTGTGTTCCGAATATGGGGCAATAGTATTTTATAATAATCATTAGAAAGGCCATCTGGACCAGGTGCCTTTCCCGTCTTCAGTGCCTTAATCACCCTCTCCACCTCCTCCCCCGAGATGGGTGCCATAAGGGACGAGGCCTGACTATCAGACATCTGAGGTAGGCTCGTCTCAGCCCAAAATGCCTCTTTGTTAGGTAAATTACTGGGAGGCTGAGAATATAATTGGGCGTAAAAAGAACTCAGCACCTCTGTTATTTTGGCATTAGACCTGACTCTAGTACCATCCCCAGCTCGGAGGGACTTGATTACCGAGGAAGCATGGCGCCCCTTCAGTAAGAAAGACATTAATTTCCCCGGTTTATTACCATATCTATGAAAGGAAACATTCCTATAAAAAGTGTGCTTGGCCTCTAAGTGGTTCAGAATGTTATCAAACACAGCCTTTTTGTTATTATAATCAGCTCTATTAGTTGGAGTGGGAGAATGCTTAAACTTCTGAAAGGAGGTCGTTAAGTTACCCTGGGCCTCCAGGTATGAACCATCTAATTGCCTATCCCTGTGTGCACAGTACGACATAATCACCCCTCTCATGACTGGCTTAGATGCCTGCCAAAACATCAAAGGTTTCTCGGACTCATAGCGTGCGTTATTACTCTTATAGTCTAGCCACGCCGCCTCTAACATGTTGCGAAATTTCAGTGAATTAGCCAGATGTGCCGGGAACCGCCACTGACGAACTGGGCCCTTGTCCACCTGCACCGCTAGCTTAATCCAACATAAGGCATGATCCGAAATACTTATAGGTTCAATCCCAGCATCCATAACCTTAGGGAACATATGCTCCGACAACAGCAAGTAGTCAATGCGGGAGAGCGTGCCATATGCAGCCGACAGGCAAGTATAATCCCGTTCCAGTGGATAACACGCCCTCCACACATCCACCACCCGCAGCCGGCGGGTCACATAATTTATTCCCACCTTAGGGTCGCTAAGCCCTCGGCCGGAGGTCACATTTCTATCCATAACCTGAGACGCAACCACATTGAAATCCCCCCCTAACACAATATTAGAATCTATATGACCATACAGTTTGTTCAGCATTTCGAGAAAAAACCCTTTGGGGCGAGTATTCGGGGCATATATGTTGCATAACAATAGGCGTGTGCATTCAACTGTCACATCTGCAATAATATACCGACCCTGCGGGTCCACCGTTACAGAATGAACATCATAAGAGAGAGACTGTCTAATTAATATGGCTACTCCCCGCGCCTTTGACGAATATGGGGCCGAAGCCATCACTGACCACCTAAGTGTGTTAAGTTTGGCCATCTCTAAAGGGAGGAGGTGCGTTTCCTGCAGGAACGCTATATCTGTGCGGAGCTTGTTCATGTACATAAGGATTTTTTTCCTCTTAGCCGGGGAATTAATACCTCCCACGTTCCATGTGCTAACTTTTAAAGACGACATGCAGACATTCTAAATAGGGCTGTGAAGAGAAAGACGAGCACATAAATGCAGAGGCGGACCAGCCACCACTTCCCTACCCACCACACTACCTGAGCAAACATACAGGGGGGTTTGGACAAGACACATAAGGGATAACAACATATAACAACAAAAAACCAGAACAGAACAGGAGGCAACAACTCGCCTCCATCGTTCAAGGAGTAGAGGCTTCCAGCCATGTATAAATCAGTGCTTTTACCACCAATCATGGCGTGCTAACCCCTAGCACCCCCCGGTCAATATCAACTGCTAATACAAAGAATTGAGACTCCCAGCTTCTCCTCAGCCTAACGTAACAAAACTGAACTGAGATTAAGGAAAAGAAAGTAATCAGCAATGTTAGACTGGATGAGTGTCACTCGAGCAGCATTTTCCCTGCCAAGGGAAATCATACAGGAGTCAGGTATAGTAGCAATCCCATCCGAGACTACCAGGCCTCTCAACGATGAATGCTCGACTCTCCCAGCCCGGGACCTATAATGCAGAATGTGGAGAGGCAGGAGATGAGGACTGTCCTGACTGTCTTCCCTCCGACAGGAATCCCGCTGCATCAGCCGCATTAGAAAAGTCACGAAAAGAGTCCCCTTCAAAGAGCCGTAATCTCACAGGGTACAGCAATGCAAATTTCTTGCCCTCCTGGACCAGACGTGAGCATATCTGGGAAAAATCTTTGCGGGCACGGGAAACTTCGGCAGAGTAATCTTGAAAAAGACGTATGTCCCTTCCGTCCCATGCTAGAGTCCTGTGTTTCCTGGACGCTGACCAAATAGCTTCTTTATGTAGGAAGTTTAAACATCGAAAAATTACTACCCGTGGCCTCGCGTTCTGTCCCGTCCTGGGCGGTCCGAGACGATGGGCCCTCTCCACTACCATGTCTGCACATGTATCCTTTATGCCCAGCAATTCCGGAAGAGATTCCTGGAGAAACCGATATAAGTCTGGCCCTCGAAGAGTTTCTGCCAGGCCCATGACTCTGAGATTATTCCGTATCGATCTATTTTCCAGGTCGTCTAATTTATTCATAACCTGATAATAAGATTTTTGCATGGTGTCTGCATTCGTTTTTAATTCTGCCACATCTTGAAACACTTCCCCCAGTCTCTGCTCTGTGGCTAATACTCTCTGGGACAGCTGTTTCATCTGAGACTTAATGTCCTGTGCCACCTGTGTTAACTTAGCAGCGTGTGTGTCCATGAGGGGTCCCATCGTTACCTTTATGGCTTTCACAACGTCCTCATATGGGACTGGAGCTGCTAGGTCTGGGGAGACAGGCCTGGGCCCATCTTCTAGCTGCGAGCCTTCCTGCGTGTCCGGGACGGCGGCCATGTTGGATTCTGCTCGGCGCCGCTCAGAGCGGGATCTTTGCTGCTTTGCCGGCATTGAGGGGGTGAGGAACTTCTCCATATGGTGGAGGAGACCTTCCCCTTGCTGAGGCTGCGGGAACCGCCGGGTTTGTGTCCGCGAATGCGGCTCTGCTTGCTGTGCTGGCCGGGGGTGCAACGGAGCTCTCACGCCGAGCTCCCGATCACATGGGAGCCGGAACCGGACTCTATATTTTTCATTTTTAGGTGTTTTTTCCCTCACACGTGGCGCTATACTCCTATTTTATATATATATATATATATACGTACACAGTGGGGCAAAAAAGTATTTGGACAGCCACCGATTGTGCAAGTTGACCCACTTAAAAAGATGACAGAGGTCTGTAATTTCCATCATAGGTACACTTCAACTGTGAGAGACAGGATCTGAAAAAAAACTAGGAAATCACATTGTATGATTTTTAAACAATTTATTTTTATATCATTGCGGAAAATAAATATTTGGACAATCAAAAAGTTTAACTCAATACTTTGTAATATAACCTCGGTTGGCAATTACAGAGGTCAAACGTTTCCTGTAGTTCTTGACCAGGTTTGCACACACTGTAGCAGGTATTTTAGCCCACTCTTCCATGCAGATCTTCTATAGATCTGTCATGTTTTGGGGCTGTCGCCGGGCAACACGGACTTTCAACTCCCTCCACAGATTTTCTATTGGGTTGAGGTCTGGAGACTGGCTAGGCCACTCCAGGACCTTGAAATGCTTCTTATGGAGCCACTCCTTAGTTGCCCGGGCGGTGTGTTTGGGGTCATTGTCATGCTGGAAGACCCAGCCACGTTCCATCTTCAATGCTCTTACTGAGGGATGGAGGTTTTTGCCCAAAATCTCATGATACATGGCCCCATTCATCCTCTCCTTAATACGGATCAATCATCCTGTCCCCTTTGCAGAAAAACAGCCCCAAAGCATGTGGTTTCCACCCCCTTGCTTCACAGTGGGTATGGTGTTCTTGGGATGCCATTCATCATTCTTCTCCCTCCAAACACGGTGAGTGGAGTTTATACCAAAAAGTTCGAATTTGCTCTCATCTGACCACATTACATTCTCCCAATCCTCCTCTGGATTATCCAGATGGTCACTGGCAAACTTTAGACGGGCCTGGACATGTACTGGCTTAAGCAGGGGGACCTTTCGGGCGCTGCATGATTTCAATCCATGACGACGTAGTGTGTTACTAATGGTAACCTTTGTGACTGTGGTCCCAGCTCTCGTGAGGTCATTGACCAGGTCCCCCTGTATAGTTCTGGGCTGATTCCTCACCTTTCTCAAGATCATTGATACCCCACAAGGTGAGATCTTGCATGGAGCCCAAGGTCGAGGGAGATTGTCAGTGATCTTGTATTTCTTCCATTTTTTAATAATTGCACCAACAGTTGATCTCTTCTCACCAAGCTGCTTGCCTATTGTCGAGTAGCTCAGCCCAGCCTTGTGCAGCTCTACAATTTTGTCCCTGGTGTCCTTAGACAACTCTCTGGTTTTGGCCATGGTGGAGAGGTAGCAGTCTTACTATTTGAGGGTGTGGACAAGTGTCTTTTATACAGATAACCAGTTCAAACAGGTGCCATTAATACAGGTAATGAGTTGAGGATAGAAGAGCTTCTTAAAGAAGAAGTAATAGGTCTGTGAGAGCCAGAAATCTTGCTGCTTGGTAGGTGTCCAAATATTTATTTTCCACAAGAATATACAAGTAAATTGTTTAAAAATCATACAATGTGATTTCCTGTTTGTTTTTTTCAGATTCTGTCTCTCACAGTTGAAGTGTACCTATGATGGAAATTACAGACCTCTCTCATCTTTTTAAGTGGGTCAGCTTGCACAATCGGTGGCTGTCCAAATGCTTTTTTGCCCCACTATATATATATATATATAAAATCAGGGATGTCCGGTATGCTAAATGGCCCAGGAGGCACTGGTTAGCACCAGAGCCTGATTTACACGCAATATATGAGCCAAACGGTGCATGTGGGCATTATACACAACTGCAGCAGTATAAATTCCTGGAAATTTGGTGAGATTTGATCAGAGGAGTGCGGAAAAGATACACAGGTGAGGCACTGCCCACAGACTTTTAACTCCAGAGTTTTGGCTATAAAAATGATTAGAATATATTTCAAACATATTCTTTGTATTTTTCATATACTTTATACAATCAAAACTTTGCCACAAACGTTAGTATGACAGGAAAGACTCTGCCTCACCTGCCTCACCCCACCGCACGTCACTGATATATATATATTTAATAGCAGAGACATAGGCGCTCAGGTACTGGTAAGAAGTGAAAACAGTGTAAAATACCAAGCTTTTAGTGTGAAAACCAAATGGTTATAAATTATTTCTATAAATTTAACACTCCTCCTCAAAGTCTATGAGTGGCACCTCTTATAACAAAACAAATGTGTTGGTGGACACATAGAGAATTAAATATAGTAGTGAATAAAAGCGCCTATGGGTATATTCAATTGGTGTCGAAAACTGCCGTCTGTCGAAAAGACAGCAGTTTTCGACTTTTTCAATGCTTTTTCAATTTTTCAATTCGACCTATTCAATGCTTTTGGACAAGTCGAGGCATCCGACTTGTCGAAAAGCACGTGGATCGGTGGAATAGCTGCCGATCCACGTGCTTGTGTCGAAAACGGGACCAAAAAAACCACAGGTTTTGGCCCCCTTTTCGACCATCTCAGTCCGACATCAAAAGATGTCGGACTGAGATGCGGACCCAGAGGAAGAAAGAGGGGGGCGAGCCGCAGGGAGACGGGGGGACAGGCGGCGGGCATACAGGGGAGATCAGCGCTACAGTAGCGCTGCAGCTGGAGGTCACTCAGCCGCCCGACCTTACGGCAGCTTCCATCCGGCTCCAGAATGGATCCGACTTTAATTGAATATACCCCATAAGAGTGTATTCATCAAAACATGCTTGGAAGAAATGACAATAATACAGTATAAACCAAAACTTATCTGGTTAAAAAATCTACAATCAGATGACCATCATTGGAAATAATAGGATTTTAATACCTACCAGTAAATCCTTTTCTCTTAGTCCGTAGAGGATGCTGGGGATGCTTCAAGAACCATAGGGTATAGACGGGATCCGCAGGAGACATGGGCACACTATAAGTGTTTGAATGGGTGTGAACTGGCTCCTCCCTCTATGCCCCTCCTCCAGACTCCAGTTATAGGAACTGTGCCCAGGGAGACGGGCATTTCGAGGAAAAGGATTTATTTAATTATTTTAAACTAAGGTGAGATACATACCAACTCACACCACTAACACGCCGTACAACATGGCATTCAACAACCACGCAGGCAAATGCATGACCAACAACAGTCACTGATTGACTGAACTCAACGCAACATGAGCATAACTATAACCAAACAGCAGATACAGCCCGCACCGGGACAGGCGCCCAGCATCCTCTACGGACTAAGAGAAAAGGATTTACCGGTAGGTATTAAAATCCTATTTTCTCATATGTCCTAGAGGATGCTGGCAATGCTTCAAGAACCATGGGGTTTATACCAAAGCTCTAGAACGGGCGGGAGAGTGCGGATGATTCTGCAGCACCGATTGACCAAACAGGAGGTCCTCCTCAGCCAGGGTATCAAACTTGTAAAACTTTGCAAAGGTGTTTGATCCCGACCAAGTAGCAGCTCGGCAAAGTTGTAACGCCGAGACTCCCCGGGCAGCCGTCCAGGATGAGCCCACCTTTCTGGTAAAATGGGCTTTCACCGATTTCGGTAACGGCAATCCTGCCGTAGAATGAGCCTGCTGAATCGTATTACAAATCCAGCGCGCAATAGTCTGCTTAGAAGCAGGAGCCCCAATCTTGTTGGGAGCCCACAGGACAAACAGAGCCTCTGTTTTCCTAATCTGCACCGTACTGGCGACATAGATCTTCAAAGCTCTGACCACATCGAGAGATTTTGACTCCGCCAAGGCGTCAGTAGCCACTGGCACCACAATTGGCTGGTTAACATGAAATTATGAAACCACTTTTGGCAGAAATTGCTGACGAGTTCTCAACTCCGCTCTATCAGCATGGAAAATCAAAAAGGGGCTTTTGTGAGACAAAGCCGCCAACTCAGACACTCGCCTTGCAGACGCCAAGGCCAACAACATGACCACTTTCCAAGTAAGGAATTTTAACTCAACCTTGCGCAAAGGTTCAAACCAATGTGATTGCAAGAATTGCAACACCACATTAAGGTCCCATGGTGCCACAGGGGGCACAAAGGGAGGTTGGATGTGCAGCACTTCTTTTACGAAGGTCTGAACTTCTGGAAGGGAGGCCAATTCTTTTTGAAAAAAAGATCGACAAGGCCGAAATCTGTACTTTAATAGAGCCTAACTTTAGGCCCGCATCCACACCTGCTTGTAGGAAATGGAGCAAACGCCCCAGGTGAAATTCTTCCGTAGGAGCCTTCTTGGATTCACACCAAGACACATATTTTCTCCAAATACAGTGGTAATGCTTTGCCGTTACTTCTTTTCTAGCCTGAAGAAGTGTAGGAATGACTTCACTGGGAATACCCTTTCGGGCTAGGATTTGTCGTTCAACTGCCATGCCGTCAAACACAGCCGCGGTAAGTCCTAATACACGCACGGACCCTGTTGTAACAGGTCCTCCCGAAGAGGAAGAAGCCAGGGATCTTCTATGAGCAACTCCTGAAGATCTGGATACCCGGCCCTTTTTGGCCAATCTGGAACAATGAGGATCGCCTGAACCCTTGTTCTTCTTAAATTTTTTATCACCTTTGGAATGAGTGGAAGTGGAGGGAACACATAGACCGACTGAAACACCCACGGTGTCACTAGGGCCTCCACCGCTATCGCCTGAGGGTCCCTTGACCTGGAACAATAATTCTGAAGTTTCTTGTTGAGGCGGGATGCCATCATGTCCACTTGAGGAACTCCCCAACGACTTGTCACTTCTGCAAAGACCTCTTGATGAAGACCCCACTCTCCTGGATGGAGATCATGCCTGCTGAGGAAGTCTGCTTCCCAGTTGTCCACTCCTGGAATGAAGACCGCTGCCAGAGCGCTGGCATGTCTTTCCGCCCAGCGAAGAATCTTCTTCGTGGCCTCGGCCATCGCAGCTCTGCTCTTTGTTCCGCCTTGGCGGTTTATGTACGCCACTGCTGTCACGTTGTCTGACTGAATCAGGACCGGTAGACATCGAAGAAGATGTTCTGCTTGCAGTATGCCGTTGTGGATGGCTCTTAATTCCAGGATGTTTATGTGTAAACAAGCTTCCTGACTTGACCACTTTCCCTGAAAGTTTCTTCCCTGTGTGACTGCTCCACAGCCTCGGAGGCTTGCATCTGTGGTCACCAGGATTCAATCCTGAATCCCGAACCTGCGTCCCTCCAGAAGGTGAGAACTGTGCAGCCACCACAGAAGGCAAATTCTTGTCCTGGGAGATAGAATTATTTTCTGGTGCATGTCCAGGTGAGACCCGGACCACTGGTCCAGCAGGTTCTACTGAAACACCCTGGCATGGAACCTGCCATATGGAATGGCCTCGTAGGCCGCCACCATCTTCCCCAGCAACCGAGTGCAGTGAAGAACTGACACCCTTGCCGGTTTCAGAATCTGTTTTACCATGTCCTGTATTTCCAAAGCTTTTTCCACTGGAAGAAAAACTCTCTGCAATTCTGTATCCAGAATCATACCCAGGTACGACAGCCGTGTCGTTGGATCCAACTGTGATTTTGGCAGATTGAAGAGCCAACCGTGTTGTTGCAGAATCGTCAGTGAAAGAGCAACATTCTTCAACAATTTCTCCTTGGACCTCGCCTTTATGAGGAGATCGTACAAGTACGGGATAATTGTGATTCCCTGCTTTCGCAGGAGAACCATCATTTCCGCCATTACTTTGGTGAAAATCCTCGGAGCCGTTGACAGACCAAACAGCAACGTCTGAAATTGGTAATGACAATCCTGCACAGCAAATCTCAGGTAAGCCTGATGTGGAGGATATATGGGGACATGTAAGTAGGCATCTTTTATGTCGACCGACACCATAAAATCCCCCTCCTCCAGACTGGAGATCACTGCTCGTAGAGAATCCATCTTGAACTTGAATTTTTTTAGAAAGAAATTGATGGATTTTAGGTTTAGAATCGGTCTGACTGAGCCATCCGGCTTCGGGAACACGAACAGGCTCGAATAAAAACCTTCCCCCTGTTGAGACGGGGGTACCGTGACAATCACTTGATTTTGACACAACTTTAGTATCGCATCGCTTACTATCTCCCTTTCTGGAAGAGAAGCTGGCAAGGCCTATTTGAAAAATTGGTGAGGGGGCACGTCTTGAAACTCTAACTTGTACCCTTGGGTTACTATGTCTACTATCCAAGGATCCAGGTCCGAGTGCATCCAGACCTGACTGAAGAGTTTGAGACGTGCCCCCACTGGAGCGGACTCCCGCAGAGGAGCCCCAGCGTCATGCGGTGGATTTGGTAGAAGCCGGAGAGGACTTCTGCTCCTGGGAACTAGCCACAGCCTGTGACCTTTTTCCCCTTCCTCTCCCCCTCGCAGCAAGGAAGGAGGACCCATGTCCTTTTTTGAATTTGTTGGGCCGAAAGGACTGCATTTGATAGTGAGGCGATTTCTTCTGCTGTGCAGGAACATAAGGTAAAAAAGATGACTTACCCGCGGTAGCCGTAGAGACCAGGTCAGTGAGGCCGTCACCAAACAAGACCTTACCGTTAAATGGTAAAGACTCTATCGCCTTCTCAGAATCAGCATTCCATTGATGAATCCACAATGCTCTCCTAGCAGAGACTGCCATGGCATTGGCCCTTGATCCCAAAAGGCCAATATCCCTTACTGCTTCTTTTAAATACGCTGCAGCATCCTTGATATGATCCAAGGTCAAAAATCTACCTCAGATGACAAGTTATCCGCCCACTTTTCAATAGCGCTACTCACCCATGCCGCAGCAACAGCAGGCCTGAGTAGCGACCCTGTAGTGACATAAATGGATTTCAGGGTACCTTCCTGTCTACGATCCGCAGGATCCTTCAGGGCTGCCGTGTCAGGGGACGGAAGCGCCACCTTTTTGGACAGACGCGACAAAGCTTTGTCTACCGTGGGGATTGACTCCCAGCTGTCCCTGTCCCCAGAGGGAAACTGATATGCCATTGGGATTCTTTTGGGAACATGTATCTTTTTGTCGGGATTTTCCCAAGCTTTTTCAAAAAGTGCATTCAGTTCATGAGAGGGAGCAAACATTACCTCAGGTTTCTTGCCTTTAAACATACAGACCCTCGTATCAGGAACAGCAGGGTCCTCAGTGATATGTAAAACGTCTTTTATCGCCACAATCATGTACTGAATACTCTTAGCCAGTTTTGGATGTAATCTGGCATCACTATAGGCGACACTGGAATCAGAGTCCGTGTCGGTATCTGTATCTGCTATTTGGGCAAATGCACGTTTCTGTGACCCCAAAGGGGTCTGGACCTGTGACAAAGCATCTTCCATGGATTTCCTCCATGTCTGGTTCTTAGACTCAGATTTATCAAACCTCTTAGCCAACTTAGTCACATTTGTATTTAAAACACTCAGCATATTGACCCAATCATCCGTCGGCGGTGCCGACACTGTCACTCTCACAGAACTGTCAGTCCCCACACCAGCCTCCTCCTGGGAAGAGCAATCAGCCTCAGACATGTCGACACACACACGTACCGACAGCCACAAACACACTGGGCTATAGGGGACAGACCCACAGCAGAGCCTGTTAGAAAGACACAGAGAGAGTTCAGCCAGCTCACACCCAGCGCCTATCCCGGTTCTGAAGTCAGTAACAATACTGCCCAGACCTGCTAGCGCTTTTATCAAACAATATAATTCACCAATTACTAGTGCCCCCCCCGTTTTGCACCCTGTAACTTAGACAGCAGTGTGGAGGATCAGGGCCAGCGTCTCTGCAGCCTTCTGTGAAGAGAGAAATGGCACTGGTGAGAGCTATGCGGCTAAGCCCCGACATGGCGCGCTTCAGTCCCGCTCAAAATTCTTTATACTGGTGGGGGTCCCTTAACAAGTGCCTGGGCACTGTTATATTGCATGCCAGTGGTATTTGCGGCCCCCCCATGCGCCCTGCACCGCTGTGATCAGTGTGGGAGCATGGCGCGCAGCGCGGCCGCTGCGCGGTACCTCAAGCCGTCTTCTGCCGTCACTGAAGTCTTCTGATCTTCTCATACTCACCCGGCTTCTATCTTCCAGCTTTGTGAGGGGGTGACGGCGCGGCTCCGGGAACAAGCAACTAGGCGTACCGTAGTGATCGAACCCTCTGGAGCTAATGGTGTCCAGTAGCCTAAGAAGCAGAGCCCTTGAACTCTTAAGAAGTAGGGCTGCTTCTCTCCCCTCACTCCCACGAAGCAGGGAGCCTGTAGCCAGCAGGTCTCCCTGAAAATAAAAAACCTAAATAAAGTATTTTTCTGAGAAACTCAGGAGAGCTCCTCAGTGTGCATCCAGTCTCGCTGGGCACAGAATCTAACTGGAGTCTGGAGGAGGGGCATAGAGGGAGGAACCAGTTCACACCCATTCAAAGTCTTATAGTGTACCCATGTCTCCTGCGGATCCCGTCTATACCCCAAAGTTCTTGAAGCATCACCAGCATCCTCTAGGACGTATGAGAAATATCATATGCAAATAGAAGAACAAAGAAGCAACATAGTGTGTATCGTTTATAACCACTGTAAGATATTAATGCACATTCTTGTAAGGCTTATTAGGGAACCAGCTATTCCCAAGCAAATCAACAGCCTTAATAGCAGAAAGTTAAAAAAGCATATAAAAGTTTAATAAATCAATAACATACAATGGCTGGAAGACACACATACAAGATTTAAAAATATAGAAAGCTTATCTGTCTATTAGAGGAGATATCAGGAGGCAGTCTCAATGCGTTTCATCCATCAATGACTGGACTTCATCCAGAGCAGTTGGGACTCCTCATAGCTGCAGTAAGGAGTACATACTTTCCAGAGAAGTATTAACATTATGACCCCTCATACCATCATTGTTGTATGTGTTGATCTTTATTAATGTTAAAGATAAAAGTAAGGTCCTGTTATTTACTGATGATGTAAATTGATGTTTAAGATCTAAAAAGAATATTTTGTCATTTACTAAGATTTAGCCTCTGTGATCTTTTGCATATGGTGTATGATGACCTTTGCCAAATACATTATTTCCAGTTGGGATCTATATTCAAATTAGAGCTGATCAATTAAATATGACATAGGCACTACTACAGCAATCTGCATTAATTGCATGTTATCTGCTGATGAAGTTGTACTGGTATGTATAATCCATGTGATTGGAGATAAGTTCAAATTTATAAAAGTGTGATCACGTATTGTTATGTACATTATACTAATCATTATGTGCTACATTTTATATATATATATATATTAAGTTGAAACTTTAATTGGATATGCGAATCACATTAATTATTAGTTGTCATTATGTACAGTATTATATACCAATTTGTATATATACATTCGTAGACTTTGAGTCTGCTTGTATTACATTTTAATTTAAATTGGTGTTTTTAAGAAATTGTATATGTAAGACTGGCAAAAAGCCATTTTGTAGTATTTTTGTCAACCCTGTTCTTCCTCCTTCATTGTGTAATACAGGTTGAGTATCCCTTATCCAAAATGCTTGGGACCAGAAGTATTTTGGATATCGGATTTTTCCGTATTTTGGAATAATTGCATACTATAATGAGATATCATGGCGATAGGACCCAAGTTTAAGCACAGAATGCATTTATGTTTCATATACACCTTATACACACAGCCTGAAGGTAATTTTAGCCAATATTTTTTATAACTTTGTGCATTAAACAAAGTGTGTCTACATTCACACAAATCATTTATGTTACATATACACCTTATACACACAGCCTGAAGGTCATTAAATACAATATTTTTAATAACTTTGTGAATTAAATAAAGTTTGTGTACAATGAGCCATCATAAAACAAAAGTTTCACTATCTCAGTCCTACTCAAAAAATTCCGTATTTCGGAATATTTGGATATGGGATACTCAACCTGTATATATATACATGATATATGTGATGATGGTTTTTCAGATATTCCATTTAGTGGACTGTTATTCCATATTTCTATTTGGTTGACTGTTATTTTACATCTTCACTATGTTCAATCCGCTATAATCAAGAGTGTCAATGATGAACATTCTATATGCAGGATTTTGGTATGTATATCTTGGTAAGATGTTGTATGGATACCATCAATATATGAAATTTAAATTGATTGATATCTTTTTGCACCACCTAGATTGTAAGCCCCTGATGAAGTCCTACGGATGAAATGCATTGGGTTATAATCAACGATATTGATAAACTTCAAAAGAAGAATATTTGTCAGAAATCACAATTGTTTCAATTGAATGATATCAATACAAACTATTTAAACAAATGGATAACATTTTTTGTGTAACTTCGTCATAGCTTTTTATTCATTGTCAATGTTTGAATAAAATAAAGGTTCTATGTATATGTTGGTGACTATAACTTCTGATCAATTAGATAATTTGAGATTTGAACATACCAAACAATATATAGCTCCCTTGGGATCATTTCTCAATGTTTGTAATTGTGCCATTGTAATTCGTTTAACAGGAAGTATTTCCCATAGCTGTAGCTCTCCTTGTATTAGCGCGAAGTAGGGTCTTAAAAGCCATCCTATATATATATATATATATATATATCAAATCCAATTGTACAGGCACTCACCAATCTGCTTCAACACGTATTTATTTTACCTTACAGGTAACAGATGATGACATTCAATAGCAGCATGTCGGTAGTTGTGTCAGAGACTATCGACATGCTGCTATTGAATGTCACCACCTGTTACCTTTAAGGTAAAATAAATAAGTTTTGAAGCAAATTGGTGAGTGCCTGTACAATTGGATTTGATATTTATAGACTTGTTCAGGCCATTATGGAGCACCGCCTAGTGATTCTATTGGAGTAGTGAGTTTGGTTTTATATATATATATATATATATATATACACTGCTCAAAAAAATAAAGGGAACACTAAAACAACACAATGTAACTCCAAGTCAATCACACTTCTGTGAAATCAAACTGTCCACTTAGGAAGCAACACTGATTGACAATCAATTCACATGCTGTTGTGCAAATGGAATAGACAACAGATGGAAATTATAGGCAATTAGCAAGACACCCCCAATGAAGGAGTTGTTCTGCAGGTGGTGACCACAGACCACTTCTCAGCTCCTATGCTTTCTGGCTGATGTTTTGGTCACTTTTGAAAGCTGGCAGTGCTTTCACTCTAGTGGTAGCATGAGACGGAGTCTACAACCCACACAAGTGGCTCAGGTAGTGCAGCTCATCCAGGATGGCACATCAATGCGAGCTGTGGCAAGAAGGTTTGCTGTGTCTGTCAGCGTAGTGTCCAGAGCATGGAGGCGCTACCAGGAGACAGGCCAGTACATCAGGAGACGTGGAGGAGGCCGTAGGAGGGCAACAACCCAGCAGCAGGACCGCTACCTCCGCCTTTGTGCAAGGAAGAACACTGCCAGAGCCCTGCAAAATGACCTCCAGCAAGCCACAAATGTGCATGTGTCTACTCAAACGATCAGAAACAGACTCCATGAGGGTGGTATGAGGGCCCGACGTCCACAGGTGGGGGTTGTGCTTACAGCCCAACACCGTGCAGGACGTTTGACATTTGCCAGAGAACACCAAGATTGGCAAATTCGCCACTGGTGTCCTGTGCTCTTCACAGATGAAAGCAGGTTCTCACTGAGCACATGTGACAAACGTGACAGAGTCTGGAGACGCCAAGGAGAACGTTCTGCTGCCTGCAACATCCTCCAGCATGACTGGTTTGGTAGTGGGTCAGTAATGGTGTGGGGAGGCATTTCTTTGGGGGGCCGCACAGCCCTCCATGTGCTCGCCAGAGGTAGCCTGACTGCCATTAGGTACCGAGATGAGATCCTCAGACCCCTTGTGAGACCATATGCTGGTGCGGTTGGCCCTGGGTTCCTCCTAATGCAAGACAATGCTAGACCTCATGTGGCTGGAGTTTGTCAGCGGTTCCTGCAAGACGAAGGCATTGATGCTATGGACTGGCCCGCCCGTTCCCCAGACCTGAATCCAATTGAGCACATCTGGGACATCATGTCTCGCTCCATCCACCAACGCCACATTGCACCACAGACTGTCCAGGAGTTGGCGGATGCTTTAGTCCAGGTCTGGGAGGAGATCCCTCAGGAGACCATCCGCCACCTCATCAGGAGCATGCCCAGGCATTGTAGGGAGGTCATACAGGCACGTGGAGGCCACACACACTACTGAGCCTTATTTTGACTTGTTTTAAGGACATTACATCAAAGTTGGATCAGCCTGTAGTGTGTTTTTCCACTTTAATTTTGAGTGTGACTCCAAATTTGATTTCCATTGATAATTTTTGTGTGATTTTGACGTTAGCACATTCAACTGTGTAAAGAACAAAGTATTTGATAAGAATATTTTATTAATTCAGATCTAGGATGTGTTATGTTAGTGTTCCCGTTATTATTTTGAGCAGTATATATATATATATATATATATATATATATATGGGATTCAAATAGACAAAATTATCTTCAGCAGCATTGCAGCAAAACAGAGATAAAGGACCAGCATATCCTTTTTATAATAAAGTGCAAGGCGATTTTTAATCCATAAATGTCTTTTCCATAGTACAAATGCTCAGGTCAAGGCAGTGTAACATACTACAAGCAAGTGCAAGTGGCAAACACCATGAAGCGTGATGATGAACCAAGCTCTCATGAGGATCACCACAGGATACCACAAACAATACTAACTAAAAATAGTACAACAGCACTGGGTAAGAAAAAATGTTGTTTCCATTGTTCACACTGTAATGTGTACAAACACATGGGTTAAAAAAAACATTTTCTTATACAATAGCTGACAATAAAGAACTTAAAATGTGAAAGTTAGTTACATATAATACCACTAATGTATTTTATTTGATTAAGTGTGTGTGTGTGTGTGTGTGTGTGTGTGTGTGTGTGTGTGTGTGTGTACCGCTATTTATGAATATAATGAAAAGACCGTTAAAGAGCTCCCTTTTTGTGACTAATGATAGCAGCTATGAGCTATGTTCCTATTGGCTGTTGCGGCTGGGGTGCCTTATTTAAGTGGCAACATGTGGAAATTAAATTCCAGTTGGCAGCAATGAAATGTTTTTAGTGATCTCCTTGTTTGTGCTATCAAAAAATAATTGAATCTAATTAGATGATCCTTGCAACTAGGACTGCAGCTGGAATCTCACATCCAGGACAGTGGGTCTTGGTAGATCATGTTCGGAAGGCAACTTCTTTCTGATAAGCTGTATTGCTATGATTTTCATATACACACTTTTCCTTAGTTTTACTGTCAATAAATAAAAAAATGATGACACAATTGCCAGCCATCGATCTGTATGGGGTACCTATAGTGTGGGGAGATATTGCAGAGCAGCATATATCTACAGCAATTGTATTTATCATGTGGTCCTCCAGCTGGAACTACACAACCCAGCATTCCCTACCACAGTTTTGTTATTACTGTTAAAACTGTGGCAGGGTATGCTGAGATGTATAGTTCCATAGCAGCTAGAGGCCAATATGTTGAATATCCATGATCTATAAGATACCATATGAAAATTCATGATAACAAAGCACATTACAGATATCAGCACTGCCATCATGAATTTGACCAGCATTCATTTCTATACACATTGCTATTCATCTGGGAGCAGGAATCTAATGATCAGTGGGTTTGACAAATCTATGCAGGGCCGGCTCCAGGCATGTTTGACTGGAGCGAGGTGCTGGGATTTTAAGGACGGCCGGGCATTTCTAATGTGGTGCCAGCCATCAGCCAATCATAGCTCGCAGGCCCGCAGTGGTGGCTCCTGATTGGCTGCCGGGCCACAAGCTTTGATTGTGGTGAAAAAGAATGGCAGATCATAAGCAAAGGTGCAAGTTTATTGTTTTTGGTGACCGAAAGTAACCTCACCGCTGACCGCAAAGTTCCCACCATTGGCTACAATGGAGCGCATGGGCGCTACATTGTATCTCTGCCGTGTGCTGCCTCACAGACACTACAGGAGCACACAGCCAATCAGGAGAGTGCCACGATGTGGCGCTCCCTGATTGGCTGAAGGGACCCTCTTTGACAGGAGTCAGGGGGGTCCTGGCAGTCGGGGAAAGGGGTCCCATGTGTAAACACGGGACCCATTTCAGTGCGTGGTCGGGTTTCCGTTTTTTTGTTTTGCCAAGTACGTGGATTATACTTTGGACACAATCTACACTGGATTATGTGAGTATAATTTTTTTCACAGGTCCCCCAAGGATTCTACATGGAGAAGAGGGCCGAGCCTTGTGGGAACATAGGTAAGTATGTATGTATGGAGGTGTGCATGTATGTAATAAACTTATACTTTCACGGTGTGTGTGCCCTGTTTTTTTTGGGGTATTTTTTTAGTAGTAGTGCTACAGGTACCAGCGTGCCAGGTTTTCCACCGCATGCTGGTACTTGTGGTTCTCCAAGTACCAACTTGCGGGGGAGGCTTGCTGGGACTTGTAGTACTGCTACTAAAAACAATATTCACATTTTTTACACATGGCTATCAGCCCCCCATCCGCCGCCCTTGGATGGGGGGGGACAGCCTCGGGCTTCACCCCTGGCCCTTGGGTGGCTGGAGGGGGGGGACCCCTTGATTTAAGGGGTTCCCACTCCTCCAGGGTACCCCGGCCAGGGGTGACTAGTTGGGTATGTAATGCCAGGGCCGCAGGGACCAGTATAAAAGTGTCCCCCGGCTGTGGCATTATGTACCTGGCTAGTGGAGACCGGTGCTGGTTACAAAAATATGGGGGACCCCTACGCTTTTTGTCCCCCGTATTTTTGGAACCAGGACCAGGCGCAGAGCCCGGTGCTGGTTGATGAAATATGGGGGAACCCCTGTTATTTTCCCCCCCATATTTTGTCAACCAGGACTGGCTCAAAGAGCCCGAGGCTGGTTGTGCTTAGGAGGGGGGACTACACACAATTTTTTTCTGATTTTTAACGACTTTAAACACCTTTTTAAGGTACACAATGAAGCCCTGCATGGATCTCACAGATCCGGCCGGGATTACTTGTGTTTTGTCAGGCAGTGTTTTACTCATCACTCCCGTAAAACACTGCCTAACATTACGAATCACATCGACATCGGAAATTACGAATTGGGAAAAGTCGGCAGCTTAGTGAATGATCGTATCAGGATTCAAAAAGTTGCAGTAAAATGCACCGATACCATTCGAGTTCAAACACCCTTCAAAACGGCAGAAACACAAATCTTTGGAAATATACCCCCATGTATGAGGTCATTGTGTTGGAATGCAGTGTTTAGCTTTTGTCCAAACAGAACAATTAAATTTAAGCTGAAAGGTAATCATCCGTGCACAGAAGATTCTTCTGGTGGCCATCTGGCCCAGATGGTTTTTCATAAACTTTTAATGGTTAGCAAAGTTTGTCCAGAAGTAGTGCTTCCTTCTTGCTATCCTCCCATGCACACTATCCTTGATCAGTGTATTCTTGATGGTGTACTCATGGCTACTAACATCAGTCAGAGCAACAGATACTTTGATATCACCCTGGAATTGGTGGTCTCTCAGGATAGCATGTCTTGTTCTTTAAGTACTTTTTTGTTGGTCAACCACTGCTGGGAAAGGAACAATGGTGTCACATTTTCTTCACTTGTACACTAGTTGTCTGACATTTTTTTTTTGTGATAGCTAAAGTGTTTACAAAAGGTTCTGTAACTTTATCTAGCATGGTGAGCATGAAGAACTTCTTCATCAATCTTATGTGATTAAGGCACAGCATGCATCCACAAACCTGCATAGTGAAGGCTACATTTTTTTTAATATTGCAGGACCACCCTAACTCACATAGCTTCTGACTTTGATTAATTCCTTAACTGGAGTGGTTTACATACTTTTACTGTCAAAAAAAATTATGTTGGATCAATAAAAGAATGAGAAAATACGTCCAATTTGTGTGTTATTTGATTTAGTGGGTTTTCTTTATATAGGAGATATGAAAAAATGCAGTCATGGACACATTTGTTGGTACCCTTCCAGTGAAAAAAGATGAACCAATGTGTTTCTCGGAAATAACTTTAAACTGGCTAAAGTAACTGGCAGCCTGTATTGTTTATTCCATATTTAATAGAAATCAGACTTTGTACTTGATTTTTTGTTCAACAGAATATTTTAAATAATAAAACAAATAAAAATGGCTTGGACAAAACTGATTGGACCCATAACCCATATTTTGTTGAAGAACCTTCAGAGGCAATCACTGCAGTCGAGCAATTCCTATAGCTCTTAGTAAGACTTCTGCACCTGTCAACAAGTAGTCTGGCCCAATTCTTCATGAGCAAACTACTTCAGCTGTCTCAAGTTTGGGTATGTTTCATCTCTTTCCATAGATGTTCGATGGGATTCGGATCAGGGCTCATAGACAGCCACTTCAGACTAGTCCAAGGATTGTTTTTTTCTGATCCATTCTTGTGTGCTTTTAGCAGTGTTTTGGGTTATTATGCTTTTGGATTGACTGAGACAGAGCTTTCTGACACTAGGGGGTATATTTACTAAAATGGGAGTTCTATTTAAGATGGGATGTTGCCCATAGCAACCAATCAGATTCCAGGTATTATCTTCTAGAACAGGACTGGCCAAACCGGTCCTCGAGATCTACTAACAGTTCATGTTTTCCAGGCCTCCTGGAGACCTGTAGAATTGTCAGTTAGGAATGAATGCAGCACATCTTAATTAGTAATGACTACACCTGTGCACCAGCTAGGTGATCTGGAAAATGTGTACTGTTGGTAGATCTCGAGGACTGGTTTGGCCAGCCCTGTTCTAGAAGGTGCTAGATAAATGAGAAGTAAAATCTGATTGGTTGCTACGGGCAACATTCCATCTTAAATAGAACTCCCATCTTAGTAAATTTACCCCTTGGTTTCATGTTTCACTCCAGAATGCCTTGATAGTCTTGAGATTTCAATGTGTCCTGCACAGATTCAAGATACACCATGCTAAATGCAACAAAGTAGGGCCAAAACATAAACAAGCCTTCTGGGTCATTCCATGAAAATGGCCCTTTTTTTGTAACGTTTGTTACCAGTTTTCATGACAAGCTTTGCATCAAAATTAAAGCATATCATATACCACACAAACAACAATTACTTTGCACAAAATATTCAAAACACATACTCAAAAAAATATATTTCACATGAAATATATTTAATAATGTAACATTTGTTATCATGGAATGACCCTCTCCATGTTGCGCAGTAGATATGGGGGTCTAAGTGGATGGAGATAAAGTCCCAGCCAATCAGCTCCTAACAGACATGTCACAGGCTGAGCTTGAAAAATGACAGTTAGGAGCTGGTTGGCTGGGACTTTATCTCCATCCACTTTATCTCCATCTGAGGCTTAGTAAATAGACCTTAAAGTGTTCTTTTCTTTGAAAGCTTCATTTTCAAGCACTAATCTTAACAAACCAAAGGTCAGAGATTATTGATCCTTTTGGTAAATGTTCTCTTAGTACACATTAACATTCATAATGAAAGCATGGTTGGCTTTGGATGTACTGTAATGAGCCCTACACACTGGGCGATAACACTGCAAGATATGAACGATCTCGTTCATTAATGAATGAGATAGCGTTCATATCTGTCAGTGTGGAGGCACCAGCGATGAACGATGCGCGGCCACGCGCTCGTTCATCGCTGGTGCCCCGTCGGCTGTGCATGCAGGCCAATATGAACGAGATCGTCCATATTTGCCTGCACTTCTACGGAGCCGGGTGTCGGGGGGAGTGAAGAAACTTCACTCCCCCCGTCACTGCCCCCCGCCGCCGGGTCACCCGTCTGCCGTATCGGCGGTCGGGCAGCTCGGTGGCATATCGCCGTGTCTGTAGGGCCCATAAGACAATGTTACCAATACTACCAACTTCACAGACATTCTGTGATCATGTGGGTGCTGCGCTTTCCAGTAAGTACCGTGAAATGTGTAGTATAGAGGATAGTAGTGCTGCTTGCATCGCTGCATATTTGGGGCATATGTAATAGGGTCCGAGTTTGCTGGAGGTGCGGGATGCTGGACGAACCTTGGAGTTTTTTTTAAAGCGGCAATCATTTACAAGGCAAAACCATGCCTTGTAAATGACTGCTGCTTTAAAAAAAAAAAAACACCTCAGAGATCGTCCGGCAACCCGCACCTTTGGCAAACTCGGGCTCTATTACATATGCCCCCTGGTCTCCCCAATTGGCTACATCCCCCAAGGTACAATTTTTAACTCCTCCAAGCAAGTACTTTCTTTGTGGTGACATGTGCACAATAGGGTGTTAAGCCACATTCAAGGATGTATCTAGCACAGGGCTATCTCTAACCCCCCTGCACTAAAATTTAACAGGCACTATTGTACTGTTCATCACTTGGCAATGATCCCAGCAATTCAACAGCCAGGTGCCAATGGCCAGGACAATGGGATGGACCCCATAAACTGGATGTTTGGGAGATATGTGTATATCAAATATGCATGCTTTACAATCACCACTGTCTATTTTTTTTCTATGAGATTCAGAATAATTTATTTATATATATTTTTAAATTCATGATAAATGTTTAAAATCACTTTATGATCATGTGCTGTGAGCAAGTAATGATGAAGTATTGCTTAAATGCTTCTGGAAATTAGAATTAAAAGCTAGAAATTATACATTCTTTCAAAAGTGCCTATGACAGCATTAAAAGTTGCTTATTCCACAGATGCAGAATTAATCACAAAGCAGAGAGAATGTGAAGTAAGGGGACTTTTGGAAGATTTTGAAATCACATCATGTGAATGAGATAAACAAGACACTTAGGGGGTAATTCCAAGTTGATCGCAGCAGGAAATTTTTTAGCAGTTGGGCAAAACCATGTGCACTGCAGGGGGGGCAGATATAACATGTGCAGAGAGAGTTAGATTTGGGTGGGTTACCTTGTTTCTGTGCAGGGTAAATACTGGCTGTTTTATTTTTACACTGCAATTTAGATTTCAATTAAAACACACCCCACCCAAATCTAACTCTCTCTGCACATGTTATATCTGCCCCCCCCCCCCCCCCCCTGTAGTGCACATGGGGGGTAATTCTGACCCAATCGCAGTTTATCGCAGAGGTGCGATCGGGTCAGTACTAAGCATGAGCCTGCGCCGGTGCATGCCAGAAGGCCGAAGGCCGTCGTTGCCTAGCGATCGCCTCTGCCTGATTGACAGGCAGAGGTGGTCGATGGGTGGGAGGGGGCTGGACGGCGGCGTTAAGCCGCCATTTAGGGGGTGCGGTCTGGCCAATGCAGGCGTGGCCGGACCGTTGGGGATGCAGGCCGCGGCAGCTGCGTGACGACACACGCAGCCGATGCGACCCGGGCAGCGAAGAGGTTTTCCTGAAATGCAAATGGGGGTGGCACTGACATGCGGGGCGGACTAGCCCTGTGCTGGGCGTCCCCCCGCATGCCTGAGTGCCTGATCGTAGCTTTGCTAAATTTAGCACAGCTACGATCAACTCGGAATGACCCCTATGGTTTTGCCCAACTGCTAACAAATTTGCTGCTGTGATCAACTCTGAATTACCCCCAGAGTAGTAAGCATGTAAAGAGCTATGAAGTTGTAGTCCACAAGTTCCTTGCCTCCGTGCTAAAGGGCTCTGGATTATATAATCTTTATATATTTTGTAGGTTTTACATGGATCCATGAACTACAAATACTTGATGCTGCAAAATTCCATTCACATGTTTTTCTAATTAAATTCTGGGCATGTAGTATTAAAACAATTATGTCATCTGCAATATATCACAGTTATTGCAGAAAAGTACTTCAGCTTATAAGAATTGTATGTGACTCGGCTAAGTAAAAGCTGCAATACGCTTCTCAACTTAACAAATCAATTGCAGATGTTTTCATTAAAAAGCCATAACTACCACAGTGACAGGAGTGCAGCTGCTTCGGGACCCTTCAACTCAGGAGTTTACGCTGAAGGGAAAATGTGTCCGTCTGAGTATTTTCGCACTGTAGATGCCCTGCACAACAGAGTATGCAAGTACCAGAGATGCATCTCGGTTCAATCTACACTTCATACTTGCCTACTTTTGAAAAAGCATTTCAGGGTTATTGTGAAAGTAACACCTATCACTGCGGACATGTACTACTACATCTTAGAGGCGTGTCATAAAAATGACTTACATCCAAACGTAAATGAGGCCCAAAGTTAGTAAGATCTACTTTTTAAAGAAAATACACTGATATTTTTCAGGATTTGTTTATGTATGGTGTTTTATAAGAGGTTCCATATACTGTAAGTGGCCACAAGAAACCGTATTTCAAATTCATGTAGCCATAGGGATCATTAAGGCAGATGTATGAAGCATCGCTATGTGCCTTTGTGTCCTGCATTCCCTGCTTCCCCGCAATGTATGAAGCGGCTCTCAGTGGGGATTTAAGGAATGCACACAGCGCATACTGCAATAACGTCTGCTGTGCTGTGTGCATAGGAAGGCAATGGGCACCTGATGTATGAATGGTGAGGTGGCTCTTCACCTCACGATAATCCCCCTCTGTCCTTTCGCCAGGTCGGGGCTGGCGTTGGCTGTGTTGTACAGGGTTTTTTTTTTTGTCCTTTAAAAAAACTTTATTGCTCGCCGCCACGTCTCCCCTACGGCCTCTGACATCCCCCCCGCACGTCTCCTCAATGTCCACCACCGCACGACGGCCTCATAGCCTAACCATGCATGCGCCGCCTCACTCCGCAGGGCTCACTGTGAGCTGAGGTGACGGCGCATGCGTGCTAGTACAGCTAGCGGCGCTATCAGTCTGGTCTACGTGGGAGGACGCATATCACGGGAAGATGTCATAGCGCCCTCCCACATCCCATTTGAATGTATGTATCCCTGATCCCTCCCCCCCCCCCTCAAAAATTTTTTTTTTTTTTAATTCAACAGCTGCATAATGGGGGTACGGTGCAATCAGGGAGATTGCTGGTCTAATCAGGTTGTCAGGGAGAGTGCTACTATTCCAGGTAATGTCCTGCAGAGGGTGGACAACTATGCTACACTTGGGACTGAGAGGCTGGGCTGTAAGTGGTGAGGAGGTGTGTCAGTGCAACTGCGGGCTATGAAGTGTTGGACGGATGTGTACATTTGCATGTTTCCGGGTGTATAATTTGTAGTACAGGCTGGTGCAAGTGTGCCCTGATGATGGGGATGATAATGATGACACCTATCTAACTAAGGACACAGATACAGCAAAGATGCGTACAAATGTGCATATGGGAGAAAATGTGCATTTCTGTGTATGCAATGGACTATGCAACTATGGTGCCCACAATTGTCTATTTATGATCCTCCGCGGGTGTGGTATAATATGTCGATATTCTGAATGTCAACTTTAATTACGCCGACTCTGGCATATCAATATGTTTATTATGTCGACATTATGAATTTCAACAATTATAATGTTAATAATCCTATTTACCTCTAACCGCAACTTAACCCTCACCCTAATTTCATAATGTCAACATATTGAGGATGTTGACATTTTGACAGTATCAATATTTGGAATATCGACATGTTAAATGTCAAATATTCACCAAGTGAGGCAAATTATATACAAAGGTTAGCATTGCCAGCTGTTCCTGTAATTTGCAGCCAGTTGTTATTGCTGTGTCCCTGTAGTTTTATTTCTACAGAAAGTGGTTGTGCTGGGGTACACTGCATTCTGGTTTAATTTGGGGTATGGTTTGGACAGATAGGGGCTCTGGGCTTGTTTGTCCACTTTTTCCATATGTACTTGGAGAGCATTCAGAGGCACTCACTGAGACCTATGAAGTCTACATATGGCCTAAACATAAAATATACTGAGTGGAAGCTGCCATCTTCATTAATCTACCAATATAAAGTAAAATACCGTACAAAGATGATGAATTAGTGCCACCTTGTGGTTAGATTACACTGGGCAAGTAAAGCCAGTGTCTGACATTCTCATCTGAATGTTAGAAAGGTGGGTGCTTCTCTAACTAAACAGGCAGTGACCAACAGCAATGCACTTATGCCAGAGTAACTGAAATAACTGTGGTTTCACATGGACCTTTATGTGGTAAATATTTTACACTTTTACGTGTTTACTGCTTCAGTGAAATTAAATTTTTGTGAATATTTTGCGGCCATGACGTGTTCCCGTTTCTCTGGTGGTCACGGATATACATGTGGCTATCATTTGTTGTCCTATAATATTGCTCTAGTTATTTCTACCCACGAATACGATATTGAGTATTGTAATTTTTCCTACGTTTTGCACTATGTTATGTATCTAATATATTATGTTTTCTTTGATATTTTTCACAATACTCCTGTGATTATTGCTACTTTTTCTATTGAAATGCTTCAATAAAGAAAGAAATGTAAAAAAAAAAAAATTTTTGTGAATATTGTTCTAACCCACACAGTGACTGTATCAATAGTGTGTATGCAATACAATATAGGGAATCTTTGATAGTGGCTTTGCCTGATGAAGCAGTATAGAAAATTACAAGTTTCACAAATGTTAATAGCAGGCTGTAAACATTATTAATTGTAATAACTCGTAAACTAAATTGTAAGATCATGGGCGGGGTGTAATGAAGTCCGAGTTCAGCGGCCGTGCAGGATGCTGGCTGAACTCGGACATTTTTTTATAGAGGCAATCATTTACAAAGGTAAACCGTGCCTTGTAAATAATTGCTCCTTTAAAAATGCGTCCGATTTCGGCCGGCATAATGCACGGCCGCTGAACTCGGTCTTCATTACATCCCGAGCTATAGCTGAAGAATTTTAAGAGGTTTCTTCTGGAAAATGGAGTTGGCTGGACTTAATGGTGAAATGCATTATAATTCTTTGACTTGTGCTACCATATTACACAGCACACTACAGACAATTTGTAATCACTGATATCAGTCCCTTCCCCACTGGAAATTGCAGCCTAAACTCTTGACCATACAAATACATTCTAGGGTCTGTTTAATTAGAAGTAACCAACCGGTATGTTTTTGGACTTTGGGAGGAAACCAGAGGACTCGAAGGTAAACCATTTACACATGGGAAGAGCATACAAACCACAGATAGGGTGAAATTCAAATGTAATCGTGAGTCCCCGCACCCGCAAGCCAGCAGCTATTCAAATGTTGCTGCTGACGGGTGTGAGAATTTCATTTCAGTTCGCTACCCCTGGGGGTGGCGGGCTGAAATGCGCAAAAAATGACCCGTTTGGGTGCCCAAATGGGACTTTTTGCGTTGATAATGGGGCAGGGGAACAACTGTATATCGCCCCACAATCACCTGTCACTTTAGATGGGAGTTCGGGCGCAATTAAACAATTGAATTCCCCCCATAGTGTCCTTTGGTTGGAATCAAATGTGTGGTCCCAATGTTGGGCTATGCTAACCACTGTGCCACCATGTCAGCGTGATGTTGCAAGCTGCTCTATGGAGTGCAGAAAGTGATTACTCAAATTGTACCATAATACTAGGTTCTGCTTCTCTGCCTGAAGATTCCCCACCCTATTGCGACATACGGGGAGAGTCAGAAATGTATGTGTATACTAATTATATTCTGTTTTACATTTATCATGAATCCCAAGATTAGCAACAGCGCAGTTGATATATAAAAAGACATAGGGCCAGATTCAGAGATGGAAGAGACGGACTTATAAGCAGCTTTGAATTTCTGTCCGATTTGAAGGAGGAACATGCAGGAGCGGGGGCGTAGCCAGAACTTTGTGGGCCCCATAGCAACATTTTGATGGGACCCATCCCACTGCTTCTAGAGAGACACTTCTCTGCAGCAGTTGTTAATTTTATGCCCCATAATAGCTCCCTAGTTCATTTTATGAACCATCATAGAACAGTAGTGCCCTAGTTTCTTTTATGAATCGCAGTAGTGCTTAAGTGTCACATTTCAGAGCTGCCACTACACATTATGCCGCACAGCACCCCCAATTCACATTATGATATATAGTGCCCCGGTTCATATTATATAACATTAAAATGCCCTTCAGTGCATATTGTACCACACTACAATGAGCAGGTCCAGGGGCATACTATTGCAAGCCCCAAGGAAAAAGTTTGAAAGTACCCCTACGTAATACTCAATGGCGAAAAATTTATATGAACACATGTAACTTTGACAAGGAAAGTGGGCCCCTCTCAGCTCTGGGCCCCATAGCAGCAGCACTACTTGCACCTATGGTAGCTACGCTCTTGTGCAGGAGAAGTCTCAGTAGAAGAGACGCCTCCTGCATGTAGCTGCAATCCCAGCACTGCTGTTGCAAGCTGGGAACCAACATCGCAACCACTTGCCTCAGCTTACGCAGACCCTCGGATCTACCCTCCAAGAAAACGAGGGTGACCCGCCCCTATTTCCAAGAACGCAGGCCACCCCTGCCCACTACACACCCCTCAACACCACGAACTGCCAATCAGGCAGCGGCAGAGGTGAACTAAGGGCAACATTGCAAATATATATGTATATATCTATACACACACACTCACATTTTCTGATGGTACTCAATGGTGTGAGTACACTTCTTTTTTTTCTTAGTTCGCATTACTAGTGCCAGGAACCAGAAGAAAATAGTTTGCAGAACTGAATAAGCAATATATTACTCCCTCTACAGAAACCCAGCACCTACAGTAAAACATTATGAAAGCTTTATAACACCAATAAAAGTAATTATACTTAGGATAATGAAACGTATTTTATATCTTGTAGACAACATTCCTGCAATACAGACCAAAATGTACCCTATTTCAGAAAGCACTGTATTGTGTTGAATCTGGCAGGGAAATGGTTAAGCAGTGCTGCTTTGAGGAACTTGTCATAACTTAAAAAATAAATAAATATATGAATTTAAGAGAAATTGTCTGCGAGCTTCAACGTAGTATATCTGTAACTTTACTGTTTTATTCTTCAACAGTAATTAGTCCTCACTGTGCACATCTCTCCCGCATTCCATAGTAACAGCCAGTAGGAACTAGCTGCAAATGCCCCTATGGCTGATAACGGTAATCCTGGGCAGGAACATTCACAGCCACTACAACTCATCTCACACATACTTCTATCTAACACAGGTACATTATTAGTTTCATTGATGCAACCTAGTCCCAAGCAGAATAAATGGCTAAGGTCCTTTTCTTTATTTCTGCTATATGATTGTAAAAAAAATAAAAAATATAAAAATAAAACAAGGAAACATAATAGAAAAAAAAATGGCTTTACCTTCGGTTTATTAAAAGAGTAAGCCTTGTCCATTCTGCAAGTTGTTTTTCCCTTTGTGCCGTGTGTGCTGGATGACAGATAATACTGTCAGGTTCCCCCAGCCCCTCCCCGCCGCTGCCCGGCCCTCTGTAGTCGCTGCAGGCACGCCCCTACTGCTGCTCCTGTGGCACGCAGCTCATCCCGGGAGAGATAAACGCAGCAGCAGCTCCTCACTACTATGAGCCATACATGCAATAGGGTCAATGTGTGGGCCCGGCTCAGCAGTATGTATTTATGGAGGGTAATTAGACTATCACCTTAGCTGATTATTAATAATGTTCTACAGTGTTTGCAAGGTGTAGCTCCACATGATTGCATTGAGAGCCTTCAGATAAGAGGCATAAATAATGTTTCCTACCCAGCCTGTCCCTGACCTCTAAACAGACAGAATATTTACACCTGGCCACGATATGCCGCTTTCCAGGTGGAGGAGCGTGCTGGGACAGTTCTACAGAGAGCCATGGGTTTTTATTAGAGATGAGCGCCGGAAATTTTTCGGGTTTTGTGTTTTGGTTTTGGGTTCGGTTCCGCGGCCGTGTTTTGGGTTCGACCGCGTTTTGGCAAAACCTCACCGAATTTTTTTTGTCGGATTCGGGTGTGTTTTGGATTCGGGTGTTTTTTTCAAAAAACCCTAAAAAACAGCTTAAATCATAGAATTTGGGGGTCATTTTGATCCCAAAGTATTATTAACCTCAAAAACCATAATTTACACTCATTTTCAGTCTATTCTGAATACCTCACACCTCACAATATTATTTTTAGTCCTAAAATTTGCACCGAGGTCGCTGTGTGAGTAAGATAAGCGACCCTAGTGGCCGACACAAACACCGGGCCCATCTAGGAGTGGCACTGCAGTGTCACGCAGGATGTCCCTTCCAAAAAACCCTCCCCAAACAGCACATGACGCAAAGAAAAAAAGGCGCAATGAGGTAGCTGTGTGAGTAAGATAAGCGACCCTAGTGGCCGACACAAACACCGGGCCCATCTAGGAGTGGCACTGCAGTGTCACGCAGGATGTCCCTTCCAAAAAACCCTCCCCAAACAGCACATGACACAAAGAAAAAAAGAGGCGCAATGAGGTAGCTGACTGTGTGAGTAAGATAAGCGACCCTAGTGGCCGACACAAACACCGGGCCCATCTAGGAGTGGCACTGCAGTGTCACGCAGGATGGCCCTTCCAAAAAACCCTCCCCAAACAGCACATGACGCAAAGAAAAATAAAAGAAAAAAGAGGTGCAAGATGGAATTGTCCTTGGGCCCTCCCACCCACCCTTATGTTGTATAAACAGGACATGCACACTTTAACCAACCCATCATTTCAGTGACAGGGTCTACCACACGACTGTGACTGATATGACGGGTTGGTTTGGACCCCCCCCAAAAAAGAAGCAATTAATCTCTCCTTGCACAAACTGGCTCTACAGAGGCAAGATGTCCACCTCATCATCATCCTCCGATATATCACCGTGTACATCCCCCTCCTCACAGATTATCAATTCGTCCCCACTGGAATCCACCATCTCAGCTCCCTGTGTACTTTGTGGAGGCAATTGCTGCTGGTCAATGTCTCCGCGGAGGAATTGATTATAATTCATTTTAATGAACATCATCTTCTCCACATTTTCTGGATGTAACCTCGTACGCCGATTGCTGACAAGGTGAGCGGTGGCACTAAACACTCTTTCGGAGTACACACTTGTGGGAGGGCAACTTAGGTAGAATAAAGCCAGTTTGTGCAAGGGCCTCCAAATTGCCTCTTTTTCCTGCCAGTATAAGTACGGACTGTGTGACGTGCCTACTTGGATGCGGTCACTCATATAATCCTCCACCATTCTTTCAATGTTGAGAGAATCATATGCAGTGACAGTAGACGACATGTCCGTAATCGTTGTCAGGTCCTTCAGTCCGGACCAGATGTCAGCATCAGCAGTCGCTCCAGACTGCCCTGCATCACCGCCAGCGGGTGGGCTCGGAATTCTGAGCCTTTTCCTCGCACCCCCAGTTGCGGGAGAATGTGAAGGAGGAGATGTTGACAGGTCGCGTTCCGCTTGACTTGACAATTTTCTCACCAGCAGGTCTTTCAACCCCAGCAGACTTGTGTCTGCCGGAAAGAGAGATCCAAGGTAGGTTTTAAATCTAGGATCGAGCACGGTGGCCAAAATGTAGTGCTCTGATTTCAACAGATTGACCACCCGTGAATCCTTGTTAAGCGAATTAAGGGCTCCATCCACAAGTCCCACATGCCTAGCGGAATCGCTCCGTGTTAGCTCCTCCTTCAATGTCTCCAGCTTCTTCTGCAAAAGCCTGATGAGGGGAATGACCTGACTCAGGCTGGCAGTGTCTGAACTGACTTCACGTGTGGCAAGTTCAAAGGGCATCAGAACCTTGCACAACGTTGAAATCATTCTCCACTGCACTTGAGACAGGTGCATTCCACCTCCTATATCGTGCTCAATTGTATAGGCTTGAATGGCCTTTTGCTGCTCCTCCAACCTCTGAAGCATATAGAGGGTTGAATTCCACCTCGTTACCACTTCTTGCTTCAGATGATGGCAGGGCAGGTTCAGTAGTTTTTGGTGGTGCTCCAGTCTTCTGTACGTGGTGCCTGTACGCCGAAAGTGTCCCGCAATTCTTCTGGCCACCGACAGCATCTCTTGCACGCCCCTGTCGTTTTTTAAAAAATTCTGCACCACCAAATTCAAGGTATGTGCAAAACATGGGACGTGCTGGAATTTGCCCATATTTAATGCACACACAATATTGCTGGCGTTGTCCGATGCCACAAATCCACAGGAGAGTCCAATTGGGGTAAGCCATTCTGCGATGATCTTCCTCAGTTGCCGTAAGAGGTTTTTAGCTGTGTGCGTATTCTGGAAAGCGGTGATACAAAGCGTAGCCTGCCTAGGAAAGAGTTGGCGTTTGCGAGATGCTGCTACTGGTGCCGCCGCTGCTGTTCTTGCGGCGGGAGTCCATACATCTACCCAGTGGGCTGTCACAGTCATATAGTCCTGACCCTGCCCTGCTCCACTTGTCCACATGTCCGTGGTTAAGTGGACATTGGGTACAACTGTTAGGCGCCGAGGGTCCGCTCGTCAGTGCGGCCCGGCGCCTAGCAACTAGGGACGCCGCATGCGGACAGCCGCCGGCTCCCTAGCAACGCTAGACGCCGGGCGCACGGAGCCGCACAGACCCTAGCAACGGGGACGCCACTGTCGGACCGCGTTCCCCGTTGCTGGGTCTAAGTTAATCACCTCACTGGTTCCTGGCCGTGCAGCATGCAGCTGCACGGCATGTTGTAATTAGCCCTGTCTGGCTCCTGATTGGAGGGCTCCCATTTAAAGGCACTCTCAGGACTTCTCACAGACGCCGGTAATAGCTTCCTGTTTGCTGTGTCAGTTGCAGAGAGTTTTCCAGTCCTGTTCTATCCGGTCGTTCCTGTCCTCAGTGATCCAGTACTCGGAAGTTGTCATCTTTTCCTGGAGTCCAGACCGAGCACCTTTAACATCCTGTGGTGTTCGTGAGTCGCGGCGTAGCCGTGTGTTGCGGCTTGACCGCTTACTATTTATTATTTGGTTATATTGTGTTTCGGAGCTTTTACGGAGGATTCCGCTCCCACAAATCCACTCTGGTATCCAGCGGTGCTGGATAGGAGTAACGGATTAGTGGATTTTTGGTTGTCCTTTTCCCTGGCGGTTTGTCCGCACATACTTCTGGTTTAAGTTAGTTAGCTTGTAGCCCCTGGCCTGGTTGCTAAGTCAGAGGGCCCCTTGTTATCACCCTGTCTCGGATTTCCCTTTGTCTCCCATTAAGACCTGAGGGGGCATCGGAGTTGGGCAGACATAATCCGCCCTTCAAACGCGGCTGCCATGGGCTCAAGCAACCATAGTCTCGCAGGGGATTTCTGATTACACGGGCGAGACAACGGAGTTAGGGCGCCAGGGGTTACTAGGCTTTCCCGCTCCCGTAACCAGCATTTCCTTCCAGTACTCTGGCCTCTGTCATAAGATCTCCTCTGGTCAGAAGTACTGGAATCATAACATTATTACCGGCCCGACCAAAACTTAAAATTAAACAGGGTTTGATTTTTTCCCTTATTCAGTTTAGAAGATTTGTCGGCCTCATGAATCCCACTGGTTTAGGGCCAAATCCTGGCCAGCTTCTAGTTAGCCAGATTCAAGAACTTACTCAGATGGTTCAGGATCTTTCCCTTCGGGTGAGGTCACAGGAAGATCTTTTACGGACTTCCCCGAGGGTCGTTCCTGAACCGAAAATGCATTTGCCTGACCGTTTTTCTGGTGATAGGAAGCAGTTTTTTAATTTTAAAGAGTCTTGTAAACTTTATTTTCGTTTAAGACCAGTCTCCTCAGGTACGGAATCTCAGCGGGTCGGAATTATTATTTCTTTACTTCAGGGGGATCCCCAGACCTGGGCTTTTGGTTTAAGAACAGAGGATCCGGCATTGTTGTCTGTAGACGCCTTTCTGGGGTCTTTAGGGCTATTGTATGATGACCCTGATAGAGAGGCATCCGCCGAGAGTCAGTTACGTGCTCTCAGACAGGGTAGGAATCCCGCAGAGATTTATTGTACGGAGTTTCGCCGTTGGTCGAACGACTGTGGATGGAATGACCCAGCCCTGCGCAGTCAGTTTCGCCTCGGCTTATCTGAGTCTATAAAAGACAGTCTCCTTCAGTATCCCGCTCCTGAGACTCTCGATAAACTCATGGAGCTTTCTATTAAGATTGATCGTCGTCTCAGAGAGCGGAGGGCTGAAAAAGGAGCACCTGTCGGGTCTACCCCTTGTGTTTTTTCCATTCCTGTGGACATAGAGGAGCCCATGCAGATGGGTCTCTCCAAGCTGTCTCCTGAAGAAAGAACCAGAAGGCAAAATTCTGGTCTTTGTTTGTACTGTGGGGGTAAAGGACATTTTGCCCGTAATTGTCCGAGCAAGTCGGGAAACGCCTCGACCAAGTGAATTGTGAGGGGGTTCACTTTGGTCTGCAGCTTATCTCCTCGAATAATTCCCTGTTAGTCCCAGCTAAAGTTTCCTTTGGCAGCCTCAGTTCTTCGGTGTCGGCTTTCGTTGACAGTGGAGCTTCAGGGAACTTTATGGACTTAACATGGGCCAAGGCCTTAGGTATTCCTCAGTTAACCTTGGGTAGGCATATCACCATGCATGGTTTAGATGGGAGTCCCTTATCCAATGGGGTTATTTCTCTCTGTACACCCCCTGTTCTACTTTCGGTAGGAGCTCTTCATTCCGAAAAAAATTGAATTTTTCCTTACCCATTGCCCAGCAGTTCCAGTGGTTCTGGGTCACCCTTGGCTGGCCTTTCATAATCCCATCATTGATTGGCAGTCGGGGGAGATCTCACAATGGGGTACCATCTGTAATAAGGAATGTATTACGCTTCCCCTCAGAATTGCTGCTGTCATTCCCGCACCCATTCCTGTGGAATACCAGGATTTTGTTGATGTATTTTCCAAGGGCAATGCGGACATTCTGCCTCCCCATCGGCCTTATGATTGTGCTATTGAGCTAATTCCTGGTGCCACATTACCAAAGGGAAGGTTATATGCATTGTCCGGACCAGAAACCGTGGCCATGAATGAGTATGTTAAAGAGAGCCTAGGGAAAGGATTTATCAGGCCATCTAAATCTCCTTTAAGTGCAGGCTTCTTCTTTGTGGAGAAGAAAGATGGATCACTCAGACCCTGCATTGACTTTAGAGCCTTGAATAAGATCTCAGTAAAAAATACTTACCCTTTGCCGCTGATTTCTGCCCTCTTTGATCAGCTACGTTCGGCTGTGATTTTTTCTAAGATTGACCTGAGAGGAGCGTATAACCTCATCCGAATCAAGTCAGGAGATGAGTGGAAAACGGCATTCAGTACTCAATCGGGTCACTACGAGTATCTGGTTATGCCATTCGGCCTGTCTAACGCTCCGGCAGTTTTCCAGGATCTCATTAACGATGTGCTCCGTGATTTTCTTGGAAGATTCGTAGTCGTCTACTTAGACGATATCTTGATCTATTCTGACTCTATTGAACAACATGTTACCCAGGTGCGTCAGGTTCTTCAAAAATTACGTGAAAATCACCTATATGCCAAGCTGGAGAAGTGTGAATTTCATGTCACGGAGGTATCCTTTTTAGGGTACATTATTTCCCCTCGGGGATTCTGTATGGAACCAAAGAAGCTCCAAGCCATCCTTAGTTGGGCGCAACCCACCAACTTAAAAGCAATTCAGCGCTTTTTAGGGTTTGCGAATTATTATAGAAGATTTATTCATTCTTTCTCCGACCTGGTTGCTCCCATTGTGGCACTGACTAAGAAGGGAGCGGATCCAACCAACTGGTCACGTGAAGCTGAAGTATCTTTTCAGGCCTTGAAACAAGCCTTCATCTCAGCCCCAGTCCTCAGACATCCCAACCCAGAATTGCCTTTCATTGTTGAGGTTGATGCCTCGGAGGTTGGAGTAGGGGCTATCCTGTCTCAGAAGGATCCGGACTCTCTAGAATTACATCCTTGTGCCTTTATGTCCAGGAAATTCTCTTCTGCTGAATCCAACTACGATGTTGGTAACCGGGAATTACTGGCTATTAAATGGGCTTTCGAGGAGTGGAGGCATTGGCTTGAGGGAGCAACACATACCATTTCAGTTTTGACTGATCACAAAAATCTTCAGTACATCGAATCAGCTAAACGGCTGAATGCCCGGCAGGCTCGTTGGGCTTTATTTTTTACTCGTTTCAAGTTTTTTATCACCTACAGGCCAGGTTCCAAGAATACCAAGGCGGATGCCCTGTCACGCAGTTTTCTTCCAGTTCATGATAACAGTCCTGTTACTCCCATACTTCCGTCTTCAGTCATTCGGGCAGGTCTCACACAAGATTTATTCACCCAGTTAAAGCAGCTTCAACATCAAGCTCCTGGAAATACTCCTGCTGGTCGTCTTTATGTCCCTGAGTTTTTGAGAGCAACTGTTTTGACTGAGTTTCATGATAGCAAAGTTGCCGGGCATCCGGGGATCTCTAAGACTTTGGAATTAGTCTCCCGCTCAGTATGGTGGCCTGGTCTTTCCAAAGACATTAAGGAGTTTGTTTTTTCTTGTCAAGTCTGTGCACAGCATAAAGTTCCCCGTTCCTTGCCTATCGGTCAACTTATGCCCTTAAATGTTCCTCTCAGGCCATGGTCTCATATTTCCATGGATTTTGTGGTAGACCTCCCTCTGTCAGCCGGATGCCGAGTCATATGGGTAGTAGTGGACCGTTTTAGCAAGATGGCCCATTTCATTGCTCTTCCCCGACTGCCATCTGCCCAGGGATTGGCAGTTTTGTTCCTCCGCCATGTTTTCAGACTCCATGGATTACCCACTGATATTGTTTCTGATCGGGGTCCACAATTCATTGCACAATTTTGGAAGTCTTTTTGTGCCTCATTAAAGATGAAATTGTCTTTAACGTCCGGCTACCATCCCCAATCCAACGGGCAGACTGAGCGAGTTAATCAATCATTAAAACAGTATTTGCGTTTGTACTCGGCCAAACTCCAAAATGATTGGTCCGAGTTTCTTCCTTTGGCGGAGTTTGCTTACAACAATGCCTGTCATTCCTCCACCAATGTGTCTCCATTTTTTACAGTTTTCGGTTTTCACCCCAGGGCTAATTCCTTTTTTCAACATTCCTCTGTCTCCTCGCTGACCTTGACCTCTCATCTCAGACTCATTTGGAGAAAAGTGCACCTTGCTCTCAGAAAAGCGGCATTTCGGGAGAAAAAATTTTCTGACAGGCTCCGGCGGCCTTGCACTTTTAAAGTAGGAGATAGGGTATGGTTGTCGACTCGCAACATTAAACTTCGACAAACCTCAGCCAGATTGGGCCCCAAATTTATTGGACCATTTCATATTATAAAAAAAATCAATCCAGTTGCTTTCCGGTTACGTTTACCAAGAACTCTCCGGATCGGAAATACGTTCCATTGCTCCTTGTTGAAACCATACGTTTCTTCCAGTAGATTTCCTCGAAAGGTCTCTCAGGGGAAATCACCAGTAGATGTACAGGGTCAGCAGGAGTTCTTGGTGGAGAAGGTTCTCGATTCCAAGTTGTCCCGGGGTCGGCTTTATTTTCTGGTACATTGGAGAGGTTATGGTCCAGAAGAAAGGTCTTGGGTCCTGGATAAGGATCTCCATGCCCCGAGGCTCAAGAGGGCATTTTTTTGAGAATTTCCTCAGAAACCTGGCCTTAGGGGTTCCTTGACCCCTCCTCAAGGGGGGGGTACTGTTAGGCGCCGAGGGTCCGCTCGTCAGTGCGGCCCGGCGCCTAGCAACTAGGGACGCCGCATGCGGACAGCCGCCGGCTCCCTAGCAACGCTAGACGCCGGGCGCACGGAGCCGCACAGACCCTAGCAACGGGGACGCCACTGTCGGACCGCGTTGCCCGTTGCTGGGTCTAAGTTAATCACCTCACTGGTTCCTGGCCGTGCAGCATGCAGCTGCACGGCATGTTGTAATTAGCCCTGTCTGGCTCCTGATTGGAGGGCTCCCATTTAAAGGCACTCTCAGGACTTCTCACAGACGCCGGTAATAGCTTCCTGTTTGCTGTGTCAGTTGCAGAGAGTTTTCCAGTCCTGTTCTATCCGGTCGTTCCTGTCCTCAGTGATCCAGTACTCGGAAGTTGTCATCTTTTCCTGGAGTCCAGACCGAGCACCTTTAACATCCTGTGGTGTTCGTGAGTCGCGGCGTAGCCGTGTGTTGCGGCTTGACCGCTTACTATTTATTATTTGGTTATATTGTGTTTCGGAGCTTTTACGGAGGATTCCGCTCCCACAAATCCACTCTGGTATCCAGCGGTGCTGGATAGGAGTAACGGATTAGTGGATTTTTGGTTGTCCTTTTCCCTGGCGGTTTGTCCGCACATACTTCTGGTTTAAGTTAGTTAGCTTGTAGCCCCTGACCTGGTTGCTTAGTCAGAGGGCCCCTTGTTATCACCCTGTCTCGGATTTCCCTTTGTCTCCCATTAAGACCTGAGGGGGCATCGGAGTTGGGCAGACATAATCCGCCCTTCAAACGCGGCTGCCATGGGCTCAAGCAACCATAGTCTCGCAGGGGATTTCTGATTACACGGGCGAGACAACGGAGTTAGGGCGCCAGGGGTTACTAGGCTTTCCCGCTCCCGTAACCAGCATTTCCTTCCAGTACTCTGGCCTCTGTCATAAGATCTCCTCTGGTCAGAAGTACTGGAATCATAACAACAACTGCATTTTTTAGGACACTGGTGAGTCTTTTTCTGACGTCCGTGTACATTCTCGGTATCGCCTGCCTACAGAAGTGGAACCTAGATGGTATTTGGTAACGGGGGCACACTGCCTCAATAAATTGTCTAGTTCCCTGTGAACTAACGGCGGATACCGGACGCACGTCTAACACCAACATAGTTGTCAAGGCCTCAGTTATCCGCTTTGCAGCAGGATGACTGCTGTGATATTTCATCTTCCTCGCAAAGGACTGTTGGACAGTCAATTGCTTACTGGAAGTAGTACAAGTGGGCTTACGACTTCCCCTCTGGGATGACCATCGACTCCCAGCAGCAACAACAGCAGCGCCAGCAGCAGTAGGCGTTACACGCAAGGATGCATCGGAGGAATCCCAGGCAGGAGAGGACTCGTCAGAATTGCCAGTGACATGGCCTGCAGGACTATTGGCATTCCTGGGGAAGGAGGAAATTGACACTGAGGGAGTTGGTGGGGTGGTTTGCGTGAGCTTGGTTACAAGAGGAAGGGATTTACTGGTCAGTGGACTGCTTCCGCTGTCGCCCAAAGTTTTTGAACTTGTCACTGACTTATTATGAATGCGCTGCAGGTGACGTATAAGGGAGGATGTTCCGAGGTGGTTAACGTCCTTACCCCTACTTATTACAGCTTGACAAAGGGAACACACGGCTTGACAAATGTTGTCCGCATTTCTGGTGAAATACTTCCACACCGAAGAGCTGATTTTTTTGGTATTTTCACCAGGCATGTCAACGGCCATATTCCTCCCACGGACAACAGGTGTCTCTCCGGGTGCCTGACTTAAACAAACCACCTCACCATCAGAATCCTCCTGGTCAATTTCCTCCCCAGCGCCAGCAACACCCATATCCTCCTCATCCTGGTGTACTTCAACACTGACATCTTCAATCTGACTATCAGGAACTGGACTGCGGGTGCTCCTTCCAGCACTTGCAGGGGGCGTGCAAATGGTGGAAGGCGCATGCTCTTCACGTCCAGTGTTGGGAAGGTCAGGCATCGCAACCGACACAATTGGACTCTCCTTGTGGATTTGGGATTTCGAAGAACGCACAGTTCTTTGCGGTGCTTTTGCCAGCTTGAGTCTTTTCAGTTTTCTAGCGAGAGGCTGAGTGCTTCCATCCTCATGTGAAGCTGAACCACTAGCCATGAACATAGGCCAGGGCCTCAGCCGTTCCTTGCCACTCCGTGTGGTAAATGGCATATTGGCAAGTTTACGCTTCTCCTCCGACAATTTTATTTTAGGTTTTGGAGTCCTTTTTTTACTGATATTTGGTGTTTTGGATTTGACATGCTCTGTACTATGACATTGGGCATCGGCCTTGGCAGACGACGTTGCTGGCATTTCATCGTCTCGGCCATGACTAGTGGCAGCAGCTTCAGCACGAGGTGGAAGTGGATCTTGATCTTTCCCTAATTTTGGAACCTCAACATTTTTGTTCTCCATATTTTAATAGGCACAACTAAAAGGCACCTCAGGTAAACAATGGAGATGGATGGATACTAGTATACAATTATGGATGGACTGCCGAGTGCCGACACAGAGGTAGCTACAGCCGTGGACTATTGTACTGTACTGTGTCTGCTGCTAATATAGACTGGATGATAATGAGATGTAGTATGTATGTATAAAGAAGAAAGAAAAAAAAACCACGGGTAGGTGGTATACAATTATGGATGGACTGCCGAGTGCCGACACAGAGGTAGCTACAGCCGTGGACTACCGTACTGTGTCTGCTGCTAATATAGACTGGTTGATAATGAGATGTAGTATGTATAAAGAAGAAAGAAAAAAAAAACCACGGGTAGGTGGTATACAATTATGGACGGACTGCCGAGTGCCGACACTGAGGTAGCTACAGCCGTGGACTACCGTACTGTACTGTGTCTGCTGCTAATATAGACTGGATGATAATGAGATGTAGTATGTATAAAGAAGAAAGAAAAAAAAAACCACGGGTAGGTGGTATACAATTATGGACGGACTGCCGAGTGCCGACACAGAGGTAGCTACAGCCGTGGACTACCGTACTGTACTGTGTCTGCTGCTAATATAGACTGGATGATAATGAGATGTAGTATGTATAAAGAAGAAAGAAAAAAAAACCACGGGTAGGTGGTATACAATTATGGACGGACTGCCGAGTGCCGACACAGAGGTAGCTACAGCCGTGGACTACCGTACTGTACTGTGTCTGCTGCTAATATAGACTGGATGATAATGAGATGTAGTATGTATAAAGAAGAAAGAAAAAAAAACCACGGGTAGGTGGTATACAATTATGGATGGACTGCCGAGTGCCGACACAGAGGTAGCTACAGCCGTGGACTACCGTACTGTGTCTGCTGCTAATATAGACTGGTTGATAATGAGATGTAGTATGTATAAAGAAGAAAGAAAAAAAAAACCACGGGTAGGTGGTATACAATTATGGACGGACTGCCGAGTGCCGACACAGAGGTAGCTACAGCCGTGGACTACCGTACTGTACTGTGTCTGCTGCTAATATAGACTGGATGATAATGAGATGTAGTATGTATAAAGAAGAAAGAAAAAAAAAAACACGGGTAGGTGGTATACAATTATGGATGGACTGCCGAGTGCCGACACAGAGGTAGCTACAGCCGTGAACTACCGTACTGTGTCTGCTGCGACTGGATGATAAATAATGATATAAAAAATATATATATATCACTACTGCAGCCGGACAGGTATATATTATATAATGACGGACCTGCTGGACACTGTCTGTCAGCAGAATGAGTTTTTTATTTTATAGAATAAAAAAACACCACACAAGTCACACGACGTGTGTTTAACTTTTACAGGCAGACATTCACAATACAATATAGTATACTATATACTGGTGGTCAGGTCACTGGTCAGTCACACTGGCAGTGGCACTCCTGCAGAAAAAAAGTGTGCACTGTTTAATTTTAATATGTACTCCTGGCTCCTGCTATAACCTAACTGCTCCCCAGTCTCCCCCACAATTAAGCTGTGTGAGCACAGTCAGATATTATACATAGATGATGCAGCAGCACACTGGGCTGAGCACAGATATGGTATGTGACTGAGTCACTGTGTATCGTTTTTTCAGGCAGAACGGATTATATTAAATAATATAAAACTGCACTGGTGGTCACTGGTCAGTCACTAGTATAACTAACTAATACTATCAGCAAAATTCTGCACTCTCTGTCTGAGTACTCCTCCTAAGCTCCAGTAAATGAAGTGTCACTGTCTCACTCTGTCACTAGTATAACTAACTAATACTATCAGCAAAATTCTGCACTCTCTGTCTGAGTACTCCTCCTAAGCTCCAGTAAATGAAGTGTCACTGTCTCACTCTCACTCTCCTATCTATTTCTTCTCTAAACGGAGAGGACGCCAGCCACGTCCTCTCACTATCAATCTCAATGCACGTGTAAAATGGCGGCGACGCGCGGCTCCTTATATAGAATCCGAGTCTCGCGATAGAATCCGAGCCTCGCGAGAATCCGACAGCGTCATGATGACGTTCGGGCGCGCTCGGGTTAACCGAGCAAGGCGGGAAGATCCGAGTCGCTCGGATCCGTGTAAAAAAAGCTGAAGTTCGGGCGGGTTCGGATTCCGAGGAACCGAACCCGCTCATCTCTAGTTTTTATACATTGTGACAACTTTGATACACGTTTCACGTTTATAGGTCGGTTTATTGTTATAGTTTTCTATTCTTATACGTGTGTGAAGTATATGAAATAATAGAGGGGCACCACAAAGTTTTCAGGTGGGAGCTCAAGAAATAATTTAATTTTGGCCCTCTAAACCGCTAAGTGCTGCCCCCTCAAGGGTATCTGGTATTACCCATTACACCATCTACCTGATGACCAGTGATGTAATTCTACAGGTACGCTCAGGTACATTTAAGAATTTGGCAGCAGGTGTACCACCCACTGCACACTTTGCATCTGTTACTGCCATTACCGCAATTATAATGCATCACCAAGCAAGAAGACCATGATGTTCGGCAGCATGACAGCGCCTCCCACTTTGTCAGGGCTACGGGGAGCGTGATGGTGAGGTCATGAGATCACAACACGCTTCCTCTTCTGACAGCCGCTGCTGGCACAAAGCAGGGACGTGCAGTCAGGGGAGGCAGTGCCTCCCCTGTCATAATCATTAAAATAATAAAAAGAAGATATTTATCACACAGTCTATTATAAATATCCTTTTTTATTATTTTAATAATCCCCCCCCCCCCTGTGGCTGCGTGTGAGGGACAGGTGGGAGGCTGCGGGAGAGGTGCCTCCCGCACCTAACATTAAAGTCCGGGCGGGCAGGGGGCGGGGCGCAGCAATGGGCTGTGAAAGCCCATTGAAAATGAACGGGGAAGCGGCACCTATACTGGTGCCGCAATGACAGGGGCGTGCATTCAGCCCCAAGGAATGCACGCCTCTGTCAGTGCGCCAGATGTGATTGGCCCAGCGGATCCAGTGCTGGATCCGCCGTCCAATCACTAGCGAGACCCCTTCCCGGCTGCAGCAGGCGCCGTGGGCTGTGTGGGCGCCCGCTGCAGCCGGTGCCGCTGACTGACACCAGAGGTCATAATTGACCCCTAGTGTCTGAGCGGCGCTACTATGGGAGAACGTCTCTCCCATAGTACAGCAGAGAGGAGCCAGCGGACGGAGACGGAGGATAGCGCTGCAGGAGCGGTAAGTATGTGTGTGTGTATTTTTTTTTTTAATGTGTTTGTGTTGGGGGCACAGCAAAAGGGGCACAACTACAAGGGGCACAGCAACTGGGGGGCACAACTACAAGGGGCACAGCAACGGGGGCACAACTACAAGGGCACAGCAACTGGGGGGCACAACTACAAGGGGCACAGTAACTGGGGGCACAACTACAAGGGGCACAGCAACTGGGGGGCACAACTACAAGGGGCACAGCAACTGGGGGCACAACTACAAGGGGTACAGCTACAAGGGGCACAGCAACTGGGGGCACAACTACAAGGGGCACAGCAACTGGGGGCACAACTACAAGGGGCACAGCAACTGGGGGCACAACTACAAGGGGTACAGCAACTGGGGGCTCAACTACAAGGGGCACAGCAACTGGAGGCACAGCTACAAGGGGCACAGCTACAGGGGGCACAATTACAGGGGTCACAACTACTGGGGTCACAGCCACAGGGGGCACAGCTACTGGGGTCACAACTACTCGGGCACTGCTACAGGGGTCACAGCTACTGGGGGCACAGCTACTGGGGGCAAAGCTACAGGGTGCACAGCGACTGGGGTCACAACTACTGGGGCAAAGCTACAGGGGGCACAGCGACTGGGGGCACAGCGACAGGGGGCACAACTACAGGGGTCACAACTACTCGGGCACAGCTAGGGGGCAAAGCTACAAGGTGCAAAGCGACGGGTCACAACTACAGGGGTCACAACTACTGGGGGCACAGCGACTGGGGGCAAAGCTACAGGGGCCATAGCGACTGGGGGCACAACTACTCAGGGCACAGCTACAGGGGTCACAACTACTGGGGGCACAGCCACAAGGGGCAAAGCTACAGGGGGCACAGCGACTGGGGGCACAACTACAGGGGTCACAACTACTCGGGCACTGCTACTGGGGGCACTGCTACAGGGGGCAAAGCTACTGGGCTCACAACTATTGGGGGAGCCTGCTCCATCATCCCAGCCAGCAGCAGCACTCTCCCCTGTCTGTGCTAACGTCCTCCCGCGTCAGCGAGTGTATAATATTCATTCATTTCTTTCTATTTCTCTCTCTCTCTCTCTCCTCCTGTGGATTACTTTGTTTGTAAGTATAATTTTCATTTTTACAGGTACCGGCCCTATTGGATTCTACTGGACAAGTGGACATGACCGGCGTGGGATGTAGGTAAGTAATCTCTCTCTCATTTTTACAGGAACCACCTTTTGGATTCTACATGGACAAGTGGACGTGACCGGCGTGGGATGTAGATAAGTATGTGTGAGTGTGTAAGTGTGTTTTAATAAATTTTTACTTTCACGGTGTGTGTGTTGTGTTTTTATTTGTTTTTTGTTGTTGTTGTAGAACTACAGGTACCAGCGGGCCCGTTATTTCCCCGCATGCTGGTACTTGAGGTTCTCCAAGTACCAGCAAGCGGGGGAGGCTTGCTGGGCCTTGTAGTTCCACAACAAAAAACAATATTCTTTTTTTTACACACTTATGGCTATAAGCCCGGCACCCACCACCCAGGGGTGCTGGGGACAGCCTCGGGCTTCACCCCTGGCCCTTGGGTGCCTGGAGGGGGGGACCCCTTGATTTAAGGGGTCCCCACTCCTCCAGGGAACCCCGGCCAGGGGTGACTAGTTGGGGGGGTAATGCCACGGCCGCAGGGACCTACATAAATGAGTCTCCCGGCTGTGGCATTATGTTCCTGGCTAGTGGAGCCCGGTGCTGGTTTTAAAAATACGGGGGACCCCTACATCTTTTGTCCCCCATATTTTTGAAACCAGGACCGGTCTAAGAGCCCGGTGCTGGTTGTCTAAATACAGGGAACACCAGTCCAATTTTTCCCCAGTATTTAAACAACCAGGACCGGCTCAAAGAGCCCGAGGCTGGTTATACTAAGGAAGGGGGACCTCACGCATTTTTTTTAACATTTTTTAACCCATTCAGACCCTTCTCCATTAAGTTAATGGAAGCCCTGGACAACAAAATTGCATTCATGTCCTCTTCCCACACCCTTCCCAGTCCCAAACACTAATTTTTATTTTTTTTCTATAAAAATGTACAATATATAACAAGTATGATGAGCAGGCAGGCAGCGGGCATTGGCGGCATCGGATTGAGATGCAAATTAGTGGCGGAGGGCTGGGTCAGTTGATGGTGGGCAAGTTTGTAAGCCATTGGCGGTGGCAGCAGGCATCGGCTCAGAGGCAGTAGCGGGCATTGGCTCGGTGGCGGTAGGGGTCATCGGCAGGATTCGGCGGACATTATGGCTGTAGTGCCTCACCAGCCACTGACCTCACCGAATGCCACTGGCACGAAGAGAGGAGCCTGGGGACTGGGCTGGGTGTCTTTTCCCGCAGTGTCCAGCTGTTTCCCTTCACTCAGCTCCAGTGACGCATCGGCTGGGCATGTCTCTGGCTTCTCTGTGTGGTGTAATTATTTTTTTTTATATAATGTGGACACTAATGTATATATCTATTATTATGGGGGCATTACTATATATTTATATTGTAATGTGGGACACTACTATATATTTATATTATTATGGGGCATTACTATATATTTATATTGTAATGTGGGACACCACTAAATATGGCCAGTACGGATGGTGTAATGGTTAGCATTACTTCCTCACAGCACTGAGGTCATGGGTTTGATTCCCACCATGTCCCTAACTGTGTGGAGTTTGTATAGTCTCCCTATACTTGCGTGGGTTTCCTCCCACAATCCAAAAATATGCTAGAATGTCAATTGGCTGCCAACTAAAAGTAACCCTAGTATGAATGTGTATATGTGATAGGGAGTATAGATTGTAAACTCCACTGTGGCAGGGACTTATATGAATGGGCAAATATTCTTTGTACAGCGCTGCGGAATATGTGTGCGCTATATGAGTAACTGGAAATAAATACTATATTTCTCTGACGTCCTAGTGGATGCTGGGGACTCCGTAAGGACCATGGGGAATAGACGGCTCCGCAGGAGACTGGGCACATCTAAAGAAAGATTTAGGACTATCTGGTGTGCACTGGCTCCTCCCCCTATGACCCTCCTCCAAGCCTCAGTTAGATTTCTGTGCCCGGCTGAGCTGGATGCACACTAGGGGCTCTCCTGAGCTCCTAGGAAGAAAGTGTTTGTTAGGTTTTTTATTTTCAGTGAGACCTGCTGGCAACAGGCTCACTGCATCGAGGGACTAAGGGGAGAAGAAGCGAACCTACCTAAGTGGTGGTAGCTTGGGCTTCTTAGGCTACTGGACACCATTAGCTCCAGAGGGATCGAACACAGGACCCGACCTCGTCGTCCGTTCCCGGAGCCGCGCCGCCGTCCCCCTTACAGAGCCAGAAGCAAGAAGGTGGTCCGGAAAATCGGCGGCTGAAGACTTCTGTCTTCTCCAAGGTAGCGCACAGCACTGCAGCTGTGCGCCATTGCTCCTCATGCACACCTCACACTCCGGTCACTGATGGGTGCAGGGCGCTGGGGGGGGGGGGGGGCGCCCTGAGCAGCAATACTGACACCTTGGCTGGCAAACTGGCACCATATATAGCCCCAGAGGCTATATAGGTGCTTTTTAACCCCTGCCAGAATCCATAAAAATGCGGGAGAAAGTCAGCGAAAAAGGGGCGGAGCTATCTCCTTCAGCACACTGGCGCCATTTTTCCCTCACAGCTCCGTTGGAGGGAAGCTCCCTGGCTCTCCCCTGCAGTCAATACACTACAGAAAGGGTTAAAAAGAGAGGGGGGGCACAATTTAGGCGCAGTATACAATATATATAGGCAGCTATAAGGGAAAACACTCTTTATATGTGATATCCCTGTGATATATAGCGCCCTGGTGTGTGCTGGCATACTCTCCCTCTGTCTCCCCAAAGGGCTTTGTGGGGTCCTGTCCTCTGTCAGAGCATTCCCTGTGTGTATGCTGTGTGTCGGTACGGCTGTGTCGACATGTATGAGGAGGATAATGATGTGGAGGCGGAGCGAATGCCTGTAAATGTGATGTCACCCCCTGCGGGATCGACACCGGTGTGGTTGGACTTATGGAAGGATTACGTGAAAGTGTCAACTCCTTACACAAAAGGTCGATGACACAGAACAGCCGGCTACTCAGCTTGTGCCTGTTCCAGCGTCTCAAATGTCATGGGGGGCTCTAAAAACGCCCGCTACCTCAGATGGCAGAAACATATGTCGACACGGATACCGACTCCAGTGTCGACGACGATGAGACTAGTGTACCCTCCAAATAGGTCCACCCGTTACATGATTGAGGCAATGAAAAATGTATTACACATTTATGATAATACCCCAGGTACCACATAAAAGGGTATTATGTTTGGTGACAGAAAACTACCAGTAGTTTTTCCTGCATCTGAGAAATTAAATGAGGTGTGTGAGGAAGCGTGGTCTTCCCCCGGTAAGAAATTGATAATTTCTAAACGGTTATTGGCAGCGTACCCTTTCCCGCCAGAGGATAGGTCACGTTGGGAAACACCCCATAGGGTAGATACAGCGCTTACACGCTTATCAGAAAAGGTGGCACTACCGTCTCCGGATACGGCCGCCCTGAAGGAACCTGCTGATAAAAAGCAGGGGGTTACCCTGAAAGATATAGTGACACACTCGGGCATTATATTGCGACCAGCCATTGCTTCGGCATGGATGTGCAGTGCTCCCGCTGCGTGGTCAGATTCCCTGTCGGAAAATAACTATGGATAGGGACAATATTTTGCTGACAATAGAGCATATAAAAGACGTGGTCTTATACATGCGTGATGCACAGAGGGATATTTGCCGGCTGGCATCAAAAATAAGCGCTAGGTCCATTGCCGCCAGACGGGGGTTATGGACTCGGCAATGGTCAGGCGATGCCGACTCGAATCGGCACATGGAAGTTTTGCCCTATAAGGGGGTAAAACTGTTTGGGGATGGTCTTTCAGACCTCGTTTCCACAGCTACTGCTGGGAAATCGACTTGTTTGCCACAGGCTACCCCACAACAAAGGAAAGCACCGTATCATCAAGTACAGTCCTTTCGGCCCCAGAAAAGCAAGAGGGCTAGAGGCTCATCCTTTCTGCCGAGAGGCAAAGGTAGAGGAAAAAGCTGCAGCGCACAGCTAATTCCCAAGAGCAGAAGTCCTCCCTGCGTCCGGTAAGTCCACAGCATGACGCTGGGGCTGCTCAGGCGGACCCGGGTACGGTGGGGGCCCGTCTCAGAAATTTCAGCGCCCAGTGGGCTCTCTCACATGGATCCCTGGGTCCTTCAAGTAGTATCTCAGGGGTACAGGCTGGAGTTCGAGACGTTCTTCCCCCCGCCGTTTCCTAAAATCTGCCTTACCGGCACCTCCCTCTGCCAGGGAGGCGGTGTTGGTGGCTATTCAACACTATAATCACAACAAGTGATTGTCAAGGTGCCCCTCCTTCAGCAAGGAAGGGGTTACTATTCCACAATGGTTGTGGTACCGAAACAGAACGGTTCGGTGAGACCCATCTTAAAATTAAAATACTTGAACTTTTATATCAGAAGATTCAAGTTCGAGATGGAATCGCTCAGGGCGGTTATTACGAGCCTGGACGAGGGGGATTACAGGGTCTCCCTGGACATCAAGGATGTGTACCTGCATGTCCCCATTTACCCTCCTCACCAGGAGTACCTCAGATGTGTGGTACAGGACTGTCACTATCAGTTCCAGACGCTGCCGTTGGAGTTGTCCACGGCACCGAAGGTCTTTACCAAGGTAACGGCCGAAATGATGATACTCCTTCGCAAGAAGGAAGTTTTTATTATCCCGTACTTGGACGATCTCCTGATAAAGGCGAGGTCCAAAGAACAGTTGGTAGTAGGGGTAGCACTCTCTCGGGAAGTGCTACAACAGCACGACTGGATTCTCAATATTCCAAAGTCACAGCTGGTCCCGACGACACGTCTTCTGTTCCTGGGAATGATTCTGGACACAGACCAGAAAAGAGTGTTTCTTCCAGTGGAAGCACACGAGCCCTGGAAAAAAATGGTAGCTTCGTACGAAGCATAATTCCATTCGGAAGGTTCCACGCAAGGACGTTCCAGTGGGACCTGTGGGACAAATGGTCCGGGTCCCATCTACAGATACAACAGCGGATAACCCTGTCGGCAAGAAACAGGGTGTCGCTGCTGTGGTGGCTGCAGAGGGCTCATCTACTAGAGGGCCGCAGATTCGGAATACAGGACTGGGTCCTGGTGACCACGGAGGCCAGCCTTCGGGGCTGGGGTGCAGTCACACAGGGAAGAAATTTCCAAGGAGATTTCGCTTCACATAATTATTCTGGAGCTAAGGGCCATTTACAATGCCCTAAGCCAAGCAAGGCCCCTGCTTCAAAACCAGCCGGTACTGATCCATTCAGACAACATCACGGCGGTCGCCCATGTAAACAGACAGGGCGGCACAAGAAGCAGGATGGCGATGGCAGAAGCCACAAGGATTCTCCGATGGGCGACCTACACCCGGGAGAATGGGGACTTTCTTCCAGAAGTTTTCCAAATGCGGGTAAACCGTTGGGAATGACCACGGGTGGACATGATGGCGTCCCGCCTCAACAAAAAGTTGAAAAGATATTGCGCCAGGTCAAGGGACCCTCAGGCGATCGCTGTGGACGCTCTAGTGACACCGTGGGTGTACCAGTCGGTTTATGTGTTTCCTCCTCTACCTCTCATACCCAGGGTGCTGAGAATAATAAGAATGCGAGGAGTGAAAACCATACTCATGGTTCCGGATTGGCCAAGAAGAGCTTGGTACCCGGAACTTCAAGAGATGCTGGCAGAGGACCCTTGGCCTCTGCCGCTCAGACAAGACCTGCTGCAGCAGGGACCCTGTCTGTTCCAAGACTTACCGCGGCTGCGTTTGACGGCATGGCGGTTGAACACCGGATCCTAAAGGAAAAGGGTATTCCGGAGGAAGTCATCCCTACCCTGATCAAAGCCAGGAAGGATGTCACCGCAAGACATTATTACCACATTTGGCGAAATATGTTGCTTGGTGTGAGGCCATGAAGGCCCCGAAGGAGGAATTTCAACTGGGTCGATTCCTACACTTCCTGCAAGCAGGGGTGACGTTGGGCCTCAAATTGGGGTCGATCAAGGTCCAGATTTCGGCTCTGTCGATTTTCTTCCATAAAGAACTGGCTTCACTGCCTGAAGTTCAGACTTTTGTCAAAGGAGTTCTGCATATTCAGCCTCCTTTTGTGCCCCCAGTGGCACCTTGGGATCTCAATGTGGTTTTGGCAATCCTGAAATCACATTGGTTCGAACCACTTAAGACTGTGGAATTAAAATATCTCACGTGGAAAGTGGTCATACTGTTGGCCCTGGCTTCGGCCAGGCGGGTTTCAGATTTGGCGGCTTTGTCTTGAAAAAGCCCTTATCTGATTTTCCAGATGGATAGGGCAGAATTGAGGACTCGTCCTCAGTTTCTCCCGAAGGTGGTCTCAGCTTTTCACTTGAACCAACCTATTGTGGTGCCTGCGGCTACTAGGGACTTGGAGGATTCCAAGTTGCTGGACGTAGTCAGGGCCCTGAAAATTTATGTTTCCAGGACGGCTGGAGTCAGAAAAACTGACTCGCTGTTTATCCTGTATGCACCCAACAAGCTGGGTGCTCCTGCTTCTAAGCAGTCTATTGCGCGCTGGATTTGTAGCACTATTCAGCTGGCGCATTCTGCGGTAGGATTACCGCAGCCTAAATCAATAAAAGCCCATTCCACAAGGAAGGTGGGCTCATCTTGGGCGGCTGCCCGAGGGGTCTCGGCTTTACAACTTTGCCGAGCAGCTACTTGGTCAGGGGCAAACACGTTTGCTAAATTCTACAAATTTGATTCCCTGGCTGAGGAGGACCTGGAGTTCTCTCATTCGGTGCTGCAGAGTCATCCGCACTCTCCCGCCCGTTTGGGAGCTTTGGTATAATCCCCATGGTCCTTACGGAGTCCCCAGCATCCACTAGGACGTCAGAGAAAATAAGATTTTACTCACCGGTAAATCTATTTCTCGTAGTCCGTAGTGGATGCTGGGCGCCCATCCCAAGTGCGGATTGTCTGCAATACTTGTACATAGTTATTGTTACAAAAATCGGGTTTTGTTGTGAGCCATCTCTTCAGAGGCTCCAATTGTTATCATACTGTTAACCGGGGTTCCTATCACGTGTTATATGGTGTGATTGGTGTGGCTGGTATGAGTCTTACCCGGGATTCAAAATCCTTCCTAATTGTGTCAGCTCTTCCGGGCACAGTTCCTAACTGAGGCTTGGAGGAGGGTCATAGGGGGAGGAGCCAGTGCACACCAGATAGTCCTAAATCTTTCTTTAGATGTGCCCAGTCTCCTGCGGAGCCGTCAATTCCCCATGGTCCTTACGGAGTCCCCAGCATCCACTACGGACTACGAGAAATAGATTTACCGGTGAGTAAAATCTTATTGTTTCCATTATACCAGGGACAATACTACAGTATATTCCTGTTATAATGGGGGCATTACAATGTATTTCTTTTGTAATGCGGGATACTACTATATATTTCTGTTATACCGGGGGCACTACTACAGTATATATTCCTGTTATAATGGGGGCATTACAATATATTTCTATTATACTGTGCATTACAATATATTTCTGTTATACTGGGGTTATTACTATATATTTATATTGTACCGGAGGTAGTACTATATATTTCTATTATACTGGAGGCAGAGTACTATATATTTCTAGCCTTGCCTCCAGAGTGCAAAGAAAAGGGACTATGCTGTGTGGCCACACCCCTAGTGTAATGTAGCCACCCCCACTAGTGTCATGTGGTTATGCCCCCTCATGACACGTGGCCAGGCCCATTTTTCAGCACACTTATAGCCAGGGCCGGATTAAGGGCCACATGGGCCTGGAGCTGAAAATATTCAAGGGCCTATTGTGAAAAATGGGAGGTGTGATCAGTGCTGTGTGGGTGTGGCCAGAGACATGTGGGCGTGTACATCCCCTATACTATCAGCTCCAACGTCTCCCTAAATATGTAAAAATATATAAAATGCATAATTTTGTGAGAAAAATAGAAATGCAATTTTAATAGTTATGATTTATGGCCGACCATGTGGCCAGCTGGTTGCGAGTGATCATCATGCTGCCATGATGATGGGCCTATTTTTATGTGGAAGCCTGGAGCTGGAGCTCCATCCGCCCTATTGTTAATCTGGCCCTGCTCATACCCCTTTCACATCTCCAATGCTGGATCCCACCCGGGAATTGGAAACGGGTCCTCACCGGGTGGGATCCGGCATTGGAGACTCTCCTACCCCTTTCGCTGGCTTCCAGACCCGGCAATATGTCATAGCGGCGGGGGGTGGAGCCGGGGGCAGAGGTGGAGACGGTGCTGGGAGATGAGCTCATCTCCGCGCCACCTCTACCTATCTAGTAAACGGGTCCAGGTCGCAATGACCCGGGAATCCGTTTATGCAGCCACTGACCCGGTATTCAACCCGTGAATAACACTGCTTATAACCCGGGTTGAATTACTGGGTCAGGCGTCCTGGGAATTCAGACTTGGCGCTTTCACACCGCACACTGACCCGTGTCGACCCCGCAATATGCCAGGTCGATACCGGGTTATTTGTGAGGTGTGAAAGGGGTATCAGTATTTCTACTTGCACCACTGCTGGTGACAAAGATATATTTAGTATATTGTTCTTCTTCCTCCTCCATTAGCAGGCACAGGGATGACAATGGGTATAGCCTGGAGAGGAGAGTCTAGACACCAAACAGTTAATTTTAATTACAAAGCAGCCATGGGCTCCCTCCCCCTATACCCCAGCAGTCAGATAGTTTTCAGATTGGTGTCGGCAAGGAATGGTACCATTTTGGAGGGGCTGCTTTTAGTGGTCCCTCATTTCAGTTTTTTCTTTACATTTTTTTTTTTACTTTTATTTGAGTGGGCACTGAAAGGCATTTTATAGGACCCCCTCACTGACGCTCTGATGACCCCCAGCCCTAGTCGCTGCAGCACTGGCAACTGTCAGTGACTTCAGTAGCAATTCCACTGCAGACAGGGACATCTCCCAGAGCCACAGCCGGGCACACAAGAGGGACAGGTAATGCAGGAAATTGCATAGTTGCGGTTTTCACTGCCTATGTGGAGACTACCAGTGGTGCTGGCAGCCGCAGGCTCCCTCTGGTATTTTCCGCACCACCGACTAGACCACCAGGGAATGGGGCAACAGGTAGACACTATATTACTGTGGCGGCCATTTCCCCCAGGGGCTAAGCCAGTCAGGCTCAGCCTGTTAGCCATTCCCCCACCCTTTGGCATGCTTCCATTCTGCAGGCAGCCTGCCACAGGGTGATAACTCCCCTCCACAGAGATGAGCTGGGCAGCTATTTACAGATATGCCTGCCTCTGTTCTTCTCTGGAGAGTAGCTTAGGTCTGTCTCCCTGTATACCTCACTCTGTCTACTCTGGTTATACATCAAGGTATTCCCTGCTCTGTGGGGCTGGTTTGTTGAGTACCATTTGCCCATTAGTTTTGTTTTGTGCATTGAATGGTTTGTGTGCATGTAATGTTAATACTTTTCCTGTGTGTACTGTACCTTGCGGTTGATATATGTATATCCTAATATATATATATTATATTCCATTTATGGATTGGGTTATGAGGATATCAGGATGATTACTTGAAATCACATGTACAGAGCATATAGTTATGGTTTTGATTCATTTAGTTTGAGGGGGTATGTTGTTCTATTTATTTTCATATGTTTTTATTTTGTTTTGGTCTCCTAGGAAACCGGGGCATGGCGGTGACGAGGAGCGTATCTCACATTGAGGACGTGATGACGGGATTCACCCCCGCCTGCGATCCGGGCCGAGGATGACAGAGGGTGAGGTGTCAGGTGACCGGAGAAGGAGGGCGGGTTTGAGTCGGGTGCTGAGCTTAACTGGGATTACGTCATCCATCCCCGCCGGTGCATGGTTACCTGGAGCGACTGACACGAGGTGAGGAGTGGGGTATAAATGTTTGTACTTTGTATTGTATTCACTTGGTCTGACGAAAGCTAAATATAGCTGAAACGTTACCGTCTACTCAGGGCGCAGTCTCTGTCATTATTTCTGATATAGAAGTTCCCCAGGAGTGCCGCCGATCTGCACATATTTTCGGCTTACATCCACGGAAGGCACCGGGGCGGTTGTACTCATAAGCTGAGTGCCGGTCATATTGTGGTGTATTTATCCGGGTTCCCATGATCTACACTGTGGTGTATGAACAATTGGGAACGGATTAGACAAGGCATCGGCAGCTGTTTTATCTATACCTTCAGTCCTAGAACTTTTGCACTTTAACACTATTTTTGCACTTTATTGGTGAGCATCGGTTGTGAGAATGTCGGCAACAGGGGACACCTCTGATACTAGTGGATTTCGCCATTTGGACGTCACGGCATGTGAAACCTGGTCCTTCTCAGACGCAGATGCGGAGAGTATCAGATTCAAAGAGGATTTGGCCACGGCTGGTGGCACGGACAGTAATGATCTTTTATTTGTGAAGCTACTACGACTGCACAAAAAGCAGGTTGATTTTTATATGCACGGTGTCACTTTATCTGATTACCATCGTAACCGACAAATACCACGTGGTTTCAGAGTCCGGAATATTCCGACGATCGGCAGACATAACATTGAGTTTTGCCGTAAATGGATCGGAATACTAAACAAATGTAGTTTAGATTTGATCCTACTGGTAATAGAGGAGTCATCGCGTGAGCTGAATTTACTAAAGGAGATGACGGCAACTTTTGAAGCAAAATATGCTGCCACACTCAAGGCAGATGTGGACAACAAGTGGTTTGACAAATTAGTCAGTCAGGTGGAGTCCTACAAACAGGAACTTGTGCAATTTAAAAGACAAAAACTCAACACGGTCCAGAAGGACTATCTGGAAGGACGAGTATACAGTTGGGTTAACAACCCAGAAGGGGGCACGCAACCTAAACGTTATAATAAATACAGAGCCCGACGGGGCCCTTACACAGACACCTCAAGTGGTGAAGGGACATCACAGAGTGAGAGTGAGACCATAGGCAGCAAGCGAGGAGGCAAGCCCCCTTTAGGGGTGAATACAAGGGCCATGCTGGGCCCAAAAAAAGATATTGCACAAGGCGAGGCAAACAAAATCAAAGGCTCCACAAAGAAAGGACCGAAGGCCAAGAAGACCACAACATAGTATTTAATTTATCTCAGCGAGTGTTGACTCCAGATGAACTGTCGGTTCTCAATAAGGGACTATCATTCATCCCAGTGTCTACCTTTGAAGATTTCCAGTGGAAAGTGGATTCGTGAATAGAAGATTACGTTTACAAGAACACTTTGCATATAATCTGAACCCTACGGTGGGGAGTGATCTCCCTATTAGCCTTAGACCTGTTTCTCAGTTTGATCCCCAGAGTAGTAATGCGTCCCTCAAATGTTTTGCGCGTGTATTGGACTCTAAGGTTAGTGAGTCTGTTAAAACCCAGAAACATCATTTTGATAACCTTACTAAGGGCGAGAGGGAGGCATTGCATACTCTGAGTAAGGATCAACAAATTGTAATCCGCCCCGCGGATAAGGGTGGGGGGATCATTATTCAGGATATACAACAATATAGAACAGAAGCATATAGACAATTACTGGATAGTACAGTCTATAATCAGCTAGGGAAGGATCCCACTAGCAAATATAATGATGAATTACATCAGTTGTTATTACAAGCAGTCAGAGATGGCATTATCACGAAAGTTGTAGCAGATGCCTTGTGGCAGGACCACCCGGTGGCACCGGTTTTCTACACCATCCCTAAGGTGCATAAGAATGCAACGGTACCACCGGGACGTCCGATCATTTCGGCCAGGGACTCTGTATATTACAGGGTCTCCAAGTATATAGATCATTACTTTCAGCCGGTTATTCAAGCCCAATCTACGTATCTAAAAGATACAACATCTTTAATTACTAAATTGGGAAATTTACCTAAGTTACCCTCAAATAGTGTGTTGTGCACTCTGGACGTGGTAAGCCTCTATACCAATATCCCTCATGGTAGGGGTGTAGAGGCTGCCAAAGAGCTGTTGTCCACAAGCACACTGTACACAGGTCCGGATTTGACGTTTTTTCTTGAGTTACTTAAACTTACGCTCATCCGAAATTATTTTTTATTTGATGGGAAATGGTTCGAACAGAGACAAGGATGTGCCATGGGCAGTTGTGCCTCCCCGGCCTTTGCAAACTGTTTTATGTTTGCAATTGAGAAAGGTATATTTTTTTCTGATCCAAATATTGCGAACAAGATATTATTTTTTGTTCGCTTTATAGATGATCTATTTTTGATTTGGTCAGGAACGCAAGATGAATTTGAAACTGCATTATGTAAAATTAACCAGATGGATGAGAACATCAAGTTCACAGCTTGCAACAGTACACAACAGGTTAATTACTTGGATGTAACAATATCTATCAGTGAGGGACAGATCCACACTAATTTGTTTAAAAAACCTACAGACAGAAACACACTGTTACATGCCTCAAGTTTCCATCCGCCCTCGACTAAATACAGTCTACCATATTCCCAATTTCTGAGGGTTCATAGAATTTCAGATAATTTAGACAACACTGAGAAAGAGATCCATGAGATGGCCCTCAGATTTAAATCAAGGGGATATAACTGGTCTGATTTAATGCAGACCAAGATTAAGGTATTGAGTATGGATAGGAAACAATTATTAGAAGAAAAGGTTACACAAACAACCACAATGCAGAATAAGATTCCATTTGTACAAAGATGGTCAACGGTGAGCGGGGAGGTAAAAAGGCATGTAAAAGATTGCTGGCCAGTGGTAACCACCGATAGAGATTTGTCTGTTTTAAAACAGAAATCTCTATTATCTAGTTATACTAGGAATAAGAACTTAAAAGATCTGGTGGTGCATAACGATATTTCTGGCTATAAGAATGCCCCCCCCAAAACCTTTCTTAGTAAGAAGCCTGGATGCTACAGGTGCATGGGCTGCACAACCTGCAGCTACATGGAGGTGGGTCCAGGTTTCTCACACCCACATACAGGGAGGTTCATTAAGATTAATAAAACTCTGACCTGTACGAACACCCATGTAATATATTTCATTCGTTGTCCCTGCGGTTTGTTTTACGTAGGGAAAACAATAAGACAATTTCGTGAGAGAATGGCAATGCACAGGTCGGCCATCAGAGCTGCTTTAGGAGGAGAAAGTCAGTCTCAACCTGTGGCAAAACATTTTGCCATATATAAGCATAATCTAGCAAGTTTAAAGTATAAGATCATAGATCAACAACCAGAATCTATTAGAGGAGGCAATAGAGATAAGTTATTATTGCAACGAGAGGCGAGGTGGATTCACTTTTTAAACACCCAGGCTCCAGCAGGTTTAAATGAACAGCTATCATTAAATTGCTTCCTATAAATAGGGAATATTGAACCTTTGTAGAGGATGACTATCAGATGAGGCAGTCAGATCATGAGGTTTGATTACAATGGATGTTTTTTAATAAATGTCGGACCGAAAGGGTTTTAACATTCTTGTGATGCTCATATTAACTATGTACTGATAGTGTGGACATTTATATTGTCTGATTATATTACATTTATGGATTGGGTTATGAGGATATCAGGATGATTACTTGAAGTCACATGTACAGAGCATATAGTTATGGTTTTGATTCATTTAGTTTGAGGGGGTATGTTGTTCTATTTATTTTCATATGTTTTTATTTTGTTTTGGTCTCCTAGGAAACCGGGGCATGGCGGTGACGAGGAGCGTATCTCACATTGAGGACGTGATGACGGGATTCACCCCCGCCTGCGATCCGGGCCGAGGATGACAGAGGGTGAGGTGTCAGGTGACCGGAGCAGGAGGGCGGGTTTGAGTCGGGTGCAGAGCGTAACTGGGATTACGTCATCCATCCCCGCCGGTGCATGGTTACCTGGAGCGACTGACACGAGGTGAGGAGTGGGGTATAAATGTTTGTACTTTGTATTGTATTCACTTGGTCTGACGAAAGCTAAATATAGCTGAAACGTTACCGTCTACTCAGGGCGCAGTCTCTGTCATTATTTCTGATATAGAAGTTCCCCAGGAGTGCCGCCGATCTGCACATATTTTCGGCTTACATCCACGGAAGGCACCGGGGCGGTTGTACTCATAAGCTGAGTGCCGGTCATATTGTGGTATATATATATATTTCTCTTACGTCCTAGAGGATGCTGGGGACTCCGTAAGGACCATGGGGTATAGACGGGCTCCGCAGGAGATAGGGCACCTAAAAAGAACTTTGACTATGGGTGTGCACTGGCTCCTCCCTCTATGCCCCTCCTCCAGACCTCAGTTGGATCTTGTGCCCAGTGGAGAATGGGTGCACTGCAGAGAGCTCTCCAGAGTTTTCTGTGGAAAAAGAATTTTGTTAGGTTTTTTATTTTCAGGGAGTCTTGTTGGCAACAGGCTCCCTGCATCGTGGGACCGAGGAGAGAGAAGCAGAGCTGGCTTGTCAAGTTGGGCTCTGTTTCTAAGGCTACTGGACACCATTAGCTCCAGAGGGAGTCGGAACACAGGTCTCACCTGGGGTTCGTCCCGGAGCCGCGCCGCCGTCCTCACAGATGCCGAAGATAGAAGCCGGGTGAGTATGAGAAGGCAGAAGACATCATAGGCGGCAGAAGACATCAGATCTTCATGAGGTAAGGCGCGCAGCGGTAAGCTGCGCGCCATTGCTCCCAGTCACACACACGCAGAGCAGCACTGAAGGGTGCAGAGCGCAGGGGGGGGCGCCCTGGGCAGCAATAAACCTCACATTTGGGCACTGACAAGGTAGATTAGGCTGCTGGGCAGTAATTCTATGATCCCCCGCCATTTTCTATAAAAAAATCACCGGGACCGAAGCCCGCCGTCGGGTGGGCGGAGCTTGATCCCCAGCACTAACCAGCGCCATTTTCTCCACAGAAGCTGCATGAGGAAAACGCTGGCTCCCTGGTCTCTCCCCTGCTGAACATTCAGGCTGGAAAAAAGAGAGGGGGGCATTTTGAGCGCAGTGAGTGGGAATCTGGTCATTTTATATATATATATAAAAGCGCTATCTGGTCATATTTTTCCAGTGTTATTAAGCGCTGGGTGTGTGCTGGCATACTCTCTCTCTGTCTCTCCTAAGGGCCTGGTTGGGGTTTTGTCCCCTTATAGGTTAATCCCTGTGTGTGTGGGGTGTCGGTACGTGGTGTCGACATGTCTGAAGCGGAAGGCTTTTCCAAGGAGGAGGTGGAGCAAATGAGTGGTGTGTCCCCGTCGGTTGTGCCGACTCCAGATTGGATGGACATGTGGCATATGTTGAATGCAAGTGTGGCATCTTTACATAAAAGGCTTGAAAAGGCTGATTTAGGGGGGACATCAGGGGGTCAATCCTCAGATTGGACCGACTCACAGGGCCCGTCGGGGTCTCAAAAGCGTCCCTTAACACAAGACACTACTACCGACACGGATTCTGATTCCAGTGTCGACTATGACGAAGTAAAATTGCACCCTAGGGTGACTAAAACATTCAGTGTATGATTGTGGCAATAAGGGATGTGTTGCATATTGTGGATGAACCCTCTGTCCCCGACACAAGGGTACACATGTTTAAAGAAAAGAAACAGATTATTAACTTTCCCACATCTCATGAATTAAATTAATTCTTTGGAAAAGCTTGGGAGACTCCGGATAAGAGACCGCAGATCCCCAAAAGAATTTATATGGCATACCCTTTCCCTAAGCAGGACAGGGAGATTTGGGAATCACCCCCCACTGTGGACAAAGCCCTGACGCGCTTGTCCAAGAAAGTGGCGCTACCGTCTCCTGACACAGCAGGCCTTAAGGACCCTGCAGATCGCAGGCAAGAAACTACCTTAAAGTGTATTTATTCTCATAAGGGTGCTGTGCTAAGACCGACAATTACGTCGGCATGGGTGTGTAGCGCAATTGCAGCTTGGACAGATAAGCTGACAGATCAATTTGATAATATGGATAAGGATACTATATTCCTAACTCTAGCCCATATTAAAGACGCAGTCTTATTTATGAGGGATGCTCAAAGGGACATTGGATTGCTAGCTTCTAGGGCCAATGCCATGTCTGTCTCAGTGAGAAGATCCTTATGGACTCGCCAATGGACGGGTGATGCGGATTCCAAGAAACATATGGAAGTACTACCCTACAAGGGTGATGTATTGTTTGGGGATGGGCTGACGGACCTGGTTTCCACAGCCACAGCAGGTAAATCAAATTTTTTACCATATATTCCCCAACAGCAAAAGAAAGTAACACCCTATCAGATGCAGTCCTTTCGGTCGCACAAGTCCAAAAGAGGTCGGGGATCCTCTTTCCTCGCCAGAGGCAAGGGCAGAGGAAAGAGAGCACCTGCTTCAGCAGGTGCCCAGGAACCAAAGTCCTCCCCGGCTGCTCCAAAACCCACAGCATGACGCTGGGGCTCCGTTGAGGGAGTCCGCACCGGTGGGGGCACGTCTTCGACTTTTCAGTCAGGCCTTGGTCAGTTCGGACCTGAATCCCTGGGTGTTGGAAATAGTTTCCCAGGGTTACAAATTGGAATTCGAGGAGGTGCCCCCGCGACGATTTTTCAAATCGGCCCTACCAGCTTCCACATCGGAAAGGGATGTAGTGTTAGCTGCAATTCAAACGCTGTGTATACAGCAAGTGATAATCAAGGTTCCCCTGCACCAGCAGGGAAGAGGTTACTATTCAACCCTATTTGTGGTCCCGAAACCGGACGGTTCGGTCAGACCTATTTTGAATCTGAAATCCCTAAACCTGTACATAAGAAGATTCAAATTCAAAATGGAATCTCTCAGAGCGATAATAGCCAACATGGAGGAGGGGGAGTTTATGGTGTCTCTGGACATAAAGGATGCGTACCTTCATGTCCCCATATATGCCCCCCATCAGGAATACCTGAGATTCGCTGTACAGGATTGTCATTACCAATTTCAGACGTTGCCGTTTGGACTCTCCACGGCCCCGAGGATTTTCACCAAGATAATGGCGGAAATGATGGTGGTCCTGCGCAAGCATGGAGTCACAATTATCCCATACTTGGATGATCTCCTGATAAAAGCGAGATCAAGGGAGAAATTGCTGAACAGTGTGGCGCTCTCGTTGAGAGTGCTCCAGCAACACGGTTGGATTCTAAATCTACCGAAGTCACAGTTGATTCCGACAACTCGACTGCCGTTCCTAGGTATGATACTGGATACGGAACAAATGAAGGTCTTCCTCCCAATAGAGAAAGCCCAAGACATACAGAACATGGTCAGAGACCTGCTAAAACCGAAAAGGGTGTCAGTTCACCAATGCACTCGAGTTCTGGGGAAAATGGTGGCGGCCTACGAGGCCATTCTCTTCGGCAGGTTCCATGCAAGGACTTTTCAATGGGACCTTCTGGACCAGTGGTCCGGGTCCCATCTGCACTTACATCGGAAAATAACTCTGTCCCCAGGGACCAGAGTGTCCCTCCTGTGGTGGTTGCAAAGTGCTCACCTCCTGGAGGGTCGCAGGTTCGGAATTCAGGATTGGATCCTGGTTACCACGGACGCCAGCCTCCGAGAATGGGGAGCGGTCACACAGGGAAATTTTTTTTTAGGGTCTTTGGTCAGACCAGAAGTCCTGTCTACACATCAATGTGTTGGAACTCAGGGCCATTTACAACGGCCTTCGACAAGCGGAGAGTTTTCTTCTAAACCTACCGGTTCTGAGTCGATCAGACAATGTCACAGCAGTGGCTCATGTGAACTGCCAAGGCGGGACAAAAAGCAGAGTCGCGATGGCGGAAGCCACAAGGATCCTTCACTGGGCGGAAAATCATGTAAGCGCTCTGTCAGCTGTCTTCATTCCGGGAGTGGACAACTGGGAAGCAGACTTCCTCAGCAGACACGATCTCCATCCAGGAGAGTGGGGACTTCATCAAGAAGTCTTTGCAGACGTAACACGTCTTTGGGGAACTCCTCAAATAGACATGATAGCGTCACGCATCAACAAAAAACTTCAGAGGTACTGCGCCAGGTCTCGGGACCCTCAGGCAATAGCAGTGAGCGCTCTGGTAACACCGTGGGTGTTTAAATCGGTCTAAGTGTTTCCTCCTCTTCCTCTCATCACAAAAGTGTTGAGGATCATAAGACGAAGAAGAGTACGAACGATACTCGTTGTCCCAGACTGGCCTCGAAGGGCCTGGTACTCGGATCTACAAGAGATGCTCACAGGAGATCCCTGGCCTCTTCCTCTGAGGGAAGACCTGTTGCAGCAGGGGCCCTGTGTATTTCAAGACTTACCGCGGTTATGTTTGACGGCATGGCGGTTGAACACCGAATCCTAGCGAAAAAGGGGATTCCGGAAGAGGTCATCCCTACGTTAATAAAGGCTAGGAAGGAGGTGACGATAAAATATTATCACCGTATCTGGCGAAAGTATGTGTCTTGGTGTGAGACCAAGAATGCACCTACGGAAGATTTCCATCTGGGTCGTCTTCTCCACTTCCTACAGACAGGAGTGGATATGGGCCTGAAATTAGGCTCTGTTAAGGTACAGATTTCGTCCCTCTCGATTTTCTTTCAGAAGGAATTGGCTTCTCTTCCAGAAGTCAAGACGTTTATAAAGGGAGTGCTGCACATCCAGCCCCCCTTTTGTGCCTCCAGTGGCACCATGGGACCTGAACGTGGTGTTGCAGTTCCTAAAATCACACTGCTTTGAACCGCTTAACAAGGTTGAGTTGAAATTTCTTACCTGGAAGGTGGTCATGTTGTTGGCCTTAGCATCAGCAAGGCGAGTGTCAGAATTGGCGGCTTTGTCACACAAGAGCCCCTACTTGATTTTTCATGTGGATCGAGCCGAATTGAGGACACGTCCGCAATTTTTGCCTAAAGTGGTTTCTTCGTTCCATATGAATAAACCTATTGTGGTGCCTGTGGCTACAAGTGACCTGGAGGATTCCAGATCCCTGGACGTAGTCAGGGCCTTAAAAATTTATGTAGCCAGGACGGCTAGAATTAGGAAAACAGAGGCTCTGTTTATCCTGTATGCGGCCAATAAGATTGGCGCCCCTGCTTCGAAGCAGACTATTGCTCGCTGGATCTGTAATACGATTCAGCAGGCTCACTCTACGGCTGGATTGCCGGTACCAAATTCGGTTAAGGCCCATTCCACTAGGAAGGTGGGCTCTTCTTGGGCGGCTGCCCGAGGCGTCTCGGCTTTACAACTTTGCCGAGCGGCGACTTGGTCGGGGTCAAACACTTTTGCTAAATTCTACAAGTTTGATACCCTGGCTGATGAGGACCTAGCGTTTGCTCAGTCGGTGCTGCAGAGTCATACGTACTCTCCCGCCCGATTGGATGCTTTGGTATAAACCCCATGGTCCTTACGGAGTCCCCAGAATCCTCTAGGACGTAAGAGAAAATAAGATTTTAAACCTACCGGTAAATCTATTTCTCCTAGTCCGTAGAGGATGCTGGGCGCCCGTCCCAGTGCGAAAACTCTGCAAGACTTGTATATAGTTGTTGCTTACATAAGGGTTATGTTACAGTTGACATCGGTCTTGGACCGTTACTGTAGTTTGTTCATACTGTTAACTGGTTATGTATGTTCCAGGTTACATGGTATGATTGGTGTGGGCTGGTATGAATCTTGCCCTTGGATTGCTAAATCCTGCCTTGTATTGTCCATCTCCTCTGGGCACAGTTCTCTAACTGAGGTCTGGAGGAGGGGCATAGAGGGAGGAGCCAGTGCACACCCATAGTCAAAGTTCTTTTTAGGTGCCCTATCTCCTGCGGAGCCCGTCTATACCCCATGGTCCTTACGGAGTCCCCAGCATCCTCTACGGACTAGGAGAAATAGATTTACCGATAGGTTTAAAATCTTATTATATATATATATATATATATATATAGCAGACAGATGGGCGGCACTCAGAAATAATATCAGGCAACAAGCAGGGTAAGGCAACGTTTCGAAGTGTTTACTTCTTCATCAGGACAATATAAACAGTGAAACACCAACCTTATAAATGCTCACCACAGCGTGTCAGAACAGCTCCGGCGCGGGACGCGAGTGCAGATGCCCACAAATGATGTCATCACCGCTCGACGCGTAACCGGGGCAACTGTAAGAAACACTCCACAGTTTCAGACAAGATCAGCAGAATACCGATCTATGTGTAACAGATACAGACAGTAACACAATTACATACAAATATGAACAATCAGTAATTACATTTAAAAACATACTGCAGCGGTTTGGAACAGGGAATCCGGTACCCGGCCATACTATTGGATGGCAAATTTGATGATAAGATCAGTGTTAAAACAGAGCATATCAAGGGCATAAACGGCACACCAATAATGTTACATAGAGTACAATTTAAAGAAAACAATGTAGTCCCAGGGTTTCGTTAAGTCCCCGGGGGGCGAGTGTTTGTAACTCGTGAATCCATCTGGATTCTTTCCGTAGCAATCTGAGCCATCTGTCACCGCCACGCTGTCTCAATGGTTCATAATCAATTATCATGTATTTTAAACAGGCAACGCTATGTTTTGCCTGTAAGAAATGACGCGCAACTGGTTGGTCGCTCCGACCAGTTGCTAAAGCATTCCTAATGACCAATCTATGATTGGCAATCCTCTCGCGGAGCGTGCGGTCGGATTTGCCAACATAGTTGAGGCCACATGGACAGGTGATCATATAAATGATAAATTTAGTTTAGTTTAGTACTTTTAATACTTTTCTGACACTACAGAAATGTTGTTTTAGATGTCTCTATTGCACTACTTGCAGAGCTCTCACCACTGGTAAATTCTTTTGTAACCCCTTTAGTGGTAGAAAATACTTTATCCAGCATAGGGTTACATGTACAACTAAATTCATCATTTATCACCTGCCCATGTGGCCTCAACTATGTTGGCAAATCCGACAGCACGCTCCGTATTGTGTTACTGTCTGTATCTGTTACACATAGATCGGTATTCTGCTGATCTTGTCTGAAACTGTGGAGTGTTTCTTACAGTTGCCCCGGTTACGCGTCGAGCGGTGATAACGTCATTTGTGGGCGTCTGCACTCGCGTCCCGCGCCGGAGCTGTTCTCACACGCTGTGGTGAGCATTTATAAGGTTGGTGTTTCACTGTTTATATTGTCCTGATGAAGAAGTAAACACTTCGAAACGTTGCCTTACCCTGCTTGTTGCCTGATATTATTTCTGAGTGCCGCCCATCTGTCTGCTATTTTGGACCTTAAGCCATTGAGGTACCTAGGAGGGCACCAGGCAAGTAATCGTTGTTACTATGGAGTGCTGCCACAATTGCTGTTTATATATATATATATATATATACATATACACATACACACACACACACACACACACACACACACACGGCTTTATCCAATGGTATGTGACCACACCATGTAAATAAAAAAATCATACTAACTCAGCAGTCAGCCAGAGCACCCTGCCAGGACTGATACAGCAGAGCACCCCTTTATGATACAGCAGAGAGAGCACCCCTTTTTCAGATACAGCAGGCAGAGCACCCCTGGACTGATACAGCAGACAGGGCACCCCTTGACTGATACGGCAGACATGGCACCCCTGGAATGATAAAGCAGGCAGAGCACACCGCCTGTACTAATACAGCAGACTTAGCACCCCTTTCAGATACAGCAGACAGAGCACCCCGCCTGGACTAATACAGCAGACTTAGCACCCCTTTCAGATACAGCAGACAGAGCACCCCTTTCAGATACAGCAGACAGAGCACCCCTGGACTGATACAGCAGACAGAGTCTGGACTAATACATCAGATTTACCAACCATTTCAGATACAGCAGACAGAGCACCCCTTTCAGATACAGCAGACAGAGCACCCCTGGACTGATACAGCAGACAGAGCACCCGCCCCACGCCAGACAACACAGTACCGAGACGGACACGTCCGTCCAGTATACTCTCCACAGCTGGAGTGATAATGGCGCAGATCACCGGAGACCTTTATAGAATCTAAAACCCATGAGAATCCGACAGCAGGAAGATGTCGTTCACCCTCGCTTTGGGATCCGAGTAAGGCAGGAAGTCCCGAGCTGGACTCGGATCTCGGCTCGGCATATGAACTTCGGGTGGGTCTGGTTCTCCGACAACCGGACCTACTCATCTCTAATTGCTGCCTGTCCTACACTAACTCTTCCATAGAACTTCATAGTCAGGCCCATTATTTGCATGGTCTATTCCTAGATTCTGTAGATTCCTCAAAAGGATTCTTTAGAGGAAGCCACTGAACCTGTTGAGAGGCGGGGAAATGCGTTAAGGAAATTTGCTCACCATACCAGCCACTTACACACCGTGGCATTTGTCATTTTGCATAAGCGATGTGGATACTCCGGAGAAGGCTGCAAGAAAAGGTTTAGAGCACCAGCACAGTATTTCAAAAACCAGTTTAATATCACAGGGAATTTACAATGAATCAGTAAATACTATGCACTGTTTAACCAGGAATACAGTGGGGCAAAAAAGTATTTGGACAGCCACTGCTTGTGCAAGTTGACCCACTTAAAAAGATGACAGAGGTCTGTAATTTCCATCATAGGTACACTTCAACTGTGAGAGACAGAATCTGAAAAAAAAAAACTAGGAAATCACATTGTATGATTTTTTAACAATTTATTTGTATATTCTTGCGGAAAATAAATATTTGGACAATCAAAAAGTTTAACTCAATACTTTGTAATATAACCTCGGTTGGCAATTACAGAGGTCAAACGTTTCCTGTAGTTCTTGACCAGGTTTGCACACACTGTAGCAGGTATTTTGGCCCACTCTTCCATGCAGATATTCTCTAGATCTGTCATGTTTTCGGCTGTCGCCGAGCAACACGGGCTTTCAACTCCCTCCACAGATTTTCTATTGGGTTGAGGTCTGGAGACTGGTTAGGCCACTCCAGGACCTTGAAATGGTTCTTACGGAGCCACTCCTTAGTTGCCCGGATGGTGTGTTTGGGGTCATTGTCATGCTGAAAGACCCAGCCACGTTCCATCTTCAATGCTCTTACTGAGGGAAGGAGGTTTTTGCCCAAAATCTCATGATACATGGCCCCATTCATCCTTTCCTTAATCCTCTCCTTTGCAGAAAAGCAGCCCCAAAGCATGATGTTTCCACTCCCATGCTTCACAGTGGGTATGGTGTTCTTGGGATGCCATTCATCATTCTTCTCCCTCCAAACACGGCGAGTGGAATTTATACCAAAAAGTTTGATTTTGCTCTCATCTGACCACATTACATTCTCCCAATCCTCCTCTGGATCATCCAGATGGTCACTGGCAAACTTTAGACGGGCCTGGACATGTGCTGGCTTAAGTAAGGGGACCTTTCGGGCACTGCAGGATTTCAATCCATGACAACGTAGTGTGTTACTAATGGTAACCTTTGTGACTATGGTCCCAGCTCTCTTGAGGTCATTGACCAGATCCCCCCGTGTAGTTCTGGGCTGATTCCTCACCGTTCTCAAGATTGATACCTCATGAGGTGAGATCTTGCATGGAGCCCCAGGTCGAGGGAGATTGTCAGTGATCTTGTATTTCTTCCATTTTTTTATAATTGCGCCAACAGTTGATCTCTTCTTACCAAGCTGTTTGCCTATTGTCGAGTAGCTCATCCCAGCCTTGTTCAGCTCAACAGTTTTGTCCCTGGTGTCCTTAGACAGCTCTTGGCCATGGTGGAGAGGTAGCAGTCTGACTGTTTGAGGGTGTGGACAGGTGTCTTTTATACAGATAACCAGTTCAAACAGGTGCCATTAATACAGGTAACGAGTGGAGGATAGAAGAGCTTCTTAAAGAAGAAGTAACAGGTCTGTGAGAGCCAGAAATCTTGCTGCTTGGTAGGTGTCCAAATATTTATTTTCCACAAGAATATACAAGTCAATTGTTTAAAAATCATACAATGTGATTTCCTGGTGTGTTTTTTTTCAGATTCTGTCTCTCACAGTTGAAGTGTACCTATGATGGAAATGACAGACCGCTCTCATCTTTTTAAGTGGGTCAACTTGCACAATCAGTGGCTGTCCAAATACTTTTTTGCCCCACTGTATAATACATAGGAGGCGAATACAAACTGCCTGTATCCATCTTCAGGCCTGGAAGTTGCAAAAATAGTTTTTGGAGGAATACAACCCAGGAGATGCAAGTACCTGCTTAAATATCTATAAACCTCTAACAATTAAATTGACTAAACTGCTTTCAGTGCACAAAATGCTACTAACAATTGGCCACTGATTTCTAGAATTGTTCCTAACTGAGGTGGTCATTCAGACCTGATCGCTCGCTAGCGTTTTTTGCAGTGCTGCGATCAGGTCAGAACTGAGCATCTGTATGCATCATAATGCGCAAGTACGTCGTGGGGGTACAAAGCGGTTCATTGCTCTGCGATGGGTTTGTGTGAAGAATCCATTCGTACGACCGATCACAAGGTGATTGACAAGAAGAAGGTGTTTGTGGGTGGCAACTGACCGTTTTCTGGGAGAAACGCAGGCGTTCCCAAGCGTTTGCAGGGAGGGTTCCTGACGTCAATTCCGGTCCCGGACAGGCTGAGTAAGTCCTGGGCTACTCAGAAACGCACACTTGCAAATCGAAAATATACTCCCCGGTGGGCAGTGACTGTGCGTTTTCACACCAGCCTCAACTTCTCCTGACTGTACCTAGTAGCAGCTTTCTTATGTGGCTGTACCATAATGGGGACCAATTCCACCATATCTGCTGCCTACTGATAGATTGACATATTATAATAACACCCCCCCAGCACAAACTTAGAAAAAAAATAATTTAGACAGGTTTATGGACCAATTGATGTCCCACCCACACTGTAGCCCCACCCACAATGTCCACAGTAAGGGGCACCCAAATCAATATTTGCTTACCAAATAAAATTGGCTCGGGCCGGCCCTGCTAATAAGACATCTAAGTATTGAGAGACACGGAGTGATGCACTAATGGTAATAGCAATGGGGAAGTAGTCAGGAGAGAAGGCAATAACAGACTAGCAGGCTGGGTGATCTAATTAAAGAGACAGGCAAGAAACATAAATCAAATGGTACATAAATAGCATGGAATGCTGTGAACTCACAGTGGTTGCTACTGGCAACAGCAGAAATGCATGACAATAGAATACAGACAGGGAAAGCAGAACAGACATAATAATAATAATAATAATAATAATAATAATAATAATAATAATAATACTTTATTGTCATCAATAGTTCAAGAAAGAAATGCATGAACAATCAACGAAACTAAAAGCAAGCATATACAGAGACCATAAGAACAGAACAAAAAGAGCACTCCTGAACCCAAGACATTCTCAAATTATCAATTTATCTCGGTTCTATCCGGTTTAACATATTTACTGCTGTTGGAAAAAAACTACCCCTTAACCGGTTGGTCCGACAGAGAATAGAACGATAACGCCTATTAGATGGCAACACAGAAAACATCCCCACATTAGGATGAGATAGATCTCCCAAAATACTTCTCACCTTAGTGAGGAGCCTTTTTTCATATATATCCTGAATACAGGGCAAACTAACTCCAATAACTATACTCACAGTTTTAACCACTCTCTGAAGGGACTTACGTTCTACAGCAGTACAGTTACCAAACCATACCATAATCCCGTATGTAAGGACACTCTCTAAAATGGCTGAATAAAAATTTACTAAAATCTCCTTACGTATTCCCGCCATACGCATTTTCCTCAGTAAAAACAAGCGTTGTTGGGCTTTTTTAACAACACATCGAGTATGAGTACCCCAGGACAAATCATTAGAGATGTTAATACCCAGGAATTTAAAAGACTCAACTGTCTCCACTACCTGGTTATTTACAACTATAGGACAAAAGGGCTGCTTGTGTATTTTCCTAAAATCTACAATCATTTCTTTCGTCTTTTTAACGTTTAGGATTAAATGATTTGTTTGACTCCAAGCTTCTAACCTAGCGACCTCAACACAATGCTCCAGGCCAGTGGATGTTACTCCTGGCAACCACAGTACCAACACAAAGGAGCAAAGAAGACTGAGACAAGTAATTGTTCAGAGAACAGACTAATAGGACTGTGACAATGGGCCTAATTCAGACCTGATCGGTGCTGTGCGTTTTCGCACAGTAGCCGATCAGGTCTGAACTGCGCATGCTCCGGCGCCGCAGTACGCCGGCACATGGCAGACAGCCAACGGCTGTCTCAGCCCTGCGATCACCTCTGCCTGATTGACAGGCAGAGGCAGTCGGTGGGCGAGAGGGGGCGGGCCAGCGGCGTTTGGCCGCCATTTAGGGTGCGCGGTCTGGGCAACGCAGGCGTGTCGGACCATGCAGGGGGCAGACCTCAGCGGCTGCGTGATGTCACATGCAGCCGCTGCGACCAGCACAGCGATGGGTAGCTCCCTGCCAGCGCACAGGAGCTGCGCTGCCAGGGAGCTACTTGTGAAGTACAAAAGTATCGCTGCTGTGTGATGCTTTTGTACTTCTGCGGGGCAGACTAGCCCTGTCTGAATTAGGCCCAATGTACACAAATAAACAGGCAAGAGAGTGACTGTAGTGGAATAGGACTGTGGTTATAGAGACACAGGTGGTGGTATGTGTAAAGCAGCTGTATGCAAATCAAATGATACTGGATAACAACAGACAAGACCAAGAACAGGTATAGTGTGGAGAAATTCCCACTGCAGATAGGAACCAGACAGGACTGGGTCTGGCAAGGACACTTTAGAACAGGATCTCACAGGTCAAGAATATAAAACTGAGAGCCAAAGGCTTCTGCGGCAAACAGGATCTATGACCAGCAAGAAGTAATGGGCAGACTGGGAATATAAAGAGAGCACCAACCAATGGCAAGGTTCAATGCAGCCAGACCCCCATTTAATTACTTATTAACTGTGCTACTTACCCAGGCTCCTGACTTAACAAGAACCACATGCTGAAGTCAGGTAACAAGGCACTTCTAACCAGGTGTGCTGCCACACACAGAAGCCAGTCTCCAGGTTGCTAGTAACAGTGAGACTTTCAGAACTTAAGGAAATGGTCAGCGGCACCACAGTAGAGACACAACCTCCCTTCTCAACGACACTGGCATTCCTCCAGGGATAAACAGGAACGGTTAACCTGCATCCGCTCCTCCTGACTCAGCGGTGATGCATATCTGAGGGGTAAAGGGAAAGTCCTTGCCCAATCCGCTTGGCTTAGTTCGTTCCCTCGTTCACACAGACGAAGATCTACTTTAACACAGAGCGAAATTAATTCTTGGGCAAATCCTTAGTGACCAATTCGTCCATAAGTCGATCTGAACACAGTTCTGACGCAATGGTTTGGAATTAGACCACATACTGTCCAACGGAACGGGATCCTTGTCGGATTCAAAGTAAATCTGCAGAAACAGTGGTAGGTCTGCCAGGCTCGATGAAGAAACTTCGTAATTAGAAACCAGAGGATCTGAACATTCCCACAACAGGCACATCCAGTCCAACGCTGATCCTTCGAGCAAAGACAGAATATATGCCAGTTTGGACCTGGGCGTTAGGAAATTATGGGAGAGTAACTCGAAATGCACTTCGAATTGGTTCAGGAAACCACGGCACTGCCTTGGGTCCCCATTATATCGGGATGGCATGGGTAGCTGAAGCCGTGGCCTGACTTCTACCTGAGGCTGTACAACACTAGAAGCCACCACAGGAGCTGGAGCTGAGGATGCGGCTGAAGTCAGGGTTGCTTGTATTCCATCCAGATGGTCGGATAATTCTCGAAGAAACTGCAGTACCTGTCCATGGGCCCCCTCCTGACTCTGTACTCGTGAAGCCATATTCTAAATGGCACTTGCTTCCGAATTCTGATCCTCCGAGTCCATCTGGCCTGAATATACTGTCAAAAAAAGGGGGGCCTGGACTGCATACCCTAATACTAAATATTTCAAGAGGTGCTATCACGCTGAGGCTTCTAATACTATGCTGGAAGAAGAGAGATGCAGATGCACACTCCTAGCACTAAGAACACTGATAGTAAAAATAATTTAAATAAACTCTCACAATTAAAATGGAGTATAATTGAAGTTCTTGGCACACATTTGCGCAAATATGCGGGCCCATGTACCGCGGCCAGGAGACTTCATCACATGGGTCCCTAACATTCCTAATACTATCACATTATATAAATTTATACAGGACTTACCTCTAAATAGTGCCATTTCAATGTGTGATCTGAAATGCAGGAACCTAGCTAATTAAAACAACTGAGGGTAAATGGGAGGGGTGCTAATACCAGAGGAAGGAAGCCTTGCCTTCCAGTGTACAATATATACACAAATATAGAGGAAAAAAGGGGGGCCTGGACTGCACACCCTAATACAAAAGATTTCAAGAGGTGCTATCATGCTGAGGCTTCTAATACTATGCTGGAGGAATAGAGATGCAGATGCACACTCCTAGCACTAAGAACACTGATAGTAAAAATAATTTAAATAAACTCTCACAATTAAAATGGAGTATAATTGAAGTTCTTAGCACACATTTGCGCAAATATGCTAGGAGTGCTAGGAGTTTGCATCTGCATCTCTCTTCCTCCTGAATATACTGTCACAGGACTGGGATTTTGGGTACTTGGGGACTCTTCCGATGGTTGGGAAGAAGGACTGGAGCTGTGCCGGAACAGAGATGGTCGAATGTAAGTCCTCCTCTTTTATACGCACTGCAAAAGCTGAATAAATGCGACCACTGGAAGGACGGTGAACCAGGCTGGTACAGGTGAAACAAAGAACCGGACGTGTCTCCGGAGTACTCCTGGAATGCACATGGGAATTGGGCTGGGTATTGGTGATACTGGTAATGCAACAAGAACCAGGCTGGGTACCGGTTATACTGGTAATGCAATTGGAACCGGACTGGGTACTGATTATACTGGTGACGCAACTGGAACCGGACTGGGTACCGGTTATACTGGTAACACAACTGGAACCGGGCTGGATACCAGTTATACTGTAATGCAACTGAAACTGTGTTGGTTACCAGTATAATTAATAACGCAGTAATGAACCGGGCTGGGTACCGGTTATACTAGTAGTATGGTAAGGAACCGGGCTGGGTACCGGTTATATTGATAATGCAACTGGAACTGGGCTGGGTACCGGTTTAATTAGTAGCGCAGTAATGAACCGGGCTGGGTACTGGTTATACTGGTAATAGGGTACTGAACCAGGCTGGGTACCGGTTATACTGGTAACGCAACTGGAACCGGGCTGGGTACCGGTTATACTGGTAAAGCAATTGGAACCGGGCTGGGTAGCAGTTATATTGGTAATGCAACAGGAACCGGGCAGGATACCGGTTATTCTAGTAGCACAACTGGAACGGGGCTGGATACCGGTTATATTGGTAGTGCAACTGTAACCGGGCTGGAACTTGGTATAGCACTGAGAACCAGTCTGATTACCGGCTGGAGCTTGGTATTGTACTGTGAACTGGACTGGCACCGGATAAGACTTGATTCAAAGTCTTCACAAGTTAGACTGGGCACTAGAGTGAGCCTGTACATGTAGCTGGGGAGCAATGATATTCAGGCACCGAGACACTGCCAGACACTTCCTTAATACCTCCTGCCCCACTCTCATTGGAGTAGAAGGTCACATGGCTGGCTGCTTCAGTGAGTGGCCAGAAAGATCATCTGACCTCAGGAACAATGGCGGCGCCCTGTCCTTTGGCCGTTACCAGACCCGGCAATGAAACGACGTGAACGGCTTCTATCTTCCCTGCACCTGCTGGCCGCTCACAGCACCCTGAACGAGAGCCGCACTGGTAAGTGAGGCATGCGCCGCTTCATGACACGTTTTTATAGTCAAAACTCTGGAGTAAAAGGTCTGTGGAAGGTGAGGAAGTGCCTCCCCTGCCTATCTTTTCCGCACATCTCTGATCAAACCTCACCAAATTTCCAGGAGTTTATACTGCTGCACCTGTGTATAGTTCCCACATTAACCCTTTAGCTCATATATTGTATATAAATCTATCTCTGGTACTAGCCAGTGACTGTTCAGCCATTTCACTGCACAACCCTGCTGCAATGTAATCCAAGTAAGCAACCACGTGCCCTTCCTGACCTTTCAACAGGTCATTAACCAGGTGCTTGAACGAAGACAGAGCATTTTTTATTCCAAAGGGCATGACCAGAAACTTGAACAGCCCAAATGAGGTGATAAATGCCAACTGCTCATGTGCCTTGGGTGACAAGAGGATCTGCCAGTACCCTCTGCTGAGATCTATAATGGTGACATAGCGTGCCTGGGTGAGCTGATCTAACAAATCATCCCTCCTGGACATGGCATAGGCATACTGTGAAATCATTTAATCTACTAAAGTCCACACAGAACCTGGTGCCCCCACATTTCTTGGGGACCAGTACCATGGCCGCAGCCCACGAAATGCAGGACTTTTGTGTCACACACAACCACAGCATCTCATCCACCTCTCACTTCATGTCACTTAAAACCTCTCAGTTAACTCCTCACTATGGTGGCCATTGGCTAATGTCTTGCCTGTCGCAGCATCCACTGCTAGATCAAGCAGTGGGTCTGGTTCATGCTTCTCTTCAGGGAAGCTCCTAGCACACGTGTGTCCCTGTCGACTTTATTTATTCATTTATTACCAGTTATTTATCTACAGTAGCACACACATATTCCACAGCACTTTACAGAGAATATTTGGCCATTCACATCAGTCCCTGCCCCAGTGGAGCTTACAATCTATATTCCCTACAACATGTACATTCAAACACAGTCACGGTAGGGTTAATTTTTGTTGGCAGCCAATTAACCTACCAGTATATTTTTGGATTGTGGGAGGGAGGAAACCAGAGTATCCAGACGAAACACATGCAAACATGGGAGAATATACAAACTGCACACAGTTAAGTCCATGTTGGGAATGAAACCCACAAACTCAGTGCTGTGAGGCAGTAATGCTAACCATTACACTGACCTTCCTTCTTCCCTGGCATTGACATATTCAACCTCATTTACATGTCGGATCACTTTGTACGGGCCTTCCCATGCAGCCTGCAGCTTGTTCTGCCTCATGAGGATCAACACTAGGACTTTCTGCTCTACCTCAGATATGCGCTCCCTGGTGCTGCGGTCATACCACAGTTTCTGCTTGGCCTGGACAGCCTTAAGGTTGCTCTGGGACATCCCCATTAAAGCCTGCATCCTTTCCCTGAACTGCACTATGTAGTCTCAGGGGTGACTAGCTTCCCTTCCCATTCCTCTTGGATCAAATCCAAGGGACTGCGCACTTTGTACCTGTACAGGATTCCTGTAAAAGCTCACGGTACGCAAAGGGGTGCATAAGGAATCACTTCCAGTCTCTTCCCTGGGACTCCGCAAAGGCCCATAAGGATTTTTCTTGAGGGTGCCATTGAGCGTTCCACTAGCCCATTCCCGGATGTATGATAGGGTGAGGTGATCAGATGATCCACGTGCATCGTTTTGCGGAGAATCTGCATGAGGCTGGACATGAACTATGTGCTCGGGTCTTTCAACATTTCCTTTGGGAAACCCACCCTGGAGAAAATGGTGATCAGGGCATCAGCTACCTTGTCTGGATGGCTGAGAGTGCCACGGACTATCTGGAGTATCTGGTGGTGTAGTCTAGATATACTCTTTCCCTGGACTACTGTGAATAGGTAGGTGACCCGCAATGTCTACCATGATCCTTCAAATGGTTCTGAGATGACTGGAAGAGGGATTAGGGAAGCCTTTCCCACATCACAAGCCTTTCTCACTAACTGGCAGACATGGTATGACCGACAGTAGTTGGTTATGTCGGTCTTCATGCCCGCCAGTAAAGGTTCTGTGCCATGCGTGCTTTGGTTTTGGTTATGCCCAAGAGTCCTGGTAAGGGTTCCTCATGTGCAAACCTTCCCAATAATTTTGGGGCACCACTAATTACCTCTCAGTAATCTTACCTGGTGCTGTATTGGGGGCAGACCTCTCCCTGTACAATCGATCCTCCTCCACATACACCATGTAATGGTCAGCGGCATTGGGAGGCTCATCAGCTTGTATTCTCAGGGCATCCAGGGAAGGGTCAGCTTTCTGTTCTGCCTGAAAAGCTAGGCTTTCACAGATGATTCATGGGGTGGGCGGATATCTACTTGTGTGTCTATATGTGTGACTGGGCTGACAGCAGAGGGAGGCAGGGGGGAAGTTGCAGAGTCATGCAGGTCTACTTCTGAGACCTTGTGACTACAGCTGCCACTGACACCTCCTCAGCATTACATCACCCTTCTGACTCACAACCTGACTACCTGTCTCTGATACATTTACCACAGCACAAGCATTACCACTGATACCATAGACATTTGTAGAATTATTAGCTATATCGGCAGTGGAATGCTCATTACAGCTGATAGGTTTCAACAGGTCATTTCTCAAAATAGACACATTATAATCACCATTAGCATGTTTATCCATGTCTGTATGAGCATTCAAGAGTACCTGAGGAGAAACAGTGTTAGCAGGCATCATGGCAACAGAACATTATTGTCATTCACATACATGGCCTGTATCCAATACAGATCTGCCCCAAGCAGGACATTAGTTGGCAAATTGGACAACACCCCTACCTCCCTGCCCCCCTGTCCAAATACACCATGCAATTGCAACTTCAGAGTGCACGCCTCTCACTCCTTGTATTGTAATTGTCTTTCCAGGGATCAAGTTCTCAGACCTTTTACCAAGATGCAGCAGCTGAGTTAAAGTTATACGATTGCCAGCTATAGATTAGGCACCAAGTATTGTTTCTATATTTTTCTTGTGCTTGTCTGGCTCCCTTTCATTAGGGATTCTGGCTAGTGCCTGTGGACTGTGATATTCTTTAGTTCTATATCATAATAAACACATCAAACGATCGCTGTACCCTGTACAATTCCAAGTCTGCCTGTCTGTTCCTGTACCTTATCCTCTGTACTAGTCCTGCATCCTGATAGCCTGCCTCAGTGTGCTATTGCTGCCAGTCCTGCTTTTGTACCCTACTGGATTCTGCCCTACACGTGAGTCAGGTGTTTATCCCAGCTCTGTGTACTAGCCTTGCCAAGAACCTCCAGCTTACATACTGTGTCATCTTCAGTCTGTGTCCTGTTACAGCAAGTTCCTGTGGATTTACCCTGCCGGTTCAAGTCACACCTAGTCCTGTGTGTCTGTGATCACCTATTGCAGCAAACTACATTCATTTCTACCGTGCCTTTTTTTTTTAAACATATGTGTTATTGAGTTTCAACAAAAGGTACATTCCGTAAGACATACAATCCAAAGAGACAGACAGGTATTGTCGTGTACATCAAAAAAGAACAGACATCAGACATCAGTGACAAGACAGTGGAAAAACCAGCAGCTATCGACCACGTATTTGTACTGAAATGCTGAAAACAGCATCCTAGAGTGAGTCATATAGAGAAATTAGCTATCAATAGGTGTTATAGCATCTTCTAGGATTGTATAAAAAAATGATAAATAACATATATTTGCTAAAAAACAAGAAAAGGAAAAAAAAACAAAAAGAAAAGGTTGACAATGATGGAACAGGGGGGTGGAGTGTGTGTGTGTGTGTGTGGGGGGGGGGCTCCTATCTGACTGGAAGAGAATAATAGATATTGCTATAGCATTAAATGTTCAATAAACAGAAATTAATCATCACGATACGTGGGTATGTGTTCAATGTGTTCCAGGTCGAGTCCAGTTGTTCATCTAACTTCTCTACTGCATCTCTAATTAGACAATATTAAACACATAATTGTACTTATAATATAAAATATAAATAACACCATGCAAAGCAAGCCACATAGGACAATTCAGTGTGATCAGTGGACTGACTGTGTAGTCAAAAACCCCGTGTCAGACTCATACACTTTCATTACATCCATGTGTAATGAGTCATCGAGATATTTGATGTAAATTTCTCATCTTCTATAGAATTTAACAAGTCCCTGTTCTATGTCTGGGATGACCGCCCTTCTTTCAATATATAGAGCTTCCATTAATTGATTTTGAACATCAGAGATGTAGGGGACTACCGGTTTTGTCCAATACTTCAATAGAGTTTTTTCCCCCGCTATAGTTAAAATAATAGTGAGAACTGGAATAAGAGCAGACCTTCTATGATTTCGTATAAGAGGTATCCATATATCAAAGTTACAAAACAAGACCGGTAATGCATTCAATGTTAACTGTAATTTCGTCACTTCCCTAATAAACCCCAAAATTTTATTCCACAACTTGACTACTTTTCTACATTCCCAGAAACAATGAAATAAGGAGGCCACAGACCTTTTGCATTTAGGGCATATACCAGATTCATCAGTTGTGAAATGGCTGTTTGGTAATGGAGATATAAACGCCCTATTAATTAACCTGATGTGTTTCCTGAAGTGTAGAACAGTATAAATATTTTAATGTTGTATAGTTATATTTAAGTAGATAATGTGATGATTCCACTCCCACTAGACATTTGGCCCAGGCTGCATAGGACCGAGACCACAAGTTCGACAAATCAGTCTCTATTAATATGGAATAAAGCAGCTTGTTGTTGTAGCAGAGGCATCATTGTGACCTGAATGGCTATCATTATATCTTTGTATGTAATGGGCCTGGAAGAAGAAGCATCACCATTATCCGCCTCAGATTCCTCTTGGCTGGAGCAATCAGTTTTTGAATTATCCATCTTTCGCAGCTCACCTCGCGAATGTGGAGGTTCGGGGGTAACAAATTTCTCCATGGCAAATGGAATAGAAAGGCAGACAAATTCTGGAAGCACTGGACAAATACAGATACAAGACTGTGGTAGGAGAGGATAGGTCACTCAGTTGTCATATGTAGTAACAAGCAATCACATTACGTGACCGGAGCCCTTCAAACCTTAAGAGGACAGGGGGAGCATGGCATCAGAAAAGAGCTGTATACAGCATTCCGTGTTAGGAGGGTTCAGTTCCAGGTAGAGTGGGAAAGTGAGGATGGAGTAGGTGTGAATATGTGAACAAGCCCCTGAAACCCAACTCTCCTGAAGTCGTGAGAGGCATAGATTAGTGTGCAAGGCTATAGGTAGAGCAGAAGGCAACAGTCATAATAATCAGATGGCAATTAAATATTAACTTGAGGCAGACTACAGCCAGATATGTGGAGCTTGTAGGGTGACTCAAGATGGCTGCAGCGTGTACAGGTCAGGCATGCAGGGATAGACTGATATGCTGAGTACCTTTCCTAAGCAGAGAAGGACCACAGTGCAATGAGAGGGTCAGGTGAAATGTTTCACAGCAGCTTGTGCTGTGATCAGCTACTTACATGAGATGCCCATCAGACAGTGACCAGAGCCAGGAACTAAACTCCATTCCAGTACAGAAGACTTCAGCCCGCATGACACTGCAGGACTTCAATCTCCAGAAGCGCCGGCACCTCCACACAGCAGCTGTATGCCGAGTCACTTCCTACCCCAATGGTATATCCCAGGGAGGTCTCCTGATGGGTCCCTGCTCAGCAGATAGTAAACGGGTGGGGCCGCGGACTACCCCGCCGGCTGCGCTCTGTTTCCAGGATCAATCCGACACTTGAGGTCGTGGTTTCTCCCACCAGGCCAGGCTGAAACCTGATGGGGCCAAACACCGCTTCTCCCGACCCCGTGGATGAGCAGGAGACCACACAACAGGTGATGTGGGGAAAAATGCTCGTTAGGGTAACCAGCAGGGAAAATATAGTGGCAAATTCCGGAGCACGCCGAATCTGCTTCCTCACTGTTAGCTGGCTAGCTCTGCCGTGCCTTTAACACAGAGGTTCTCAAACTCGGTCCTCGGGAGCCCACACAGTGCATGTTTTGCAGGTAACCCAGCAGGTGCACAGGTGTATTAATTACTCACTGACACATTTTAAAAGGTCCATAGGTGGAGCTACTTATTTCACTTGCGATTCTGTGAGGAGACCTGCAAAACATGCACTGTGTGGGCCCCCGAGGACCGAGTTTGAGAACCTCTGCTTTAACATAAAGTCTGCAGCTTCCTGTTTCTAATACCTCCGGACCAGTTCTGAAGTCACAGCTTAGCCACTCTGTTGTATTATGTTATTTCAAGCTGCAGCCTAGTCACAATTCATACAGCAAAACCCTGTAGTTGCCATTCTGTCAGCTGTCAACTTGAGTTCAGTTCACACCCTGCTCCTGATTGAACTGAGTTAACCATTGCATTGCTGTGACTCCACTACACATTCAGCTCCAGATTGTATTACAGTTAACTCCTGCCCTGCTGTATATCCAGTTATCATCAAGTCCTGATGTCTTCAGTCACATCAGCTTAGTCTGCATTACCTTGTCAAAATCTGTTTGCCGTTAACCAAAGCCTTACTGAGTCATCCTGCTCCTACACTCCAGGTTATTAACTTGTGGTCTCCAGCCTATTGTGTGAGCTCCTACTGCTAGACGTTTAAGTCCAGGCGGCATCTCAAGTATCGGTGAGCGCATACAGCTATAAGGGAACAGGAGTGGCTGTTAGTGGTAGAAGATCCTGTCACCGGCTCTAGGGATCTCACACAAATAGTGCTGGAGTTCCCTAAAACCAGGCTGGAGAAGTGGAGGCAGAACCACCAGGCAGGGAACACTGTGATGGATGAATAATTAATAATAACGACATCTGTGTACGGGATAGAATGATCTTTTTCATGTAGCTAACTTGTTCCTGTTCATAAAGTTTATTTGTCAGTACGACGTGTGATGCATGAAAATAGCCATCACTCTCCATATCTCTATATATGGTCCATCTAGTGGTGTTGAACATAGACCTGTGCAGCACTACATATGCCCATGGGTGGAGATAGACAGGACTCCTGGGTGGACCAAGACATGCCACCTGCTGGTATTGGCAACTCGCTTAAATTCTGTTATCACATACATCATTCATTCAGAGCAGACAGGGTTTATGCCCGGTAAGTCTACCACCCAATATTTGGGTGGAGTTGGGGGGCAGTGGTGGTGTCACTTGATGCTGCCAAGGCCTTCGACTCTGTGGAGTGGATGTATCTTTGGTGTGTGCTTAAGAAATTCGCCTTTGGGCCACGGTTTATAAGTTTAATCCAACTGTTGTACTCCTACCCTATGGCTTATGTGTCGGTAAATGGGTTTACATCAGCCAAATTTCCGCTCGAGAGAGGAACCCGTCAAGGGTGTCCTCTGTCACCAGCACTATTTGCAATTGCTATTGAGCCATTGGCTAGTCTATTGCGTACAACCACAGATATATGTGGTGTTAAGGTTGGTGAGGCTATGGATGTGGTGGCTCTGTATGCAGATGATATGCTATTATTTTTGCAAGACGCAGAGGGATCCTTACAATCTATGTTACGAATAGTTAATACCTTTGGTACCTATTCAGGTCTGTTAATTAATTGGGATAAGTTGAGTATTTTCCCTATTTCATGTTCCTGAGGATACTCATACAGTGCATCCTTTACAATGGACGCTGCGGTTTAAATACCTAGGTATTTGGATCACGTCGCAAGCCTCAGAATATGTGACCTAAAATATTGACCCTGTTGTGGCACAATTTAAAGTGAAAGTTCATGCCTGGAGAAAGTTACCCTTATCCTTATTGGGACGTATTCATTTATTTAAAATGTCTATCCAACCTAAATTTTTATATATTCTACAAAATTCTCCTGTGTATATCCCAAAGAAAGTATTTAGTGGAATTGAGAGTGTTCTATCATCATTTATCTGGGGTAATAAGCCAGTTAGAGTGTCTATTGAAGTACTGTATAAATCTAAACTCTCAGGGGGATTGAGTCTCCCCAGCCTTAGGTTTTATTATATTGCTGCTCAGCTGGCTCATTTATCTAGCTGGATAAAAGGCACAGTAGAAATTTGGCCGAGCGGGTGGGGTCCTCTTTTTCCTCTTCTCCTTTGCTATTTCTGCTTTCCGGCCTGTCGGTTGTTGGTCTTCCCCAGCTGTTGCGTCAGGCCTTACTGGTTTGGTGTACTCTTTATGACTGGTCGCATCATGATGACAACTCTCCATTGTGGTTTGATGCTCTATATCCTGAACTCTTTACACTGTCGTTGGATAATATTTGGCTTACGAAGGGTATAATATCAATAGGTCAATTATACAGTGGGGGAGTATTTAAGTCCTTTCAGCAGTTGAAGGTTGGATTCGATATCCCTAATACAGCTTTATTTAGGTATTTACAATTGCGACATGCAATACAGGCTCAGTTTCCCCGCCGGTCGTGTCCGCTTTACCTCTTAGGGTGTTGCTGACTGACGTGGGTTCGAAGGGGAAGGTATCTTATGTCTATGCCGCTATTAATGAGAAGTTAAACCCAGAACAACTGGATGCCCTTAAACTAAAGTGGGAAACAGACTTGGGACGTCTCTCTAATGAGCAGTGGATCCAAATTCTTGGATCCATCAAGTATACCACTCCCGGTATTAGATTTCAGCAAGTGTTTTTCTATGTGCTACATAGAGTTTATCGTACACCTGTATTCCTGCAGCGAGCTGGGCTTAGAGCTGGTTCTTTTTTGTCATAAGTGCCGGGCTGAGAATGCTGGCTTCTGGCATATGATATGGGACTGTCCATTAGTCTATTCCTTTTGGGAAAAAGTTTGGGAGGATGTGCTGTTGACAACCCCTTCCCTTCCTGGTCTAACTTCAAAACTCTGTTTATTTGGATTACATCTTGAAGAGACGCACTCTTTGGTATTGTATAAATATGTACTGTGTCTCACTACACTGGCTAAAGTAATAATAGCAAGACTCTGGTTCTCGGCGGACTCCCCTGATGTGCACAAGTGGAGAGCATTGGTTAATGATGTGGCTCGACATGAAAGACATATGTTTAAAGCACGTAACTCTGAGCCCAGGTTTCGCGAGAAGTGGGATAGGTGGTGTTGCTCAAGATTGGGTAGGGAGAGAGGGGCTAATCCATGCACTCATCATCTCCCGCATTGATTATTGTAATAGTCTCCTTATTGGTCTTCCCAAACATAGGCTATCACCACTTCAATCCATTTTAAATGCAGCTGCGAGGCTAATCTTCCTCGCCAGACGTTCTTCATCTGCTGATCAACTCTGTCAGTCCCTCCATTGGTTACCGGTATTCTACCGTGTCAAATATAAAATACTTTTACTTACATACAAGGCTATTAACCAAACTGCACCATCATACATCTCCTCACCCATCTCAAAATATCTCCCTACCAGACCTCTCCGCTCTGCACAAGATCTGCGTCTCACATCCACATGTATTACCTGTTCCCACTCAAAATTACAGGACTTTACCCGGGCTTCACCCACTCTGTGGAATGCACTCCCACGCACAATAAGACTCTCCTCTAGTCTCCAAACCTTTAAACGTTCTCTGAAAACTCATCTCTTCAGACAAGCCTAACAAATTTCAGACCCACACACATAACCTTCACAGCTTCCCTATCAAGTTACATCCCCTCTGTACAGTCCACATAAACTCACATTTTGTCTTCCAACATTGCTGGGTGATCATATCATATACAACCCATTAAGAACCTAGCAACCTGGGGAACCATTATGTAACGGGTAGCATTTATCCTTGTGTATCAATGCCTATTTCCCTATAGATTGTAAGCTTGCGAGCAGGGCCTTCCTACCTCTGTCTGTCTGTCTTTGCCCAGTTTTGTTCTATAATTGTTGTTCTAATTGTAAAGCGCAACGGAATATGCTGCGCTATATAAGAAACTGCTAATAAATAATAAATAAATAAGGGGCTACCGTAACCTCCTGATGATAAGCGGTGGTGAGATGTATCAATTGTAACACTGGCTGGTTCTCTTTTACTCAAATTGTGTTATGACTTCTTGTCTATTATGTTTTGGTTTATGTGGATAATTGATGAAAAGCATATTTGTTAATGTGTAATCCCAACATACGGGCGACGAGACGGAGAATACATAAAATAAGGCACACATATAGATTTGTTTCTGAATGTGATTGTTTATTGATGGCAATTCATGATATTCTTGTTAGTAGAGTTTGTTTTGTATTTTGTGAAAATTTTCAATAAAAAATACTTGATTTAAAAAAAAAAAGACATGCCACCTGCTGCTCTCTTATGTATTACTTTTACAGTCTCTATGAAAATATGGGCAAATATGGTTTAGTGCTATAGTGGAATTGATTGTAATAAAATGAATATAAAAAAAAAAGGTTTTCATTTCAACGTTATAATGTAAACATTTTACACACTCTGTGTAGCTGAAATCTAAATAACATGAGTGTAATATGTATAATATACATTATTGTATAATCATTATTTATCTCTTCAGTCTCGTTAGATCTCAAATTTGCTGGGAATACTGGATTCCAGTGCACCCTTGACTTCCTGGACTATTTAAAACAGATTTGCACAATGTGCTTATAGAGGACACTACTTTACAGAGGTCAAAGGAATTCTGGGAGTTGTAATCAGTGGTGCCGAGAGGGGGGGCAGGTACTATTTACCCAGGCCCAGACATGATGAAGGGGCCCAGTGGGGGCACAAGACCCACCTTACCTGGCAGCAGCTTCAGCTCTTCTCAGCAGCACTGGGCTGCAGTGTGGCCAGGGAGGCGCTTGAAGTACAATTTTTTCTAAGTGTGCAGTGCCAAACCTCCCGTGATTAGGCCACGCCCCCCTGAAAATTCCTGGGCCTGGCCAGGCTCTCTACTGCCCTGGCTGCAATATGCAAGAGAGGGACCATTTTTTTCAGGTAGGGTCAGTTCTCGAACACCCATGGACATTCTGTTGTGGTTCTTTCATATGTTGACATACTCAGACAAAACAAAAACCTACTCAATTGAAGTATCCATGTCATGTTTGGGACACAAGAGAAATCTGTTATAGTAAATACTTTATGCCTAATTATTATGTGTTTGTTGTGATCTTGTTTTTCTTATAGTAGTACAAACTTTATAGAAAAACTAAAGAATTAACTTTAAATAGGATAACTAAATTTGTCCTTTACAATTAATTCTAATTAAACGGTGCAATTCATTTTTTATTAATGCTATACATTATTTTCATTATATGTATGCTTATGCCGCTTTCGTATGATTATTTTGTAATACAATCTGCTTATGTGGTTTTTGATAAAAAGTGCTGTAAAAAGCAATAGCTACTGCATAAAACGAGTTTTATGGTAAGAATTTACCTTTGTTAAAACTCTTTCTGCGAGGTACACTGGGCTCCACAAGTCTGGACAATGGGGTGTGGAGCAGGATCTTGATCCGAGGCACCAACAGACTCAAAGCTTTGACTGTTCCCAGAATGCACAGCGCTGCCTCCTATATCACCCCGCCTCCCAGCACAGGAGCTCAGTTTTAGTTAACCAGCTCAATGCAGTAGCAGGAAAAGAGACGACAACGGTTAGTAGCCACATACACCACACTCTCACGACAAGAGAAGTGTCAGCGGCTAATGCCATATCAACCCAACGAAGCTAAGTGCGTCAGGGTGGGCGCCTTGTGGAGCCCAGTGTACCTCGCAGAAAGAGTTTTAACAAAGGTAAGTTCTTACCATAAAACTCATTTTCTGCTGCGGGGTACACTGGGCTCCACAAGTCTGGACAATGGGGATGTCCTAAAGCAGTTCCTTATGGGAGGGGACGCACTGTAGCGGGCACAAGAACCCGGCGTCCAAAGGAAGCATCCTGGGAAGCGGCAATATCGAAGGCATAGAACCTTATGAACGTGTTTCCGGAGGACCACGTAGCCGCCTTGCACAATTGATCAAGGGTCGCACCACGGTGGGCCGCCCAAGAAGGTCCAACAGACCGAGTAGAATGGGCCGTAATGTGAGCATGAGCTGACAGACCAGCCTTCACATAAGCATGTGCAATCACCATTCTAATCCATCTGGCCAGGGTCTGCTTGTGAGCAGGCCAGCCACGTTTGTGAAATCCAAACAAAACAAAGAGAGAATCAGATTTTCGAATAGAAGCAGTTCTCTTCACATAGATACGGAGAGCCCATACCACATCCAAAGACCGCTCTTTGGGAGACAAATCTGGAGAGACAAAGGCTGGAACCACAATCTCCTGATTAAGGTGGAACGAAGAAACCACCTTAGGTAAATATCCGGGACGAGTCCTAAGAACAACCCGGTCACGGTGAAAAATCAGATATGGGGAACAACAAGACAAGGCACCCAGATCCGACACTCTTCTAGCAGAGGCAATAGCCAGCAAGAACACCACCTTAAGGGAAAGCCACTTAAGGTCAGCTGAACCAAGAGGTTCGAATGGAGGCTCCTGCAACGCCTCCAAAACCACCGACAAGTCCCAAGGAGCCACAGGCGGGACATAGGGAGGTTGGATACGCAACACACCCTGAGTAAAGGTATGCACATCAGGTAAGGTCGCAACTTTTCTCTGAAACCACATCGACAAGGCAGAAATATGAACCTTGAGGGAGGCCAGACACAGGCCTCAATCTTGGCCCTGCTGCAGAAAAGCCAAAAGTATGGCTGTACTAAACTTGGAAGCGTCATAATTGTTAGATGCGCACCAAAGTATGAATACCAGACCCTATGGTAAATCCGAGCAGAAGCCGGTTTCCGGGCCCGCAACATAGTTTTAATGACCTCTTCAGAAAAACCCTTAGCCCTCAAGACGGAAGCTTCAAGAGCCACGCCATCAAAGATAGCCGGGCTAGGTCCTGGTAGACACAAGGGCCCTGAACGAGGAGGTCTGGGCGTTGTGGAAGTAGAAGTGGGCGCTCTGATGACAGGCCTTGCAGGTCTGAGAACCAGTGCCGTCTGGGCCACGCCGGAGCTATGAGAAGCAGATTTCCTTTTTCTTGCTTGAACTTCCGAACTACCCTGGGCAGGAGTGACACCGGTGGGAACACGTACTGCAGCCGAAACCTCCACGGCACCGCCAGCGCATTCACGAATGCTGCTTGAGGATCCCTTGTCCTTGCTCCGAAAACCGGAAACCTTGTGATTGTGTCGAGATGCCATCAGATCCACAACTGGAAGACCCCACCTTTCCACGAGGAGCTGAAACACATCTGGATGGAGGCCCCACTCGCCGGCATGCACGTCTTGACGACTGAGAAAGTCCGCTTCCCAATTCAGGACTCCCGGAATGAATATTGCCGATATTGCCGGTAGATGGCGTTCTGCCCACTGTAGAATCCGTGAGGCTTCCTTCATTGCCAAACGGCCTCGAGTGCCGCCTTGATGATTTACGTAAGCCACTGTGGTGGCGTTGTCCGACTGTACTTGAACAGGACGGTTCTGAATTAAATGCTGGGCCAGGTTCAACGCATTGAAGACCGCCCGCAACTCCATAATGTTGATTGAGAGGAGAGATTCCTCCTTGGTCCACCGACCCTGAAGGGAGTGTTGCTCCAGCACCGCGCCCCAACCTCTTAGACTGGCATCTGTCGTCAACAGGACCCAGTTGGATATCCAGAAGGGACGGCCCAAGCACTATTGTTGGTCCTGGAGCCACCAGAGCAGCGACAGACGGACCTCCGGAGTCAATGAGATCATTTGAGACCTGATCCGGTGAGGCAGGCCATCCCACTTGGCTAGAATCAACTTCTGGAGGGGGCGAGAATGGAATTAAGCATACTCCACCATGTCGAATGCTGACACCATGAGGCCCAGCACCTGCATTGCTGAATGTATCGACACTTGCGGACGAGAAAGGAAGCAACGAATCCTGTCCTGAAGCTTTAGGAATTTCTCATGAGACAAGAACAACCTCTGGTTGTGAGTGTCTAACAGCGCTCCCAGGTGCACCATGCTCTGAGCAGGGACCAGGGAGGATTTCTTCCAGTTGATGAGCCACCCGTGGGCTTGTAGAAACCGGACCGTCATATCCAGATGACACAGGAGAAGATCTGGAGAATTTACCAGGATTAACAAGTCGTCCATATACGGCAGTATCCTGACCCCTTGACGGCGGAGTACCACCGTCATCACCGCCATAACTTTGGTAAAGACTCGCTGAGCCGTTGGTAAACCAAAAGGTAACGCCCGAAACTGGTAATGGATGTTGCCAATAGCAAACCTCAGGTATTGTTGATATGACACTGCTATAGGAATATGCAGGCAAGCATCCTGTATGTCCAGGGAGACCATGTAGTCCCCAGGTTCCAAGGCCAGAACTATAGAGCGAAGGGTTTCCATACGGAACTTGGAAATCTTCACAAACCTGTTCAATGCCTTGAGGTTGAGAATGGGCCGGGAGGACCCATTCGGGACTAGAAACAGCGGAGAATAGTACCCCCGGCCCCTCTGAGCAAGAGGCACCTGTACTACGACTCCTGTATCCAGGAGGGTCTGTACCACCGAGTGTAGAGTTTTTGCCTTTGTCCGGTCCAAAAGGACGTCTGTCTGGCAAAATCGATGAGGGGGTCGATTTTTGAAGGCAATGACGTAACCTCGAGTGAAGACTTCCCGTATCCAGGCATCTGAAGTGGTCTTCAACCATTCCTGGGTATACCCTAGAAGCCGGCCCCCCACCCTGGGATCCCCCAGGGGGAGGCCCGCCCCGTCATGTGGCAGGCTTATCGGTATTGGCAATTGGCTGACGGGCAGCCCAGGCTCTTTTGGGCTTCGGCTTACCAGGTCTGGAAGTGCGGGCCTGCTTAAGGTACGCCTGACCTTTTGCTTTACCTGAAGGACGAAAGGGGCAAAAGGACGTACCTTTAACCTTCGACACAGAAGGAGCGGTATTAGGTAGACAGGCAGTTTTGGCAGTAGCCAAGTCAGCCACTATCTTATTTAAGTCCTCCCCAAACAGAATATCTTCCTTGAAAGGGAGTACCTCCAGGGTTTTTCTAGAGTCCAGATCCACAGACCAGGATCTCAGCCACAATATCCGGCGAGCCAGGACTGACGTAGTAGAGGCCTTGGTTGCCAGGATACCGGCATCAGAAGCCGCCTCTTTAATATATCGAGAAGCGGTGACAATATATGACAAGCATTGTCTAGCATGGTCAGAGGAGATTTCAGCTTCTAACTCCAAGGCCCATGCTTCAATAGCCTCAGCAGCCCATGAGGCTGCAATAGTAGGCCTTTGTGCAGCACACGTGAGGGTGTAAATCGCTTTTAGACAACCCTCCACACATTTATCTGTAGGCTCTTTCAGAGACGTGACAGTAGTGACAGGTAGAGCTGAGGAAACCACCATCCTAGCCACATGTGAGTCCACTGGAGGAGGTGTTTCCCAATTCTTAGACAGCTCTGGCACGAGGGGATAGCGAGCCAGCATCTTCTTTTGAGGCACAAACTTCGTACCCGGATTTTCACAGGGTTCCTGACGTATATCCACTAGGTGATCAGAGTGAGGTAAAACCTGTTTAACCACCTTCTGATGCTTGAACCTATCTGGTTTCTTAGGAGGCACGGATGGCTCTGGATCATCCGTAATCTGCAGAATTAACTTAATAGCCTCCACAAGGTCAGGAACATCCACATGTGAACCACCCTCCCCATCAGCCGTATCGGAGTCAGAACCTGTGGGGTCAGTGTAAGTGCTGTCCTCATCAGACGAGGTGTCAGTGACAGCAGTGGATTGTGAGGAGACGAGCGCTCGCTTAGAGGACCTCTTGGACTTAGGCGAGCGTTGGTCAGACTTTTTAGTAGTCAAGGACTGGTTCAACTTCTTCAATTGAGAAGATAAATCATTCGCCCACGGCGGGTTAGCTGCAGGGACCACATACGGTTGTACCGGCATTGGGGGTCCCATAGGGGGTGTTAGTTTATGAACTAGCGTATGCAGAAGCGTGGAAAAAGCGGCCCACAGTGGGTCAGTATGTGCCCCCGTTGTCACAGTCCCACTGGGGGGCAAGGAGCCCCCAGAACCAGAGCCCACAGCTGCTATAATCTCCTCATATGTGCCTGTGGCTTCAGCAACACCAGCAGTGTGTTCCGCCCTAGAACCGTTACCCTCAGAAGCAGACATGATATAACTTGCAGTATGAGGTAACACGGTACAATTAACAGCAGCACAATATCCCAAACCCCTGCGTAGTGTAGTCAGCACTAGCAGAGATAAAGGAGAGATATGGTGACCAAATCACAGAGAAAAATACGTAATACAGTATATCTTTGTGAAAATCCTATATTAGATAACACCTGACGCACCAAGCCCCCTCAGGTTATAGAATATAGGGATAGCAAGTTGAGTGAAAGACACAAGATGGACAACACTCAGCTATCAAATGCACACACAAATAGTCACAGTTTGTACAATGCAGAGGTTATTTTACTGACAATAATACTGCACTGGACTAGCTTACACAGCTATATAACAGTAGATATAACAGTACACAGTAAGAACTGGATGTATATCACAGGGTAATTGTACTATAAAACCCTGACTAAATGCACTCTTTCTTAACTATCACTAACTAAAAAGGCAGGTAGAATACTTAAGTGTCATGTAAAGGCACAGCGCTGACAACCAGGCGGCTTTACATAGGAGGATTTGCCCAAGCAGTCCCAGAAACAGTGAGCTGAGGAATAATGGCGCCGCAGACACTGGCTGGGAGTGAGGAAAAGACAGATATGCAGCTCCAGAGCGGGAACATTTGCGGGAAATGGCGCCCTGGGGCTGGGGGAGGGGCTTCAGGTCTAAGCCTTATCCCCCTTGCTGGCAAAACCACCGGGTACTGTGGGCGATATAAGAAGTGGTTTAGAGAGAAAACCCGACCTGCGCCCATGCCCTGGTGATCTAGTGGGATCGCCTGTATCCACAGTGTCCACCGCCAGCGCACGCGGCCCGCCTCCCACTGACCGCGCCGGATCGAGATAAAGACCGGGTCCCGCGAGCGGGACCCACTTACCACCTCCCGAAGCGCGGCCACGCGATCCTGGAGAGCCCCAGCCGTGTGTGCCTAACATGAAGAAAACCGGAGCCTCCGCTGTAGGTACCCGGCAACCAGGGCTCGGGAGTGTACAGCGCCGCTGGGGAGAGCCGGAGCTGCAGCAGAGAATGTCACAAGACATTTACCACCGCTGCTGCCCATGAAGTCTTCACTTTTTACCTCATAAAAAGCTTTTCTTAGGGCTGCTTGGAGCAGCCCCTCTGTTAAGTGCCTGCTTACTGCAGCACCAACTGACAAACTGAGCTCCTGTGCTGGGAGGCGGGGTGATATAGGAGGCGGCGCTGTGCATTCTGGGAACAGTCAAAGCTTTGAGTCTGTTGGTGCCTCGGATCAAGATCCTGCTCTACACCCCATTGTCCAGACTTGTGGAGCCAAGTGTACCCCGCAGCAGAAATAATACTGAAATAAAATTTCTATAGGCCAATGCAGAAATGAAAGAAAAACACTTCAACTTAATTTTCTGTATGTACAGTATGGTATCTATTGTATGCTTTCTTGTGCACCAAAAACGGGAACAAGCCCTAATTTGACATTGCCTTGCAATAACAGATTACAAAACAAAGTATAGTCATTTCCTGCAAAGTTTCAGAGCCCAGATAGCTTACTTGACTGTAATTAAGTTTTCTTATCTTTTTATCTTTAATCCTTCCTTTTTAAGTTTATCAAATATCAGGCATACACAAAGAAGTAAAACTGGGGGGAAGTGGGGCTAGAGGAGCATACACAGGAAGAACAGGTACAACCACATAGTCATAGACATTAAGCTGAAAGCAAATATTATACTGAGCTCATGAAACACAAATATCTGCATAATACCCCTTTCACATCGCACAAATAACCCGGCATATTGCCGGTTCAACCTGGGTGGAGGTGCCATGTGAAAGGGCCAGGTTGAAATATCATGGGTTGAGCAACCCGGCATTTCAACAGATAAAAAACCGTGTCAGGTGCGATGTTAACGGGTTACCTGGGCCAGTGTGATCCGGGACCCAATCACACTATGGAGGAGGCAGCGTGGAGATGATCTCACCTGCAAGTGCCGCAAATGCATCTGCCCCCAATGATGTCAGCACTGCCTCCACTCCTCTCCTGATGGCAACCTGACCGGGCATTTTGGTGGCGTTGCCATTCTGAAAGGGGTCTCATGGGAAGGACGCATGTACAATTCCCGAGTGCGACAAGACATTGCTATGTGAAAGGAGTATTATATACTCTCATGCTTGTAGTATGGTCTGTTGTTGAGTATAGAGCCCACCAGCGGGAACGACCGCCAGGCGACCCAGCGCATCCGGAGAGGCAAGCGCGGTGGCCGCGGCATTGTGACAGTTCGGACGTGAGTAAATGTACTAAGTTTTGTGCTAAAATACTTAGCGCATGCGCACTGCGTACCATGCGCATGCGCATTTTTGCCTTAATCGCTCCGTTGCGAAAAATCGGCAACGAGCGAACAACTCGGAATGACCCCCTTTATCACCTCTTTGGCACTTTTTTCTGTCTCTATGCATGTTAGCACTTTATTTCTGAATAGTGAATGTGTATTGGAATTGCTGCTATGTAATTGTTGTTTTATTTATTTTTCATTTTTTCATGACTATATGGGCTTTATGGACATTTTATGAGCATATTATCTAATATGTGGATTTCGAGGCAATGGAATGAGAACTATTTCAAACTACTGACTGCGGAGAAAAGACTTCCTGATATTGATGTTACCGGCTTGTGGAACGCATATGGAACGCAAAGAACTTCCGGCTTCCGGGTGACCGGCGCATGCGCGTCCCGTCCGGCTCGCCGGTGATCGGCGAGTGGAAACACCGGTGCATCATCTAAATGGGGTATAAAGGGAGACCCATAATCACCCGTCCTGCATGCTTCTGATGAAGGACCTGAAGGTCTGAAACGCGTTAAGCGGGACGTTGTAACTCCAGGCAAACGGACATCGGGTGACCTGTTCCTTGGGGCTGAGAGTCCGGACTTGACCCCCTTCCTTTTGGGTTTCATCTAGGAAGGTGACAGGAATCCTGTACATGTCCGCTGCTATGCCTATTTGGAGCAGTTTGTTTATGCCTATTTTTATGTTTGTTTGTAAGTAAGTGCATTTGGTAATACATTTTTCTGGTTTTTAAGAAATACTGCACTATTAATCTACACCTCTTCTACCCTGATATGTTGCCAAGTGCCCAGGGGTGAGAGGCTTATGTCTTCCCAGGTTCATGGTCTGGTTTAAAAACTAGAAGCAGAAAGGAGCCATCTACTGGGAGCAGAAGTGCTGTGTATGATACAAATGCAATTATTATTCTCACTTTTGTAAGTGCATTATGAGACCCCTATTTTCATGCTATTAAAAGGACTGCTACACTATATGGTTAATTGTGTTTCTCTGACCCTGTTTTCTGTAAAAATCTGGGGGAGATGAGAAACACTTGTATTTTCAGATTAACTTCTGTGGATGTTTTTGAATAAGATCATTCTGCCAGTTTGAGAAATCGGATATTTAAAGGGTGAATTCCTTTATTTTATTATATTTATTTGGTGGAAGGACACATGGTCCCTGAGAGTGCGCTGTATTGCTTTGTACTATTCTATTTTTCTTTGTTCAATCTTTTGAGTGGCTGTGGATTTCCTCTCAAGTACATGGTGTAGCTGCACTTAAAGGTTTATTGCGCACTTTGCTCTGAAAATTTCTCTTTAGTAAATAAATAACAAAAATAGAGTACAGGTAACAAAGAGCACCACAATTCTCAAAACAAAAACAATACAGCTAAGATGTAAGTAGCGAGGGAGTAATTATCGTACTACTTGGGTCTGGCGGCCATAGATAAAGATGATCCTTTACCAGCAGGAGAAAATGCGGGTAAAGATGGTCGCAGTGCCAGATTAAGGACCACATGGGCCTGGAGTTGAAATTTCTGAAGGGCCTACTGTGTACCGTAGCAGAGGGTTGACCAGCAACAGTGGGGTTGTGACTAGGGGTAGAGCCCCTTATACACAATACGCCATGTAGAGCCCCTTTTATTCACGTTATGCCAGGTAGAAACCCTTTCTTTTATTCACGTTATGCTAGGTGGAGCCCCTTTCATACACGTGTCGCCAGGTAGAGCCTGTTATACAAACTGCACCAGGTAGCGCCTTATACACATAGCAACAGGTAGCCCATTATACAAATTGCGCTAGCTAGCCGTCACTCACCATTCGGCGCCTGTGGTCCCCCGGCTCTATGTTCTTGTCATACTCCCGCGGTGGGGTGCAGGCAGCGTGAAGTGGCCAGGATGGGGGTGGCCTGCCGGAGCAGGAAGCGGTGAGGGGCACTGTGGTGCAGGCAGCAGACGGGTGCTGATGGCACTGGCAGGGGCCTCAGGCCACAGTGACCCGGGTGCCCGTCCTGCTAGCCCGCACCTAAAACCGCCACTGGCAGGATCCCCTGAGCTGGACGAGCAGCGACCCTCCCAACACTCCAATGCTGCCCCTCCCAGTGCACATAGTGCAGCCGAATGCACATGGACTGAGCGTCCATAGACGTGCAGATCACGTCTATGGACGTCAATGTGAGCAACCCAGAGTCGCTGCATGCAACCAACCCCACCAACATGCCCATATCACCACACACACACAGTCTGTCCCCCCCCCACTCCCTACACACGCCCAATCTGTTTACCCAGTCCCTACACACACACACACACACACACACACACACACACACACAAAGCCTGTTCCCCAGTCCCTACACACACACACACACACACACACACAAAGCCTGTTCCCCAGTCCCTACACACACACACACACACACACACACTGTTCCCCAGTCCCTACACACACACACAAAGCCTGTTCCCCAGTCCCTACACACACACACACACACACACACACACACACACACACACACACACACACAAAGCCTGTTCCCCAGTCCCCACACACACACACACACACACACACACACACACAAAGCCTGTTCCCCAGTCCCTACACACACACACACACACACACACACACACACACACACACACACACACACACACACACACCCCATACTTGCCTACTTTTGGAAAGCAGTTTCAGGGAGATTCTGGGGGTCATTCCAACCTGTTCGCACGCAGCGGTTCTTTGCTGCGGAGCAAACTGGTCGGAACTGCACATTCGTGGCGCCTGCAATGCGCACGCACATCGTTGCCCAGCGACAGCAACCACCAGAAGAGAGAAGAAAGTGATCGCTAGCGCGATCGCAAGAAGATTGACAGCGGGGTGGTGTTCCGGGGCGGATAGTCAACGTTTTCTGGGCGTGGAGATCCAAACGCAGGCGTGTCCAGGCGTTTGGAGGGCAGATGTCTGATGTCAATCCCGGGACCTTTGTCGCTGGATCTGTCACACAGGGTAAGTAAGTCTGACCCTGGTCTTGTTTTACAGGAAACTTTTTTAGCATAGCAGGGCTACACAAGCCCTGCTATACTAAAATACACTCCCCTATAGGTGGCGTCAAGTTGATCGCACGAGCAGCAAAAAGTTGCTACGTGCGATCAACTCGGAATGAGGGCCTCTATACGGTATGAGAGTTCGCACAGCCCGCCGCAGAGGGGGCTGTGCCTAAAGCGTGGGTCCGGCTCCACCTAAAGGCGTGTCTATTGCCACTCACCCTTCCTGTGCAGCCTAACTCTCCCTCCCACGCAGCCTAAACTTAACCTTTCACACCAACAGCATAACGCTAACCTGCCCCCTGTCCGCAGCCTGTCCTTACCTCTTCCGCCCCTCCCGCCACTTCAGTTGGTCCTTTGGAGTCCAAGGAGCAGTGGCCTCACCTGTACTGACACCCACTGCCACCACGGCAGTTCCTAGGTGTTTTATTAAATGCGGACAGTGGCTGTTGCATGTGACAGGTAGGAATCCCTCTGATGCAGATGGAGCGGCAGGCAGGCCATTTGTTACTCCATCTGGTTGCAAAAGGCCTCATCAGAGTGTGGGTCAGGATCATAAACAGTAAAAAAAAAAATTGGTAAACTGGTAAACCATACAATAAATCAACAAAATCATATCAAATGTCAGAATAGGGTGTTTCACTATGTGCTCTAGTAATATGTTCTAATTAGCAATGTTTCCTTTAGCAGTCCACATGCAGAACCAGTGTATCATCCAAACAAATGCTTATTTACAGTAGGCACCTGCTTTTAAGTCTCCAGACTGGATGTAGTGTGTCTGAATCCTGGGTGGGTGTCTGCAGTTTTGTGGCCTGTAGTGAAAGACTCCTCCGTACTTCACTGAGAAAAACTATGGTCAGTGCAGGGTTAACCGGGGGAGGGTGTCTGCATGCAGCGCTGTCTCGAGCCGAGTGTCAGGCTTCTGTGCTCAGGCTGTTCCCGTGCGATGTCTGCTGCACTGCTTCTCCCCCACCCATGCGTAGAAGCACAGTCACTCACCTTGGAGGACCTGGCACTCTTTCTCCAGCTTCTCCGACGAGCTCCCAGCAGCCTCACTCTCCCTGCGACAGGTCACTTACCACCTCACTCACTCCCCCTCCTGACTGCCAGCGGCTCTCAAATGTGCTGGGAGTACCAGGGGAAGGCTCTGTGGCTGCCGCTGCCAATGCCCCCACAATGCACCACTAGTATGCTCTGCGCAGTGCATCTACGCTACGCCCCTAACGCATCCAGATTGGCGCACACGCACTCCGGATTTCACGCGGGGCTGAGAGAATCCGGGGTATTGGTTAGGCTTTCCGGGGGAGCGTGAGACTGGCCGGCGGAACGGGAGTGTCGGTAAGTATGACACACACACACACACACACACACACACACACACACACACAGCCTGTTCCCCAGTCCCTACACACACACAAAGCTTGTTCCCCAGTCCCTACATACACACAAAGCCTGTTCCCCAGTCCTCCCCCCCCCCACACACACACACACGGCCTGTTCCCCAGTCCCTACACATACAAATACATACACACAAAAAGCCTGTTTCTCCCAGCTCTCCCCCCCCCTTCCACACAGCATTTCCCCTCCAGTGTCACCATACACACACACTCAGCCACCCTGTTCACCCCATTCCCTACACACACCTCCTGCCAGGAAGGGCCAACACATATACCCTGTTCCCCACAGCCCTCTCACTTTCCCCCGTTTTTCCCAGTCACTGAGCTATGCCGACAGAGCAGGAGCAGACAGACCAACCAGGAAAAGTTGGGGGCATGGCCTAATCACGGACCCGTGACCACGCCCTCTTGGGGGGTGGATGGGGGGAACCCCTACCATTTAGCAAGCACCACTAGCCGGGAAGGCAGAGGGGTCACAGGACAGTCACCTAGCGACCCGGGAGGCCAGTACACCGCTGGCTGCTCTTGTACCCAGTGGAGGGGAGGCGCGGCGCCTGTGTGAGATCATGGCGCAGGGGAGAAGCAGAGAAATCTTTCGGCGCAGGGAGGACTTCTGAGGCTGTCTAGTGCTGCTGATGTGCTGTAATAGGAAATTTTTTTTTTCCTGTTACCAACAGCAGGGGATCCTGTGGGCCTATTTTGATGGGGGGCCTGGAGCTGCAGCTCCATCCGCCCCATTGTTAATCCGGCCCTGGATGGTCGCTGAGTAGGAGAGAGCTGTGAGTGAAATGTGTCGAGAAGAGGACTTAGATAACAAGAGGAAAGAGGGCCCTGCTCTGAAGAGCTAACGATCTAGTGGGAAGGGGCGACAGACAGATGACATGAGGTGCAAGCAAGCGGGAGGTATCCTGATGGCAGTATATAAGCAAAGCAGAGATGTTCAAGGCATGAGCCAGGGGGATGTAGGAGAAGCCTCAGAACTAGGTTATGTATCGGAAGGGTACGCTTTGATGAGTAGGTGGGTTTTCAGTGCCCGTTTGAAGCTTTGCAAGGTCGGGGAGAGTCTAATGGAGTGGGGGAGTGTATTCCACTGAAGGGGTGCAAAATCTTGAACTTGAGCATGGGAAGCAGTGACCAGGACAGAGGAGAGGCGACGGTCATTAGCCAACCATAGGGGGCGGGAGGGAGTATGAAGGAAGATGTAGGGAGCAGTGGAATTAGAGATGGCCTTGTATGTGAGGGTGAGGAGTTTGAAGAGGATTCTGTAGGGGAATGGGAGCCAGTGCAGATTTTGTCGAAGGGGAGTGGCACATGTAGAGCAGCAGGACAGGAAGATAAGCCTAGCTGCGGAGTTGAGGACAGATTGGAGGGGAGCAAGATGGGAGCAAGTGAGGCCAGTGAGGAGGACATTGCAGTAGCCAAGTCGTGAGATGACCAGCGAGTGGATAAGTTTAGTTGCACTCTGGGAGAGAAATGGCCTGATGCAAGCAATGTTGCGTAGTTGGAACCGACAGGATTGTGCCAGAGTTTGGATGTGGGGTGCAAAGGAGATGTAGGAGTCAAGAGTGACGCCCAAGCAGCGGAGTTGGGGAACGGGGGGAACGGGGAAGATGATGGTGGTGTCAACAGTAATAGAGATATTGGTAGGGGGTGTTACTCTAGCTGGGGGAAAGATAATGAGTTCAGCTTTGTCCATGTTGAGCTTCAGAGAGCGCTCAGACATCCAGGAGAAGATGGAGGAGAGGCAGCTGGAAACCTGAAAGAGGACAGAGGGAGACAGATCAGGAGAGTAGAGTTGTGTGTCATCAGCATAGCGTGGTATTGAAGGCCAAAAGAGTTAATGAGCGCATCCAGGGAAGAGGTGTACAGGGAGAACAGAAGGGGGGCCTAGCACAGAACCCTGTGGGACACCAACATAAAGGATGGAAGGGTGTGAGGTGGTGCCGGAGGCAGACACAGAAGGAGCGGTTAGTGAGGTAAGAGGTAAACCAGTCAAGGACAGTGCTAGAGAGCTAGAGAGGCCAATGTTTTGGAAATTGTCACAAATGTAATTATTCTAATGCATCCTTCACTTATCTGGCTTTATTAATGTAGAAAGACATTTATGTAACCTAATTCTGATTAACTTCAAATATTTATGCTAGAGATGAGTGGTTCGGATTCCAAGGAATTCAGACTGCTCTGGACATCGGGGATCCATGTTGGCTCGGGTGTTTACCGCCAGACCCAGATCCCACATCATGCTCCCAGCATTGGATTCTCGTGTGACTTGGATTCTATATAAGATGCCGCAACTCTGCGCCATTTTATAGTGATGCTATATTGGCTGTCCTGAGACTCCGGACTCACAAGTGGCTGTGCTGTATATAAAGTAACTGTGTACAAGGGGCATGCTGATGTATGATGCGTGGTACTCTGCTGTATTGGCTGTACTGAGACTCCAAACTCATAAGTGACTGTGCTGTATATAAAGTGACTGTGTATAGCGAGCATGCTGCATGTTGCTATATGCTGCTCTGTACTCTGCTGTAAACTGTACTGTTTGGTGCACTTTACCTTAGTGTGCTTTGTTCACGTGCATCTATTATCCTTGTGATTCACACAGTTTGAACCAAACTACAAATTCAAAAACAAAATATATAGAACTATTGTTTGTACTGTGCTGCGCACTGTACCCCATTATGCTGTGGCAATAAATGCCAGATTCGACTGTGCCATGGAGAGGAGGGTGCCCACCCAGAGTCTGCACAGGGGCCCCCTCCTCTGTTAAAACGCCCCTGTTTCAATGTACTGTCAATTATTTATGTGGTACGAGTTCACTCAGATCATTATATTTGCTTATGTATATTAATAAATTTGATTCAAATGGTATTTTTATGATACAATACTATGTCAAATCTATCTTTTATTTTATGTTGAATGAAATGAGAATCACACCTGAAAGATTGATAATTCTATTACTGCTTGCTCATGTCATGTTGATAAAGTTTTTCACTCATATAAATATGTGGGTGTACATTATTTCAGGGTTTTGTTTTCTATGCAGCAACACAAGAATGGTGTTTCTATGGGATGCGTTTGGCAACCCGGCGGTCGAAATGCTGTCCCTAGCCAATTTGATGCCCTAGGCAACATTTTGGCTGGTGCCCCCGAGCATCGCCAATAGTTCGGCATTTGACCCAGCAACCCTCAGGCAGTGGGGCCCACCAGGGGTTTACCTTGTGCCCCTTTGGGACAGTCCAACCCTGCATAATGCCACATAGTAATTCACCTTACACATATGCCTTACATTAGTAATGCCCATAATATACACAATTCCACACCATAATGCACTATACACATATGCCCCACATCAGCAATGTTAGTAGCTTTTTTTCATAAAACTTACTTTTGCTTGCTGGCTGTCAGTGCGTCTGCTCCTGCAGCTCCCTGGATCCGTGACTGCGCTTTGTGAGGTGTGGGTGGCAGGCTGGGTAGCGCCATGGCTGTAGAGAGACAGTGTCTCCACCTCGGCCCATGGGCGGAGGAGCTGCCACTGCTTGTCATGTGCAGCTACCCTCCTCCTGCATCCATTTTTGATGCTCCCCGTTGCCTCACTGACTGTTCCTGGCCCATCAGCTCCAATTGCGGTAGGCAGCCCAAAGCAGGGCCTCTGCCCAGGGGCAGATCTAGAAGAAAATACAGGTGGAGCACCATTATAGGGGGAAAGAAGAGTGATCAGCTGGTGCATCACGGCATGCAACTCGTGGTAACATAGTAGGTGAGGTTGAAAAGAGACTAGTAGTCCATCGAGTTCAACCTGAATTATATTGCATTCCCGAATCTGTTAAGGTTAAAGGCTAAATCCTTGTATATCTTTTTCCGTTAGAAATTTGTCTAACCCATTTTTAAACGCGTTGACTGAGTCCAACATTACAACCTTCTCTGGCAGTGTACTGCCCTTACAGCGAAGAATCCCTTCCTGCGCTGAGTACGAAATCTCCTCTCCACAAGCCTTAGTGGGTGTCCGTGCGTTCTATGTAGAGGTCTCTTAGTAAACAACTCACATGATAGCTCCGCATAGTGCTCCTTTATATATTTATAAATATTAATCATATCTCCTCTTAGTCGTCTCATTTCTAGTGTAAACATATCTAATCTAGAAAGCCTCATAGTCCAGTGTCTCCAACCACTTAATCAATTTGGTAGCTCGCCTCTCAACCTTTTCAAGTTCTAATATGTCTTTTTTTATAGTGTGGTGCCCAGAACTGTACACAGTGTCACGTCTAGCAAAGTTTGAGGATCCGGCAGCTGAGATTTGCCCAAGGAGGTAGCAGGCTGTGAATGAACCAGATGAGGGGGCTCGATATGGTTCCTTCGCATGGGACACGGAGCAATGAAGAACGTAGGCGGGGTTTGAGAGTCAATGGAAAGTATTTATTATGTACAGGGCTGAGGTAGAGGACCGAGGCTGGAGCACGATGGTTAAAGACGTGGCAGGGGGCGAAGAACTGTGGACTGTGATTTGAAAGACGAGACTGTAAATGAACTGTGGATGGTGGTTGAAGACGTGGCTGGAGACAAGGACTGTGGTTTGTTAAACGAGGCTGAAGATAATAATCTGCAGGCTGTGGTCGGTGGTACAAAGGCGTGGCTGGTGAAGGAGATCTGTGGAGTGTGGCTTGAAAGATGAGGCAGAAGACCCGGGGCCGACTGTACCCAAAGAGTCTTACTGGACCGGGTTTTCCAGGAGCGCTTCCACAGGCAGTAACAGGCTAGAAACGGCAGGGCTGCTGCAGCAACAGAGAACCGACCAAGCAGGATCAGGAGGAACAAGAATACAGCAGGAATCCTGGGAGCACAGGCTAAAGCACCTACAACAGGGTTGTAACTTGAAGCACTGGCATCCCTGTCCTAAACCAGACCCTTTTTATAGGGAGAGCTTCCCCTGGATTGGCTGGAAGAAACAGGAACTATGCTTAAAACTTGGTCTCCAACATGGCGGCGCCCAGTAATGCAGAACATTTTGCAATGCCACAATGCTCACTGCCCCTGGTCTCCTAGCAACGGCTCAGCAAGAGCGACCTGCTGTAGCGGCGTCCCGCTGCCACGAGCGGACCCCCTCACCTCCACTACGGCTACCCACGGATCCGGCGCAGCAACCCACCTCCGCCACTGCCCGCACATCGCCAAGGAAGCCAGCCCCGCAGCCCCAGTGTACCGGTAAGACTCCGGACGCTGACAGTACCCCCCCCCCCCCCCTTTGCGGGTGGACTCCGGACACCTATGTGGTTTAGTTGGAAACTTGGCATGAAATGTCCGAAGAAGTCTTGGAGCATGGATATCCTCTGCATCTACCCAAGATCTCTCCTCTGGCCCATACCCCTTCCAATCAACAAGGTACTGGATGCGACCATAACGTCTGCGAGAATCGAGGATCTTGTGAATCTCAAATTCGTCTCCATGCGCTGATTGGATCTTGGGTGATTTAGGCACAGCGGCTCTGAACCGATTAAGTACCAATGGTTTTAAGAGAGAAATATGAAATGCATTAGGAATTCTCAACTGCGGAGGTAATTTCACTTTGTAAGCCACAGGATTCAACACTTTTTCGATTGGGTAAGGCCCAATAAATCTGGGAGCAAACTTTTTTGTAGGAACCTTTAATCTTGGGTTACGTGTGGAAACCCAAACACGATCTCCTACCTTAAGGCTTGGTACAGCTTTTCGTTTCAGATCTGCATAGGTCTTATATCTCTTGGATGTCTTGAGCAAAGTCTTGTGAACTTGTTTCCAGGCTTCAGTAAATTGTCGAAGTGTTAACTCTGCGGCAGGAACCTCGAGCGTAGGCAGAAGTTGGAAGTCAGGAACTCTTGGATGGTAACCATAATTAATGAAGAATGGAGAAGAGTTTGTGGCAGAGTGATAAAGATTGTTATGGGCAAATTCTGCGAATGGGAGGAAGTCCAGCCAGTCGTCCTGTGAGGACATGAATAAACGCAGAAAAGTCTCCAGATCCTGGTTCACTCTCTCTGTTTGACCATCCGTTTGGGGATGATATCCTGAGGAGAAGTTTAATTTCACGCCAAGAGCAGAACATGGGGATCTCCAAAACTTGTCCACAAATTGAGGACCTCTATCAGACACAATTTCCTGTGGTAGACCATGGAGTCGAAAGATCTCTGCTATAAACAATTTTGCCAACTGGGATGCAGATGGAAGATTAGCCAGAGGAACAAAGTGTGCCATTTTAGAGAATTGGTCAACTATGACCCATACGGTGTTCCGCCCACCAGACATAGGTAAATCTGTAATAAAGTCCATAGAAATATGCGTCCATGGTCTTAGTGGTACCGGCAAAGCATGGAGTAACCCAGCTGGTGGACCCTTGGGACTTTTATGCTGAGCACATTTTGGACAGGCAGCTACGAATTCCTGAACGTCAGTCCTGAGATGAGGCCACCAGTAGGAGCGCTGAATGAATTTAAGTGTCTTATGACTGCCCGCATGGCCCATGAAGGAGGAGGAGTGAGCCCATGTAAGAAGTTTTTTGCGAAGATTTGGTGCAACGAAGATCTTCCCTGGAGGAGGAAGTGGAGAGGTATTAGGTGCAGAAAAAGAGGTGGATTCCAGGATAAATTGCTCTTTTGAACGGTCAGAGGGTTCTTCTGAACTTAGGGAGCGAGATAATGCATCTGCCTTTTTGTTGAGGGAACCTAGTCGGTAACCGAGTTTAAAATTAAAACGGGTAAAGTAGAGTGCCCATCTTGCTTGGCATGGGTTCAGACATCGGGCTGACTGTAGATACAGAAGGTTCTTGTGATCCGTGGTCACCGAAATTGGATGCTGAGCTCCCTCCAACAAATACCTCCACTCCTCAAAGGCCAACTTAATTGCCAGTAATTCCTGTTCCCCAATAGCGTAATTCTTTTCAGCGGGGGAGAATCTTCGCGAGAAGAACGCACAAGGATGGACCTTCTTGTCCTCGAAAAGCTGGGATAATAGTGCTCCCACTCCCACAGTAGAGGCATCAACCTCCACCAAGAACGGACGGCTGAGATCGGGTTGTCGAAGAACTGGAGCAGTCGTGAAGGCCTCCTTTAAAGATGAAAAAGCTTCCAAAGCCTCAGGAGACCACTTGGCAGGATCGGCTCCCTTCCTAGTTAATGCGGTTATAGGAGCTATGATAGAAGATTAATTTTGAATGAATCTTCGGTAGAAGTTAGCAAACCCTAGGAAACGTTGAATTCCTTTAAGGGTAGCTGGAAGCGCCCAATCCTGAATCGCCTGGACTTTAGCGGGGTCCATCTGTAACCTCTGCCCTGAGAGAGTGTAACCGAGGAATGGAATCGTGGGTACTTCAAAGGTGCACTTCTCTAACTTACAGAATAACTGATTCCTTCGTAAACGAGTTAACACTTCTGTGACTTGTTCCCGATGGGTCTTCAGATCCCTAGAAAAAATGGAGGATGTCATCCAGAAACACTACCAAGCAGTCGTAGAGGAGATCTCTGAAGATTTCGTTAACGAATTCTTGAAAGACGGCTGGGGCGTTACATAGGCCAAAAGGCATTACCAGGTATTTGTAATGGCCGTCGCGGGTATTAAATGCCGTCTTCCATTCGTCCCCTGGGCGAATACGTATAAGATTGTAGGCCCCCCGTAAGTCCAACTTAGTAAATACAGTAGCTCCTTTAACACAGTCGAACAGTTCTGGAATCAGAGGTAACGGATATCTGTTTTTAACTGTTATGTCATTGAGACCTCTATAGTCAATACAGGGCGGCAACCCCCCATCCTTCTTTTTGATGAAGAAAAATCCTGCTCCGGCCGGAGATGTAGAAGACCTGATGAACCCTTTCTCCAAGTTCTCCCGGATATACTCCGACATGGCCTGTGTCTCGGGAAGTGAGAGGGGGTAAATTCGTCCTCGGGGAGGAGTCTTACTGGGTACTAGCTCAATGGGACAATCCCAAGTACAATGCGGAGGCAAGGTGTCCGCCACATGCTTACTGAAAACATCTTTAAAAGCTTGGTACTCCACAGGAAGGCTGGAAGGGCTGGAAGAACAGAGAGGTCTAACTGAAGGTAAACAGTTCTGGAAGCAGTCTTGTCCCCAAGAGAGAACATCCATAGTTTGCCAATCTATGTGGGGGTTGTGTCTGATTAAACATGGAAACCCTAGGATTAGTTCATGAGAGGCTTTAGGAATTACAAGGAAAGAGATTTTTTCTGAATGGAGAACTCCGACCTTCATCTTGAGAGGAATAGTACGAAAGGATATAATCCCCTCAGGGATATAACTTCCATCCACTGCGGTAACAGAAATGGTACGATCTAAAGGAACCGTTTGTATTCCAGATCGTTTGACCAGAGCTGACGTAATGAAACTTTCGGCGGCTCCGGAGTCGAGTAGTGCAGGGATGAGAAGAGAAGAAGAAGGGAGCTCCAATTGGGTTAACAGGATAGACTCTATCTTGGTATGTAATTCTGAGAATTCTCCTAGCTTGACCTCTCCAGCACAAACTAGGAGCGGGCGTTTCCCGGACGTAGATTGCAAGTTTTAACAAAGTGATCAGATGCACCACAATACAGGCAGAGGTTCCCTTGTCGCCGTCTCTGACGTTCTTCATTGGAGAGGCGGGAGCGATTAATCTGCATGGGTTCTTCCACAGTTGGTGATGATGGTGTTGGTGGAAGAACAACTCTAGGCTTAGGGCGATCTGACCGCAACCTCTCCATACAGCGCTCTCTGTACCATAGGTCTAACTTATTGCATAAAGAAATTAGTTTATCCAACTTATCAGGTACGTCCTGAGTTGCGAGGTCATCTTTGATCTTTTCGGAGAGACCGCTTCAGAAAGCTGCAATGAGAGCCTCCTCGTTCCAGTTCAGTTCTGAGGAAAGGGTGCGAAACTGGATCACGTACTGACTGACCGTACGCGCGCCCTGACGCAGGATCTCCAATGAGGCGGCAAAAGTCCTACCCGGTTCGTCGAAGATTCTTCGAAAGGTGACCATGAATTCTGGATAGTTAGATAAGATGGGATCCATCCTGTCCCACAATGGTGAAGCCCATTCCAATGCTTGCCCAGTAAGTAAAGAAATTATATAGCCTACTTTGGTTCGTGCTGATGGGAAGTTGGCCGACTGTAGTTCGAACTGGATTTCGCACTGGTTAAGAAACCCGCTGCATTGTTTTGGATTCCCATCGAATTTACTGGGAGGTGGCAAATGCAACCGTGGAAGTGGTACTGGTACAGGAGGGAGCGGGACCGGAGGTGCTAATGTGGGAGCAGCTGTAGAAACTTGAGGGGCCGTCATGGCAACACAGAGAGAATCGAGACGTTCAGACATACTCTGCATAAACTGCACGATTTAAGATTGTGTGGCCTCCTGCTTATTTAAGTGAGGCCAGATATCTGCAGTTGAATCCCCTCCTGAGGCCTGATTACCCGTCGAATCCATTTGGCCAGTGCTTACTGTCACGTCTAGCAAAGTTTGAGGATCCGGCAGCTGAGATTTGCCCGAGTAGGTAGCAGGCTGTGAATGAACCAGATGAGGGGGCTGGATATAGTTCCTTCGCATGAGACACGGAGCAATGAAGAATGTAGGCGGGGTTTGAGAGTCAATGGAAAGTATTGATTATGTACAGGGCTGAGGTAGAGGACCGAGGCTGGAGCACGATGGTTAAAGACGTGGCAGGGGGCGAAGAACTGTGGACTGTGATTTGAAAGACGAGACTGTAGATGAACTGTGGAACTGTGGATGGTGGTTGAAGACGTGGCTGGAGACAAGGACTGTGGTTTGTTAAACGAGGCTGAAGATAATCTGCAGGCTGTGGTCGGTGGTACAAAGGCGTGGCTGGTGAAGGAGATCTGTGGAGTGTGGCTTGAAAGACGAGGCAGAAGACCCGGGGCCGACTGTGCCCAAAGAGTCTTACTGGACCGGGTTTTCCAGGAGCGCTTCCACAGGCAGTAACAGGCTAGAAACGACAAGGCTGCTGCAGCAACAGAGAACCGACCAAGCAGGATCAGGAGGAACCAGAATACAGCAGGAATCCTGGGAGCACAGGCTAAAGCACCTACAACAGGGTTGTAACTTGAAGCACTGGCATCTCTGTCCTAAACCAGCCCCCTTTTATAGGGAGAGCTTCCCCTGGATTGGCTGGAAGAAACAGGAAACAGGAACTATGCTTAAAACTTGGTCTCCAACATGGCGGCGCCCAGTAATGCAGACCTTTTTGCAATGCCACAATGCTCACTGCCCCTGGTCTCCTAGCAACGGCTCAGCAAGAGCGACCCGCTGTAGCGGCGTCCCGCCGCCACGAGCGGACCCCCTCACCACCGCTACTGCTGCCCACGGATCCGGCGCAGCAGCCCACCTCCGCCACTGCCCGCACATCGCCAAGGAAGCCAGCCCGCGGCCCCAGCGTACCGGTAAGACTCCGGACGCTGGCACACAGTACTCAAGATGCAGCCGAACCAATGATTTGTACAGTGGCAGGATTACACTCTCATCCCTTGTCTCTATTCCCTGTTTTATACATGCTAACACCTTATTTTGCCTTTATTGCTGCACTTTGACATTGTGTGTTGCCGCTAAATTTACTATCAATGAACACCCCCAAATCCTTTTCTAACACAGTTTATCCTATTGTTTCCCCATTTAATTGGTAGGTTCCATGTTTTTTCTTAGTCCCAGAGTGCATAACTTTAATTTTTTTTACACATTAAACCTCATACACCATTTCATTGCCCAAACTTCCAGTTTACTTAAATCGCTCTGAAATGACTCCACATCCACATCTGATTTGATTACCCTACATATTTTAGTATCGTCTGCAAAAATTGACACTGAGCTAACTAGTCCTTCTTCTAAGTCATTAATAAATATATTAAACAATAGTGGCCCTAGCACAGAACCCTGCGGTATTCCACTAATTACTTTAGCGCAGGTGGAAAACATCCCATTAATCACCACTCGCTGTTCCCTGTTATCAAGCCAATTACTCACCAATGTATAAATAGTATCTCCTATACTGAGCTCCCTTAATTTGAAAATCAGCCTCCTGTGAGGTACTGTGTCAAACTCGAAAGCTTTTGCAAAATCCAGATAAACCACATCTATTGCGTTACCCCGGTCGAGATTGTAGCTTACTATCTCATAAAAGCTAATCAAACTAGTTTGATATGACCGATTTCTCACAAAACCATGCTGTTCTTATTAATAGCATGGGAGTTCTCCAAGTAGTCCTGTATGCTGTCCCTTACTATACTTTCCAATAGTTTCCCCACTATTGATGTCAGACTAACCGGTCTACAATTACCAGGATGACGTTTAATACCCTTAAATATTGGGACTACATCCGCTATACACCAGTCCTTTGGTACCATGCCTGATCTAAGTGACTCAGTGAAAATCAGATACAGAGGCCTTGCTATTTCAGCAGTTAGCTCCATCAGAACCCTAGGATATAGGCCATCTGGACCAGGAGATTTATTAGTCTTAATTTTTTTTAATAGTTCCTGGACTACTTCCTCAGACAGATAAGTATTAAGCAATGGGCCTTTATCAATACTATTGTTGTTGTTACTCACTATTCTCACAATCTGTTAAAAACTGATGAGAAACGTGTTCAATATTTCCGCTTTATCTTTGTCGTCATTTATCAGGTTTCCCAGTTCGTTTTTTAATGGTCCTATATTTAAATTTTTTAGCCTCTTAACATTTATGTACTTAAAGAATTTTTTAGAGTTAGTTTTACTCTCCTTAGCGATTTGCTTTTCGTTTTCTATTTTAGCTGCTCTGATTTCCTTTTTGCATTTTTTGTTACATTCCTTGTAGTACTAGAATAACTTCCAGTCTGATTTGAAAGCTTTGAATGTCCGCCTCTTTATCCATTTCTTCCTTAACTTTTTTGTTTAGCCACATTGGTTTAAATTTAATACTCAGTTATGGGTATATTTATCTAGTATTGTTTTTAAAACATCCCACATTTCGGTCATATTTTTTCCCTGAAACAAAGTTCCCCAATCTATGTCCTTTAGTGCGTGTTTGAGCCTGTTAAAACAGTTAAGAGTCTTAGTTGTACTCTTAGAGTGCTGCTTTTGAATGGTAATGTCGAATGTGATCATATTATGATCACGGTTACCCAAGGTTTCGCCTACTGCGGTATTCGCTGTTATGTCCACGTTGTTAGTTAGTACCAGGTCCAGTATAGTCTCTATTCTGGTTGGTTCCTCAACTATTTGAGACAAGTAGTTATCCTTTAGCATATTTAAGAACCTTTTACCCCTAGCTGTATTACATGATTCGCTGGCCCAACTAATGTCCAGATAATTAAAGTCCCCAATGATTAGGACCTCCCCAGCCCTGTAGCTTTCTCGATTTGCATCAAGAGTTGCACTTCCTCAGTCACATTAATATCAGGCGGCTTATAACATGTCCCTAATAATGTTTTTTTGTACTTTTCTTTCCCATAGAAATTTCAACCCATAATGTCTCCACAATATCTCCAGTTCCCTCATAAATACCCTCCTTTAAGTATGGTTTTAGAAATGGGTTAACATAAAAACATACACCACCCCCTCTTTTAATAGCCCTGTCTCTCCTTAAAAGAGTATAACCCTCCAAGTTAGCTACCCATTGTTCCTTCATTGCCAGCATTTCTAATTCCCCCATTTTAGCTGAAAGGCTTCTTGCTTTTACAAGCATACATTTTAGATTAGTAATACCCTTATCTATTTGTCTATTTATTGGTATCCTTTCCTCTTTTACTTTGGTATTCCCTGATTTACCATTGTTGGCATTTCCTCCCCTCCCCCCTTCTCCACCCTCATTATACTTAATACCTCCCCCCTTGCTGCACTCACTAATGATCCCATAGTTTATTTCTAATCCCTCCCCCCAGACATCTAGTTTAAAAGCTCCTCCAACCTTCTAATCATCCTGCCCCCCAGCACTGCTGCCCCCTCCTCATTCAGGTGCAATCAATTGCAACAAAAAAGATGGCGCATGACTGAAAAGTCCGCCCAGTGTTCCAGGAACACAAATCCCTCTTTCCTACACCAGTCTCTAAGCCACACATTTACCTCCCTAATCTCCCTCTGCCTCCCTAGGCTAGCGCATGGCACAGGTAATATTTCAGAGAATATTACCTTAGATGTCCTTGCCTTAAGCTTCTGACCTTAGTCCCTATAGTCTTTCTTAAGAACATCCCACCTACCACTAAATTTGTCGTTGGTGCCAACTTGCACCAAGATCGCTGGGTCATTCCCAGCCCCTCCCAACAATCTTTCTCCCCGGTCCGCATTGTATTGTACCTGAGCAACCGGGAGACAACAGACTGTACGGCGATCACGGTCCTGGTAGCAGTCTTCCTGATGATAGATCAAATACCTCGATACTTGCTGGTTATACACTGCTCAAAAAAAATAAAGGGAACACTTAAACAACACATCCTAGATCTGAATGAATGAAATATTCTTATTAAATACTTTGTTCTTTACATAGTTGAATGTGCTGACAACAAAATCACACAAAAATTATCAATGGAAATTCAATTTATTAACCCATGGAGGTCTGGATTTGGAGTCACACTCAATATTAAAGTGGAAAAACACACTACAGGCTGATCCAACTTTGATGTAATGTACTTAAAACAAGTCAAAATGAGGCTCAGTAGTGTGTGTGGCCTCCATGTGCCTGTATGACCTCCCTACAATGCCTGGGCCTGCTCCTGATGAGGTGGCAGATGATCTCCTGAGGGATCTCCTCCCAGACCTGGACTAAAGCATCCGCCAACTCCTGGACAGTCTGTGGTGCAATGTAGCGTTGGTGGATGGAGCGAGACATGATGTCCCAGATGTGCTCAATTGGATTCAGGTCTGGGGAACGGGCGGGCCAGTTTATAGCATCAATGCCTTTGTCTTGCAGGAACTGCTGACACACTCCAGCCACATGAGGTCTAGCACTGTCTTGCATTAGGAGGAACCCAGGGCCAACTGCACCAGCATATGGTCTCACAAGGGGTCTGAGGATCTCATCTCGGTACCTAATGGCAGTCAGGCTACCTCTGGTGAGCACATGGAGGGCGGTGCGGCCCCCCAAAGAAAAGCCACCCCACACCATTACTGACCCACTGCCAAACCGGTCATGCTGGAGGATGTTGCAGGCAGCAGAACGTTCTCCTTGGCGTCTCCAGACTCTGTCACATGTGCTCAGTGAGAACCTGCTTTCATCTGTGAAGAGCACAGGGTGCCAGTGGCGAATTTGCCAATCTTGGTGTTCTCTGGCAAATGCCAAACGTCCTGCACGGTGTTGGGCTGTAAACACAACCCCCACCTGTGGACGTCGGGCCCTCATACCACCCTCATGGAGTCTGTTTCTGATCATTTGAGTAGACACATGCACATTTGTGGCTTGCTGGAGGCCAGAAAGCATAGGAGCTGAGAAGTGGTCTGTGGTCACCACCTGCAGAACAACTCCTTTATTGGGGGTGTCTTGCTAATTGCCTATAATTTCCACCTGTTGTCTATTCCATTTGCACAACAGCATGTGAAATTGATTGTCAATCAGTGTTGCTTCGTAACTTGGAGTTACATTGTGTTGTTTAAGTGTTCCCTTTATTTTTTTGAGCAGTGTACAAAAAGACCAGTAACAAACATATAACAACTGTCCACTCTCTTCACTGTTCTTCACTGTTCAGTGTGTTTTCTGGTGTCTGTTACCCCCGGCAACTGCATGACCTTTATTTTATACTGTGGGAGGGATATGCTCTGCCCTCCAGTCTGACGCATCCGAAAGTCATGCTGCACTGTCATTTCATATAGAATTAGCTCAATGCAACTTACTGGGGGCAGGGGAATTCTACTGCATGGACTGACTGAGAAATAAAGTGTGGGAAGAACACTTCCCATTTTACGTTCCTGGAGAAACCTGGGGTTTGCACAGGTATAAGGGACACACACAGGATGACAGGGCCTCCCTCCCACATGTGCACACGCAGTATAGGTGATGTCAGCATTATGTGGAGCAGTCTTCCAAAATACATGTGGTACCATAAGGAGCCATCCAGTAATAACCTTACATAGTCAGTGAAAATGTCACAGTGACGTCCAAGAATTGCAGTTACCAGGCTTCTGCTGTCTCTGAGGTCTCACAAGTCAGGGGCATTAAATCATGTCTGCAGGATTTAATGCTGGGAGGGAGTAAGGGATGATCAGCAATCTACTTGACAAATGTAATCAGCAGTGTATACAAGTAGTGATTGAATACATTTGTAAAGTAACAGATTGTTTGCAGACTGTCCCTCCCAGTATGAGATCCTGCAGACATGCTTAAATGCCACTAGGCATTCCAAATGCCCTAGGGCCTAGGCAATTGCTTGGCTTGCTTATAGCTAGGGCCGGTCATGTGACCGATGGTGGAATCCCGACACCCCTCAGGAGACCGGCGCTGGGATACCGACAGCTGACATCCTGAAGATGGGCATCGGAATTGGGGTTAGGGCCAAGGGGGCAGGGTTAAGGTTAGGCACTGGAGGGAGGGTTGGGTTAGGCACAAGGGGAGGGGGGTTAGCCGTAGCTAACAGCCCAGAGGGTTAGCTGTAGTCAACACTGCCGGAGGGTTAGGGGAGGGGAGAGGGATAAAATACTAACCCCTGTCCAGTGTCAGGATTCTCACTGTTAGGAAGCTGTGGTGGGTCATGTGACTGCCGGCATTTCATACCCAACACGTTTCTATATGTTGTGCAATTTGCATAGAGTAAGTACATTACATTGTCTGAGGTGTCATAAAGCAGTACACTGCTCAGTAGGCGCAGGTCACTAGCAAATTCCCTGCACCCACGTCACCCAACTTATCTTAGCTGGCTCTGATAATAACATACTAGGATAAAGGTAAAAAACATATTGTCCATGCTGAGGACCTAAATATGCTGAAATGCACAGAAATGCTATACGTTAAGTATATTCAGATTGATCAAGTCTATAGAGTTGACAGAGGAAAGAAAGTATGGTATGACTGGAAGTGAGATAAATTCCACTCTAAGAGAATAAAGAAGAATGATTCAGTGCTTAAATGTTTGCAAATTCAATTTGATATTTTTGTTATTTACAGTAAATAAAATAAGACAGGGATGATATTATTTTTAGTATAATCAACTCTTAATTTGGTATTTGTTAGAAGGTTATTAATTTTAAGTTGCAAAATACCATACTTGGTTTTTATGATAAAAATGTGCATGCTAGCTAGCCTAGCGTGTATTGAAGGCTGACATTTACAAATGAATGTATTTGTACTATGATTGTGTCCAGCAGCAATGTCATTTTGGCCAGTGCAGAGTACATTTGTAGCTACTGTACGTTTGTAATTAACCTTAACTAGCCCCAACCTAAATTGTTTCCTGATAATATAATTAATAAAACTCAGTGACTGATTATATAAAGGTCCTAAGTGCACTTGATAAATTTAATAATAGTTGCACACAAAACCCCTTTCTACATATGCTGACAGGTATGGGCCTAATTCATGCTTGTATGCAAATGCAATTGCGATTTTCTAGGCTACAGAGCTGCTAATGTTAGCAAGTGAAGCTGCCACCCAGAAATGAAAAGAGAGAGCTATTGCAAACTCTTTTTACAATTGCGTACACATTCACAGCCTATACGTAAAAACGAGGAACATCGGGTCTAAGGGTTGGTGTATGCAGAGTCGGCCTTAGGCATAGGGACACTAGGCAAATGCCTAGTGAATTTGGTATGCCTAGGGGCACAAACAGCCTCTGCTGATTAAAATGATATGCGGCATGCAAGGGGCATCTCTAGAGAGGAGGGGACCCGTATGCAGACTCCGTGTGTGGTCCCCCTCCTCTCCCGTAGCCGTTGCGCCTCTGCTAGCGCTTTGAGCGCTGTAGACTCTGGCACAGTGCCAGAGTCTACAGCGCATGCGCAGGACTCTGAAAAATGGCAGCCGTGACGGCAACACTAGTGGATAGTGCGCTAGCAGCGGCGCGACGGCTACGGGAGAGGAGGGGGCCCTCACACGGTCAGCGATGGACTCCAGAATGGTAAGTATAGGAGAAATGAGTGCAGTGTGTGCGGTGTGGGGCCCCCCGGAACTCAGGGGCCCATGTGCACCGCACACACTGCACCCATTATAGAAATGTCAATGCGGCATGCACATATTCTGTGTGTGACTGTGGCTGTATCTGCATACGAAATGCTACATTACAGTGTATTCCTGGAAATCACTGTAAAGTAGCATTTTGCAGATACAGTCACAGTTGCTCACAGAATATAGACATGCCGCATATCATTTTAATCAGCAGAAGCTGCTTGTGCATCTTAGCCTCATAGTAAACCAAATAATATGCATTTTCATAAAAAAAAAAAGACACCCGACGTTAGCAGAGCTACCAGCTGAAGGCATCTCTTGCTACATGGCGTATTGATGCAAGATGTATGAGGAAACATCTGTAATTAAGCAGAGGTAGAGGTCACAGTGCTAGTGGCCATCTGAGTGCTGTGTGTAGGTGGGTTGGTTGTGCATATGTGTAATGGGCATTATGTGTGTCATGTGTATAAATGCATTAATAATGTGTGGCATATGTGTAAGGGGCACTATGTGTGTCATGTGTATAAGTGCACTAATAATGTGCAGCATATGTAAAAGGGACATTATGTGTGTCATTATATGTATAAGGGTATTAATAATGTGCAACATGTGTGTAAGGGACATTATGTGTATAAAGAGATTAATAAAGGTTGGAATAATGTGTAAGGCAGATTATGTTTTTAAGGACATTAATAATGTGTGTCATATGTGTAAGGGGCATTACTGTGTGGTATTGTGTGTACATGCACAACTAATGTGTGAATTTATGTGTATAATGTGCTCTACTATGTGGCGTAACGTATAGAAAGGGCACTGCTGTGTGGTCTAATGTGAATAAAGAGCAATATGGTGTGGTGTAATGTGAATAAGGAGCAAGTCAGTGTGATGTAATGTGAATAAGGGGCACTACTGTGAGAAGTAACATTTATAAGGTAAAGTGGTACTACTGTGTGATGTAACGTGAATTAAGGACACTATCGCATGATAAAATATGGGCTGTGCACCGAATGTGCGCACTGTTCCTTTTTAAAATATAGGGGGTAGGAACACCAAAAAAAGAACTGCTATGCGTGAGGGATGATGGTGCAGGGTCAGAGGCAGAACTAGCGGCAGTACTAGGGGGCACGGACAAAATCTTTCCTAGGGCATCATATTGGTTAGGGCCGGCTCTGGGAGTATGGCTACGCAGACTGGACACAGCAGTAGCCCATAGCAGATTCAGTCTATCATTTTCTAGGGTGCAATAGAGAAAATACAGAATCTGATTGGTTGCTATGGGCAACATCACTACTTTCCATTTTTAGAAGCTTTAGTAAATATACCCCGTAGTCTTTATCCTATACCCAAAATCGACTGAGCAGGGCATAACGGTATAAATATTTTTATACATTTTTAATGGGTCTGATTCTGAGTTGGGTGCAAAGCAAAAAATCAAGTAAGATTACATCTGGAACAAACCGTGTTGCAATGCAAGGGATGCAAATACATGTATTGCTTATGTATACAGAGTAAATACTGTCTGCTTTGCATGTAGCCAACAAATTATGAACAGATTTATTTTCACTATCGTTGCTACAGTATTTGCCAGGGGTAATACCAGCCTGCCAGCACCTGCCCGCTAGCTAGTACCCCGCTGCGAGGGCAGAATTTTGTGAAATGACGCGTTGCGATGTCAAGACGCAAACGTGTCATTCTGTGAATCTCCGCCCCCAGATTACTATGTCAGGGAGGATGGGGAGCAGAGTTCGGACACGGGAAAAGTGCCCCAGCAGGCGCCTCGTGCAGTCACACAGCTAGCCCGCAGCCAGAAATGGCACTGCTGGTATGAACTTTGCAATATTGCGGCAGGGCTGACCAGAAGACACTGCTAAAGATGGCGGAGATGTGCAAATTGGGCATAGACAGTGTCCGATATGTTCCAATGTGAACAATATATCGAACGACATATCGCCTAGTGTGTACCCAGCTTTACTGTGTTGTGCCTTGTTCTGTAATACAATACTCAATAAAAGATCTATTGGAAAAAACATTAATGTTGACTTTTTTCTTTTGTTAGCAGAAGACTCAGTTATGACACTGTTCTTTTCAGTAAGCTACATAAACAGGATATGCATAACTTGGCATATGATTTAAGTCTGTAATGCCATGAAAACAATAATTTTTTATAATTGTTTCAAGATGCCTTTTCAATGAGACTCAGCCTTTACTAGGTCAAATCTGGCACCAGTGAATGCAGATATTGAACTTTAAACTTAGGTTCTGCATCTAAAGCTGGTTACACACTAGGGGGGTATCCAATTAGACTGGGAATTTTTTTGGCCAAGAAAAAATGGGGGTTTCTTGTAATTTTTTTAGTGCCAAATTTTTTTCTGGGGGGATGCGGGGGGCTATCCAATTAGCCCCTGTTTTTTTTTTACCTGTAAAATTTTCCATTTTTGGTTGAAAACAAATAGGATCTGTTGAAAGTCAAGGACCTACTGTATGTGTTTTTCGCAGCCGTGATCAGGGAAAAACTGGCTTATTGTTGTGAAATTGGTTTCACCTGCCTCGAAATTCACGATCAGTGCCAGTTTCAAGGCTAATTGGATAGCCCTAATTAGCTGCCGTATATTACCGCAGCTAAGTGGATACCGGTCTATACAATCGAACGCACGATTTATAATTCCGATATGGATTGGGACAATATATCGTATAGTGCAGAGGTTCCCAAATGCGGTCCTCAAGGCACCCCAATGGTCCAGGTTTTAAATGTACCCATGCTTGGACACAGGTGACTTATATAGCACCTTAGTCAATTTGATTTAACCATCTGTGCTGAGCCATGGCTATACCTAAAACCTGGACTGTTGGGGTGCCTTGAGGACCGCATTTGGGTACCTCTGGTATAGTGGGTACCCTTAATCCATCATTCCCAGTTGTCGTTCATTGGATTGGCAAATTGGATGTGCTGCGCGTAACGATATATCGTGTCATTGTACAGTGGATAGTTTAGTGTGTGAGGCAGATGCAATGTATTGTTAAAGCGCGTCACACTATCAGATGGTGTGTACCCAATTTAAACCATCAGTCGGTTTCAAACTTTCAAGGTAATACAAAATATAGCAATTAGTATGTAATAGTTTCCTTGAATTTTCTAAACTGTAATACCTAGAAAAAATAAGAATTTACTCACCGGTAATTCTATTTCTCGTAGTCCGTAGTGGATGCTGGGAACTCCGTAAGGACCATGGGGGAATAGCGGGCTCCGAAGGAGGCTGGGCACTCTAGAAAGATCTTAGACTACCTGGTGTGCACTGGCTCCTCCCACTATGACCCTCCTCCAAGCCTCAGTTAGGTACTGTGCCCGGACGAGCGTACACAATAAGGAAGGATTTTGAATCCCGGGTAAGACTCATACCAGCCACACCAATCACACCGTACAACTCGTGATATGAAACACAGTTAACAGTATGAAACAATAGAGCCTCTCAACAGATGGCTCAACAATAACCCGATTTAGTTAACAATAACTATGTACAAGTAATGCAGATAAACCGCACTTGGGATGGGCGCCCAGCATCCACTACGGACTACGAGAAATAGAATTACCGGTGAGTAAATTCTTATTTTCTCTAACGTCCTAGTGGATGCTGGGAACTCCGTAAGGACCATGGGGATTATACCAAAGCTCCCAAACGGGCGGGAGAGTGCGGATGACTCTGCAGCACCGAATGAGAGAACTCCAGGTCCTCCTCAGCCAGGGTATCAAATTTGTAGAATTTTGCAAACGTGTTTGCCCCTGACCAAATAGCTGCTCGGCAAAGTTGTAAAGCCGAGACCCCTCGGGCAGCCGCCCAAGATGAGCCCACCTTCCTTGTGGAATGGGCATTGACAGATTTTGGCTGTGGCAGGCCTGCCACAGTATGTGCAAGCTGAATTGTACTACAAATCCAACGAGCAATAGTCTGCTTAGAAGCAGGAGCACCCAGCTTGTTGGGTGCATATAGGATAAACAGCGAGTCAGATTTTCTGACTCCAGCCGTCCTGGAAACATATATTTTCAGGGCCCTGACAACGTCTAGCAACTTGGAGTCCTCCAAATCCTTAGTAGCCGCAGGCACCACAATAGACTGGTTCAGGTGAAACGCTGACACCACCTTAGGGAGAAACTGGGGACGAGTCCTCAATTCTGCCCTATCCATATGGAAAATCAAATAAGGGCTTTTACAAGACAAAGCCGCCAATTCTGATACTCGCCTGGCAGAAGCCAAGGCCAATAACATAACCACCTTCCATGTGAGATATTTCAGATCCACGGTTTTTAGTGGTTCAAACCAAAGTGATTTTAAGAAAACTCAACACCACGTTGAGATCCCAAGGTGCCACAGGAGGCACAAACGGGGGCTGACTATGCAGCACTCCTTTTATAAATGTCTGAACTTCAGGTACTGAAGCTAGTTCTTTTTTGAAAGAAAATCGACAGAGCCGAGATCTGTACCTTAATGGAACCCAATTTAAGGCCCATAGTCACTCCTGCTTGCAGGAAATGCAGAAATCGACCTAGTTGAAATTCCTCTGTTGGGGCCCTTTCGGCCTCACACCATGCAACATATTTTCGCCATATGCGGTGATAATGAGTTGCTGTAACCTCTTTCCTGGCTTTAGTAAGCGTAGGAATTACTTCCTCCGGAATACCCTTTTCCTTCAGGATCCGGCGTTCAACCGCCATGCCGTCAAACGCAGCCGCGGTAAGTCTTGGAACAGACAGGGCCCCTGCTGCCGCAGGTCCTGACTGAGTGGCAGAGGCCATGGGTCCTCTGATATAAATTCTTGAAGTTCTGGGTACCAAGCTCTTCTTGGCCATCCACGAGTATCGTTCTTACTCCTCGCCTTCTTATTATTCTCAGTACCTTTGGTATGAGAGGCAGAGGGGAGAACACCTAAACCGACTGGTACACCCACGGTGTTACCAGAGCGTCCATAGCTATCGCCTGAGGGTCCCTTGACCTGGAGCAATATCTTTTATAGCTTTTTGTTAAGGCGGGACGCCATCATGTCCACCTGTGGCCTTTCCCAATGGTGTACAATCCTATTGGAAGACTTCTGGAGGAAGTCCCCATTTTCCCGGGTGGAGGTCGTGTCTGTTGAGAAGATCTGCTTCCCAGTTGTCCACTCCGGGAATGAACACTGCTGACAGTGCTAACACATGATTTTCCGCCTATCGGAGAATCCTTGTGGCTTCTGCCATCGCCATCCTGCTTCTTGTGCCGCCCCGTTGATTACATGGGCGACTGCCGTGATGTTGTCTGATTGGATCAGTACCGGCTGGTTTTGAAGCAGAGGCCTTGCTGGCCTCAGGGCATTGTAAATGGCCCTCAGATCCAGAATATTTATGTGTAGGGAAATAACCTGACTTGACCAAAGTCCCTGGAAGTTTCTTCCCTATGTGACTGCCCCCCAGCCTCAAAGGCTGGAATCCATGGTCACTAGGACCTAGTCCTGTATGCCGAACCTGCGGCCCTCTTGAAGATGGGCACTCTGCAGCCACCACAGTAGAGATACCCTGGTCCTTGGAGACAGGGTTATCAGCCTATGCATCGGAAGATGCGATCCGGACCACTTGTCCAACAGGTCCCTCTGAAAAGTTCTTGTATGGAACCTGCCTAATGGGATTGCTTCGTAAGAAGCTACCATTTTTCCCAGGACTCGCGTGCAATGATGCACCGCTACCTATTTTGGTTTCAGGAGGTCTCTGACTAGAGATGACAACTCCTTGGCTTTCTCCTCCGGGAGAAACACTATTTCTGGTTTATGTCCAGAACCATCCCCAGGAACAGTAGACGTGTCATAGGAACCAGCTGTGACTTTGGACTGTTTAGAATCCACCTATGCTGTTGTAGCACTTTCCAAAATAGTGCTACCCCGACTACCAACTGCTCCTTGGACCTCGCCCTTATAACGAGATTGTCCAATTACGGGATAATTACAACTCCCTTTTTTTTTTTTTTTTTTGAAGGAGTATCATCATTTCGGCCATTACCTTGATAAAACACCCTCGGTGCCATGTACATTCCAAACGGCAGTGTCTGGACTTGGTAATGGTAATCCTGTACCACAAATCTGAGGTACTCCTGGCGAGGATGGTAAATGGGGACATGCAGGAAAGCATCCTTGATGTCCCGGGATACCATGTAATCCCCCTCGTCCAGGCTTGCAATAACCGCCCTGAGCGATTCCATCTTGAACTTGAATTTTTTTATGTTCAAGGATTTTAAATATAAAATGGGTCACACCGAACCATGCGGTTTCGGTACCCCAACCCGTGTGGAATAGTAACCCCGTCCTTGTTGAAGTAGGGGCACCTTGAGTATTACCTGCTGGGAATACCGCTTATTAATTGCCTCTAGCACAGCCTCCCTGCTTGAGGGAGTTGTCAGCAAGGCATATTTTAGGAAACGGCTGGGGGGAGACTTCTCTAATTCCAGCTTGTACCCCTGAAATTACTACTTGGAAGAAACAGGGATCCACCTGTGAGCGAGCCCACTAATTGCTGAAATTTTTGAGGCGGCCCCCCACCGTACCTGGCTACACCTGTGGAGCACCCGCGTCATGGTGTGTACTCACAGGAGGCGGGGGAAGAATCTTGATTCTGGGAACAGGCTGACTGGTGCAGCTTTTTCCCTCTACCCTTGTCTCTGTACAGAAAGGAAGCGCCATTTGACCCGCTTGCTTTTCTGAAGCCGAAAGGACTGTACCTTTTTCTGTGAGGAAACCTGAGGTAAAATTATTTCTTCCCAGCAGTTGCTGTGGATACGAGGTCCCAGAGACCATCCCCAAATAATTCCTCACTCTTATAAGGCTCTCTATGCGCTTTTTAAGTCCGCATCACCTGTCCAGTGACAGGTCTCTAATACCCTCCTGACAGAATGGACATTACATTTATTTTGGATGCCAGCCGGCAAAATATCCCTCTGTGCATCTCCCATATATAAGACAACGTCTTTAATATGTTTTTATGTTTGCCAACTATTATCCCTGTTTGACAGGGTCACCAACCACGCTGCAGCAGCACTATCTGCAGGTCTCAGTCTAGTACCTGAGTGTGTAAATACAGACTTCAGGATAGCCTCCTGTTTTTTTTATCAACAGGTACCTATTAAAGTGGCCGTATCCTAAGACGGCAGTGCCACCTTTTTTGACAAACGTGTGAGCGCCTTATCCACCCTAGGGGATATCTCCCAGCGTAACTTATCCTCCTGGCGGGAAAGGGTACGCCATCAGTAACTTTTTATAAATTACCAGTTTCTTAACGGGGGAACCCACGCTTTTCACACACTTCATTTATTCATCTGATGGGGGAACAAAACACTGCCTGTTTTTTCTCCCCAAACCTAAAACCCATTTATAGAGGTTAAAGTCAGAAATGTATAACACATTTTTTATTGCCGGGATCAAGTCACGGATTATTGTGTATATGTCTCCACCTTGTCGACACTGGAGTCAGACTCCGTGTCGACATCTGTGTCTGCCATCTGAGAGAGCGGGCGTTTTTGAGCCCCTGATGGCCTTTGAGACGCCTGGGCAGGCGCGGGCTGCGAAGCCGGCTGTCCCACAGCTGTTACGTCATCCACCCATTTATGTAAGGAGTTGACACTGTCGGTTAATACCTTTTACCTCTCTATCCACTCTGGTGTCGGCCCCACAGGGGGCGACATCACATATATCGGCCTCTGTTCCGTCACCATATAAGCCTCCTCATTCAACATGTCGACACAGCCGTACCGACACACCGCAGACACACAGGGAATGCTCTAAACGAGGACAGGACCCACAAAAGCCCTTTTGGGGGGACAGAGTGAGAGTATGCCAGCACACACCAGAGCGCTATATACTGCAGGGACTAACTGAGTTATGTCCCCTATAGCTTTATATCTATATATATAATGTATACTGCGCCTAAATTTAGTGCCCCCTCTCTCTTTTTTTAACCCTTGTAGACTGCAGGGGAGAGCCAGGGAGCTTCCCTCCAACGGAGCTGTGAGGGAAAATGGCGCCAGTGTGCTGAGGAGATAGGCTCCGCCCCTTTTTCGCGGCCTATTCTCCCGTTTTTTATGGACTTCTGGCAGGGGTATTTACCTCATATATAGCCCCTGGGGCTATATATTGAGGTATTTTTGCCAGCCAAGGTGTTTTTATTGCTGCCTCAGGGCGCCCCCCCCCAGCGCCCTGCACCCTCAGTGACCGGAGTATGAAGTGTGTGAGAGGAGCAATGGCGCACAGCTGCAGTGCTGTGCGCTACCTTGGTGAAGACTGATGTCTTCATGCCGCCGATTTTCCGGACCATCTTCTTGCTTCTGGCTCTGTAAGGGGGACGGCGGCGCGGCTCCGGGACCGAACATCAAGGCTGGGCCTGCGGTCGATCCCTCTGGAGCTAATGGTGTCCAGTAGCCTAAGAAGCCCAATCCGGCTGCAAGCAGGCGAGTTCGCTTCTTCTCCCCTTAGTCCCTCGCTGCAGTGAGCCTGTTGCCAGCAGGTCTCACTGAAAAGAACAAATTCTAAGACTATAACTTTCTAAGAGCTCAGGAGAGCCCCTAGTGTGCATCCAACCTCGGCCGGGCACGAAATCTAACTGAGGCTTGGAGGAGGGTCATAGTGGGAGGAGCCAGTGCACACCAGGTAGTCTAAGATCTTTCTAGAGTGCCCAGCCTCCTTCGGAGCCCGCTATTCCCCCATGGTCCTTACGGAGTTCCCAGCATCCACTAGGACGTTAGAGAAACTTTATTATTTTCAGACCGAAAGGCAGTATTTTTGGATGCATTGTATTACTGAGTTTGGGTTACCCAGTTTCTATTCCCCACATGCAGCAGGAATGTTTTATATTGGATGCAGTTAGGTGCCTTGTGATTAGGTAAATGTATATTCTAATGCAAACATATGTAGTTATGCCTATTTAAAAAAAACTTTAGCTTACCTAGTGTGGTTAGGGTAGGAATTCAGGAAGGTTCAACAATAAACTTGCCCAGTCCAGAGTATGGGAACCTGAGCGCAGTTTCTTTAGCCTGGCTGTTCAGTCAAGTGGCTGCTGCTATGACTAGTGTATTATGTTGATGCTTACATTACATTAGCCACTTTACTGAAAATACATTGTAGAAGTCTGATTAAGAGAAGACCAGTTGCATTGGGGGTTATTTGTTTTTGGGGTTCTGCAGGGCCAGATTACCGACAAGGTGGTACATGTCTCGCCCTACTCGCCAAAGGTTGCTAATCCCAAAAGAAGGTGACGTTGAACCAGTGCATTATGGGAAAGGTCCTTTCGGGAATCTATGCCCTACCTCTCTAACTGCTCAGTCAGCAATCCCAGAATACTCAGCAAACAGGTCAGAGTAACATGTGTGAGCTCTGGAGTAGTAAAGCAGATGATGATTGAGGAGTGCCTGTTTGGAGGAGTTTAGCACTTTCTCTTCTGATCCCTGGAAGTGTTGATGGATTATGGACTCCATGCTCTCTGCTGCAGTACTGCCAGGATCCGGTCTCTAGGTCAACAGTAACTAGGTCGACAGGGTTTCTAGGTCGACATGTTTTAGGTCGACAGGTCAAAAAGTCGACATGAGTTTTTCATGATTTTTTTCTTTTTTTGAACCTTTTCATACTTTACCGTTCCAATTGTAGTCCACGTGGATCGTTATCTGTGCCGAGCGAAGCGGTAGCAGAGCGAGGCACCTTGCCCGAAGCGAGAGCCATGCGAGGGGACACGGTGCACTAATTGGGGTTCCCGGTCACTCTACAAAGAAAACGACACCAAAAAACATTAAAAACTCATGTCGACCTAGTTACTGTCAACCAATAGTGGTCGACCTAGACACTGTCGACCTAGTTACTATCTACCTTCCATACCACACCCAGTACTGCCTGGCCCCTATCTGTGTAAAGGCCCATACACACAGTGAAATTTGAGCTAACCCCAATTCTCACAATGCAACAGGGGCTAGGTCGGCATCGCAAGCACATAATGAGTGTGCTTGCGATACTGACTATGTGCGATTTTGGCTAAGTGTCAGTTTTGACTATCTTTTCTATGAGATAGTCAAAATGTACTTGCCTGCACAGTATATCTATGCTTGCGATGCCGATCGCGCGGGACCGCGCATCGGCATCGAATCTGGATCGCAAGGTGACTTTCACCTTGCGATCTGCACTAACTTTTCTTACAATTTTGACTATATAGTGAAAATTGTAAGAAAAAATCAGCCCGTGTGTACACACCATTAGCCTCCCCTATCTCCACAAACCCAGCATCTTTATAGAAGCATTCAACAGAGTAGATCCAGTGTAGACTGACTATATAACACACCACACTTACTATTAAGGGATTGTGTATGCATCTACCTTAAATACCCACTATATCTTGGAGGAGGCCATGTATAGGAGCTGCTCCTGCGGCAGTGGAAGCACAACACAGGCTGCGGACACACCAGCTGTATATAATCTGGCTGATAGAGCATCTTGGATTGTAATTGGTAGATGGATTAACGGGCAGGTCCTGTGGGGGTACTTGTAGTTCCACACTGAGGGTCATTTGGTTTGTGATTCTGACAATTGTACACACTGGTCTGGAAAAAGGTCCGGTTTGGGACCGAAACGTCGACCAACCATGATTAAGCTGCTGATGTGAGATTTGATAAACAATTTTTTGCATATTCATTACAAGTCTGGTGAGTGCCTTCTATATTAAATTGATTATATATATATATATATATATATACACACACAAAAAGAAAACCCAGACCCTCCAATGCTGGTGTCTCTGGAAAGAAAAACTAGTAAACAAGAGACTATAGATAAAGTATGGACTAAAAATGAAAATGTAAACCTAATACTGAGGCTACATGCGGAGAGACACTTATTGCAGGGGCGGAACTGCTGGAGACAATGGAAATGGTTGCCACCGGACGACAGTTCTGAAGGGAGCACCTCTCCTTCATTGTCCTGGCATCCCCTAAAATGCCCACACTGTGGCTTGTAAATTGTGCCTGATAGAGCTCCCCCCGGAAGCATGGTGGGAGGGCGCAGGGTGCAGGTGTGCTAGTGCTACATTGGCAATCATTACGGTGATTGGTGCCTGCATGTGGGGGGTGCTATCGGTGGAGTGAGAAACGCGAGTGCCAAAGGGGAGTGGAGGTGGGCCCTGTCAATGATTTATTATCCACACATCATCTTTCTCCCTAACCCAACACTGCTGGCTATCAGAATGCTAAGCTAAGAGATAATGGGGAGCTCCCACATTCAGCACTCACATGTTGGCGCATTGTTCAGGCGGAGGACTCTGGTCTGTTTCCATAGGGGCACAGTGCTTCATGTACACGTTTCACACCCTGTGCTGAACTCCTCCTATAAAATCTGCACTGCCTGCTCTTCTAGTGGGTATATCTACATGTCACCCCCAAACTGTAGTGTATATATTTCTCCCCCACCTCTCCTTCCCAGGTCCAAGTATGTGTTTCACTATGTCCCAGCAGGCCAGTGTGTGTTCCCTGTCTCCCCCCCCCCCCCAAGGCTCAATGTGTATGTTTCCGTGTCACCCCCCCCCCCCCCCCCCACTAGCATGTTTGTGTGCTCTTCTCCCCAGGGTGCGCATCATTATGTGTGTCACTATTTATGGACAACCATCCACCGTGTCTTTCACCAAACCACAGTTACTTTCGTCCTGCACCTTTTCCCACTTCACCCCTTACCTTCCTTTTCCTCCTCTTCTGATGCTGAAGGTGATGTCCTGCTGGCAGCCATTAAGAAGCGACACGGAGACACCTGAAGATGGAAGGTACGCACAATCTTCTACCAATACTTCTTACCCAGAGTTAAAACCTGTGAACTGTTTAAATTCAATCCTGGGGTGTGGGTGTAGTGGGTGTCTGTGTGTGTGGGAGGGATACCAACATCTATCCTGCCTCCGGGCGCCAGGGATGGTGTTAAGCTACTGCCTCACTGATCCGATAAGAGTGGTCCACAATGAGAGCAAGAATATTATTAAAAATAAGTTTTGTTCAACTGGTAGCCGCAATCAATCTGAATACCCATAGATCAGTTCAGTCATTTTCTTTTGTGCCCCATGAGAAATCCAGAAGATGAACGGTTTATTCAAGGTGAGGTTTAGAATGGCGATTTTTGGAGAAGCATGTACAGATCAGTGAGATTCGTGCATGCTTCTGTCTATAAAAGTAAATAAATTAAAAAAAGGACGTGCAGGTCCCCCCCTAAAGCATAACCAGCCTCAGGCTCTTTGAGCCGGTCCTGGTTGCAAAAATACAGGGGGAAAAAAAAATAGATTTTATATAGGTCCCTGCAGCCAAAGCATCACTACCCCAACTAGTCACCCCTGCCCGGGGTTCCCTAGGGGAGTGGGGACCCCTTAAATCTTCCCCCCCCTTCAGGCACCCAAAGGCCAGAGGTGAAGCCTGAGGCTGCCCCCCCCCCCCCCCCCCATCCCTGGGCAGCAGATGGGGGGCTGATAGCCAAAATTGTATAAAAATAAAGAATATTGTCCTTTGTTGTGGAACTACAAGTCCCAGCAAGCCTCCCCCTGCTTGCGGGTACTTGGAGAACCACAAGTACCAGCATGCAGGGAAATAACGGGCCCGCTGGTACCTGTAGTTTCACAGCAAAAGAAATACCCAAATAAAAACAGAACACACACTGTGAAAGAGTAAGTTTATTTACACATACTTACCTAGTGTCCCATGGAGCCCATTGGTCCCCTTGTCAAGTAGTATCCATTGGTGTACCTGTAAAAAAGAAACCAATATACTCATCTATTATACAATGAAGATCAGTCCTCTTCTTTCCATGTAGGCATCCATGGGTTAAAAAAAACCCCGGTCCAAGCCACTCAAGAATGCTGGGACACCCCGTGATTCCTCCTGTCACTAGAGGACCCGGCCGCCAATCAGGGAGTGCCACGTCATAGCGCGCTCCTGATTGACAGGCCAGGAGCGCACTGGCTATAATGGAGGATCGCAGTCCTCCATTATAGTTAATGGTGGGAAAATAGCAGTCTGCGGCTAACCGCAAGGCTAATTGAGGTCACTCTTGTGGGTGAAGAACAGGTTTTCTGATTCTACGCCATGGTCTGAATGACTCCCGCAGGCAGTAGGAGTTTCCGATAGTGGGTATGTGACTCTTGCCACTTGTTCTGACCATCTATGTAAAACAAGAATGCCTTTGCATTGTTCAGGAAACAGCAGAAGGTCTTGAACTAGATACTGTAGAACACAACATTTTATATCAATACACTAGAACAGGCATTTCCAACATCAGTCCTCAAGGCACAGTAATAGTGCAGGTTTTCGTTTTATCCAGGTTTCAGCAGAGATAGTTAAATAAAATTAACTGAGGTTCTATTTAAGGCACCTGTGCTCATGCACGGATACCACTAAAACGTGGACTGTTAGTGTGCCTTGAGGACCAAGATTGGGAATGCCTGTGCTAGAAATACAAAGGCCACTGTTGAATATTTGCCAATCACGCATTAACATGCAGAGAAGATGTTATTGAGCTTAATATGCAGAAATAGTTTGGACATCAAACCAGGTGACTGACCTTTGCATTTTGCTGGTGTAGATGAATCAGAGAACTAATGCATTATTCTTTGTTTTAAAGTCATAATACCGTCCCCTTCAGCTAGACATTGTACAGAACTAATGTATGCATTCTATAGCTTTTATTCATAGCTGGGGAACACCCCCGAAATGGTATAAAAATGTAAGCTACAATATTACACAATAGTCTATCTTGGAACCAAGCTGACTGTGAGAGTTATTCAGGTTTATTAGCAAACCAAAAAAGTTAACAACTGGGCAAAACCATTTTGCACTGCAGGTGGGGCTGATGTAACATGTGCAGAGAGATTTAGATTTGGGTGGGTTATTGTTTCTGTGCAGGGTAAATACTGGCTGCTTAATTTCTACACTGCAATTTAGATTACAATTTGAACTCACCCCACCAAAATCTAAATCTCTCTACACGTTTCATCTGCCCCACCTGCAGTGCACCATGGTTTTGCCCAATTGATAACTTTTTTGGTTTGCTAATAAACCTAAGGCCCTGTGTCCAGTTCCACATTCTTCTATCTGGGTTTCTAAATTACTTCGGCAACTGGGCTTGCCAGGAATCACTGCTGATGTACATTTATGAACTGCATTTAGCTGTCCCTAGCCAAGTATTATTAATAAACCTTTTTACTTATTAATGCTGTTAAATTGTGCTGTGTGTTACTGTAATCACGTGTTATTTTCATTGATATCCTTGTGTTATAAATACCCATATGGGAACAAAAAGCGTGCACACACACACAAGTGCCCAAATTCAAGCCAGAACAAGCTCCTGAATCAACCTCTTCAAACTTTCTGGCCTTGACAAACACTGAGGATGTAGCAATCAGAAAAGGAAAGTGGTAGTCTTTAAAGAAATCCTAGAATACAACAAATGTTAAATTTCTGATCCTGCAAATATAAGGTTCTGCAAATAACAAAGCCAGTTCCACAACTTCTTGTTAGCTAGAGAAGTCTCATAATTTGAGCCCCTGAAAGTCATCTTAGCCTTGAAAGGATCAATCTTAGACAGGAAGTTAAAGTAAAGAGCTGGGTTAATGAACGTTTACTGAACTCTGAAGGAAGTGCAGGACTCCAGGCCACTCTCTGATAGAACAAGTTCTCGGCTCTACCCAGTTCTCTTATGCCATTTCACTGACTCCTGCTTGACCAATGTAGTGCCCAGTTGCACATCACGCATTCGTTCTGAAATTACATATGGTAATGGTGCCAGTCATCTGAGCATGTGAAATAACATTACATTAAATAAAGTTGGTACTTAATAGTAATACAATTGTCTGAGTACTGCAAGAGAAGACCGTATTGACATAAAGGCCCCCATTCAGCTTGGATTGGTAAAGTCTGAAAATTGCAAACAGGTGATTGTCAGAGTATTGCACATGCACTGGGTCAGCACAGCACATGAGCAAACTATCAAAGTGCAATTGGATCCCGGAAGGATGCAAACACACTTTGATTGACAGTGGTGGCTGTAGGGGGGTGGGGTCAACACAATGCTTTAGGGAGTGGCCCCAACAGAGGTGTGTCCAGACACTTTTTCTAGGAGGCTGTGTGACGCTACAGGCAGCCGCTCCAAAGATAATTCTGCAATGTGATTGCAATTGAATTGCGATCACATCACTGGACAATACTTTGCATGCTGGGCAGCCCCCAGCATGCAATTGTACTCAGTAGCAGATTCTGTATTAAAAAAGAAAAGTAATCATCGGTGGTTTGAAGGGTAGAGGAGGGGATTCTATAGTAAAAACATATTTTCTTGATAATGGTTGCAATATCCAGTGATGCCTGGATTTTATTGCTTTCTGTCTCTACTCTCTCTTTCTCTCCATCTCTCTTCTCTCCCTCACTGCTCTACCTTTTTTTTCGTCACCACCCCTCACTATTTCCTGTGATGGTAGAGGTCAGAGTTCATATAAAACATCATCGGATTTCAACAGGATGGCATCATTTTTTTTATCAGCAGTTCATTTTATTATATATATTTATTCCCTACTCCAGCACCGGCTTCTGGACAGATATTTTGCAAACAGTTTTTGTACATTCACTCCCATAGGACCTGCTTTAGAACATCCTCAAGGTTAGTAACGTCCCCCAAATGGGATGAAAGCGAAATAGTGCAAACATTAAAGTGATAAAATAATGTGGGTTGAAAATGTAACAATATAGTTTTATACAAAGTAGGTTTACCATTTTATTCTTGTAATACATATTCCAAACATTTAAAAAGTATAAAACAAATATGCATTCCCTTTAATATAACCCCCTCCCCCCAAAAAAAACAAAACCCAATCCCAAACATTAAATAAGGAACCAAGATTGGGAATGCCTCGTCAGTGAGCATATCACTATGATGCAGTGAGGACACCTAGTGGACTCATACTCATAGCTACATCATTTCATTTCTGCAAGTAAGAACTTTTAGGAGTATAACAAAAACCACAACATACATTTCATAAATAGAAATCTAGTTTTATTGAGATTAATAGAAACTGGTTTCCAGAACACTATGTATAATACACTGCTGTTAAGGTAGGGTGCAGATCACTTGAAGTGTCCATCATAAATGAGCAGCTGATATGGCTGCTGGAACAGTCTGTTTCCAATCCATGGAAATGAAGTTAAGTGCTGACTTTATAATACGTAAAAGATGCATTGAAAATAAGACGCTCTACAGGAGTGTTAAAATATTCAACACTGAACAATTTGTACCTTAACAATGACTGAGGTGATTCTGTTCCATAGAAAGTGCACTACTGATATTACAACACAGTTTTCAACTGGTAGCTGCCGATTTGCTAACTTTTGTATTGTAAATATAAGAAATGATCATGAAACAACCCTCCCCTCCCCCATTTAAAAATATAAAATACAGTGAAAATATTAAGAATAAACAAAAACATACAGGTCCTAGATCTATGAATGGAGGAGGCCAGTGACATACAGATGACAGTATAATTCCCATCTGTGGGAGATTTACTACAGACTTTCATTTTGTGTGGTGATAACTTACTTAAGGTGCATACACACTGAGTGCTTTTCCTCTCTGCCCAGCGATGTCAGCAGGGGTGAACGGCTTTCAATAGCAGGACGCTATGGAAAGCAGCTCACCCCGCTTTTCATCTACTGGTAATAATAGTAGATGAACGGCGGCCGCCAGCAATGAAGCGGGAGCGCGCATCGCTTGTGCATACACACTGGGCGGCTCTGAGCTGAAAGCAGCTCAACACACCAAAAGTGAGCTGCTTTCAGCTCAAAATCGCCCAGTGTGTATGGGCCTTAGAAACTTAAATGCAGCACTAAAATATTACTACAAGTCAGAAAACGGCCCATTATTAAGAGTGTTAAAACAAGACATATTTAACATGGGATAGCAAAAGTGTTCTGTAATCCATTTCATACTTATAAACACATTTTAAATAGTGATGAGCGGATTCGGTTTTACTCGGTTTTACTCGGTTCTCAAAACCGAATCTTATTGGCTCACTGATGTCACGTGGTTTGGATAGCCAATAAGATTCGGTTTTGAGAACCGAGTAAAACCGAGTAAAACCGAATCCGCTCATCACTAGTTTTAAAGCATATGCTATGTGCCATTTCCAACTTTTCCATAACATGTCTTCATATCTTTTGACATTATAAATGTGTGCTCCTAGGAGTTACTTAACATCACTTCAAATTATTTTCTGGCATATTAATTAACTAGCCGTTAAGAAGCACTGTGTAAAGTTGTCGACCTGCAGTGCAGGCAAGAACAAGTTACATCACTTGCATGAGCCACAAGGATAAACTACTAAGGTTCAAGGTTAAAAATGTTTCACCTTACAAAATGGCTAAAAGGAGACAAAACAAGAACCAATCTATAGCAAAAGACTGGCAAGTTTCCATGATCTTCTTGCATTGTGTTTTCCCCTTGCACTTCAGTTAGTGTGTACTGCTGTTTGCACAAAAATATGACAATTGGAACAAATTTAAGTTGTGGGTGTATATACATTGAAATTAGTGCAAAGGAAAATGCAATTGTCCAAACACAACTGTGAAGTACAATGCTGTATGTAAACGCAGTATATTAATAGACTGAAGATACACTGCAACGAAATGGATAAAAACAAGACTTTGCAACGTTATACCATATAGTGACACCTGGGACAATTATGCTGCCTCATTACTGTTCTATCATCCCCATGATCCCTGAGAAAGCTATAGCTCAGTCTTGCCACACACTTGTTGTGTACATCTGCTATTATGTCATGTAATAAAAAGGATGTTGTAGTGGGCCAATTTAAGAAATGGGAAAACTGGTACATTTCTCAGGACTTTGGGGGTCATTCCGAGTTGATCGTTCGCTAGCAACTTTTTGCAGCGCTGCAATCAGGTTAAATCTCGGCAAACTGCGCATGCACCACATTGTGTAGGCGCGTCGTACGGGTACAAAGAGGATCGGTGCTGGGCGATGGATTTAACGAAGAATCCATTCACACAGCCGATTGCAAGGTGATTGACTTTAGGAGGGCGTTTGTGGGTGTCAACTGACCGTTTTCTGGGTGTGTTTGGAAAAACGCAGGCGTGTCCAAGAGTTTACAGGGCGGGTGTCTGACGTCAATTCCGGGACCAAAAAGACTGAAGTGATCGCAGTGGCTGAGTAAGTCCAGAGCTACTCAAACTGCAAAAAACTTTTTTGTGCCGTCGGCTGCAAAAGTGTTCGCACACTTACAAAGCTAAAATACACTCCCCCCATAGGCGGCGATTATCTGATCGCTGCGCTGCAAAAAAAAGTTGCTGGCGAGCTATCAACTTGGAATGACCCCCTTTATACTTCCTAGTGGTGGAACATGGTGAGGATGTTCTCTAAGAGAGCAACTATACTTGCAAGACAACAGTTGCCCTCTTTAACAAGATGTATTATGAAGGGGAAATAAACCACTGCTTTTGCATCACACCAATTGTAATCAGGTATGAAATAATTGGCCTCCAAAGTAGGAATGTAAAAATATATGAATATTTTTTTCAACTCGATTTGCTGGAAGCTTGTGCCATGCATCTACCACTACTCTTCTAGTTTCTAAAAGTGTTACATTGCTATCATGTGAAAATTGGTACGCAGTCATTGTGGAATTTTGCAATTTATGTGAAATTTTTTGCATTGACAACGGTTGTGCATTCCCACGTGGTCATGCCTTTAACAAAAAACAGCACCACTTGAGATCTGTATCAGAATTTGTGCAACCGTATGCATGTAAAAGTAAAGCAAGAGCGTTTTTAACATTTCAACTAGCGCTGTCCAGAAAACACAAAGATTCTTATACGATATTGGCATGGCTAAAGTTTTTAACACACACATGCTTATACATGTAAAATATCAGCTAACTAATAATGTAATTGCATCACCCCATAGCTGTGTGGAATAATACTGTATTCAGTGGATTTTTGTGTGCGTCATGGAGACATAGCAACTTTCTGTGTATATTTTGCTGGGACAATCTATTTACAGCAGATAGGACATAAATGTAAAGTTGAATATTCAAAAGATACTTCCCTTACAAAGTCAGATATTAAGCATAAACCTTGATTTATCCCCGAATGACACTGTGACTACTTTCAATACATGCTGCTTGTCCATTGCAAAACATGTAAACAAAAATCCTTATTTCAAATAAAGCTTTGCAAAAATCATTTTAAAACCATTTACCTTTATATATAATCTGATTATGCAAGTAAATGTAAATAGCTACTGCCTAGTAACTGAGAAGCCTGGGGAGTTTACATACTTTCATAATAGAGTACTACCTAATATTTTCCCTTTAATAACAACCTGGGATCTCAAGAGTCGGTCCTGGTAATCACAAATTCTAGGATTTTAAAACCAGGATTAGAATCCCTACCCACACCCTATTGCTGTGCCATGTATTATTAGAATTCTGTACAATAAAATATATATATATATATATATATATATATATATATATATATATACATACACACATACACATATGTCCATTTTAGGGTATCTTATTGAATAACTCCTACAAGCGAAAGCAATAGCTCGATGTTGTGCTTATTATGATGAGATTGGGATAGATGAACTGTAGATAACTCTGAGCTAATTATATTTTACAGCAACCCCCACCCAAACAAGCAGAACCTGTAGCAGTACCTGCACGGCCCTTGCCCCTATGTCAAAAACCCTCTTCCAGTTGCAGCTCCTCCAGGTTAGTGGCCGGCACTCAGTATGAGGTGCCTTGTAAAAAAAACAAAACAAAAAAAACACCACCACAGAAAGCGTACCATTATATCACATCATATCAGTGATTTAGGAGCCTCTTTAAGTCTTTATGCCCTAAGCTATTGCCTAGCTTTACTACAGTCCCTTCCCAAATACAATTACACTTGGCTAGGTAATTCACCCATTAGGAAGATGTAATACTTTCAGAAGAATATACAAATGAGCAGGACTTATGCAGGTTGTAGAGACTGTCTGAAATGACTCAATTATCAGTATCTTAACAACTTGCACACATTCACTTTTAGAAGTCTCCATTCTGGAGAAGGGATAGGAAGGTGCTGTAATAGTGGGATTTCCAGGGGAAAGGACCCACATAATTATACTAGACTAGTTACCAGCCAATCAAAATGACAAAACAACATAACGGTAATGTCAGCGCCAGCGGCTGTGCGTGGCCAAATGAAGGAACACTTGATTTGCTCTGTCAGGCGCCATCTAGGCGTTAGCCTTTTATTGTACAGGATTGGTAAGTGGGAGAGTTTTGCTGCAAAATAGGGAAGAAAATGGAGTAACTCCTTTAAAATGCAATATCTGAAACATTTCTGATACCTAGTGTACAGGAAAACTCTGGTCTTCCCCATAGCATCAAATAACATTCTAACTATTTTGTAGTGCACTTTAGAAAATGAAAGCGAACAGTAAATTGGTAGTTCCGAAAGAGAATACTAGTTTTGCTTTTAAACTTTTCATATATATTCCCTGTGTGAAACCTAATTAAAAAAAATAAATCACACTTTGTTTATCTGATTAGATATCCGAATATTCAAGACGTATAATCGAAATGATTTCTCCAGAGTAAAATGAAGACCATTACAAAACATCTAATATACTGAAATGGCTTTTGGATTTTAAAAATTTTCCTTATCTTGATGTTTGCTGGCCTTACAAGTTACTGTAACTCCACTGTCAAGGAGATAAATAATAAAACAGCGTTGAAAAATAAATACAGATTGGAATGTTACATGGCATTCAATTTGATATTTGTACAGTAATCCCCCATCTCTGTCAGAGCGGGCACTCCAGCCTGTATGACCCATGTTTTACATTTTGTTAACAAAATTTCACAATAAATCATATATCCCTCCTCCCCCTATAGTTACGCAACCACAGGTTTTTTGTTTTTCTTTTTTTGTTAAAAAAATATATAAAATATATTCAAAAACATATTACAGAAGTAGATAGTGTACAGCTTTCCATCTTATACAGTTATATACACAAACACAGGAACATTGGCTTTTTGTGTTCTGCAATCACATGTAAAGCCCTTGGTTCGTGGACTAGATTTATAATGGATGGGGTTAAAATATGTGTCACTGAGACAAGTGCTCAGACATCACTGCAACTGCATGCATTTGATTGCATTTCTGTTTTTAAATAAAGCAATTTTAAATATATATATATATATATATATATATATATATATATATATATATAAATAAAATGGGATAAAATATGCTTCATGCCAGTAAAAGTTTGGATTTTTTTCTGCTTTTCTTTTTGAGGTGGTGGTTAGAGAAGAGGTCAGCGATATTTTACAAAGGAGGATTGGCAGACCCATTGGAAGGATTTCAACTCCTTACACACAAGTTGTTATGTAATCAGTCGACAGATTGCTCAAGGGGGGTGTTGCTTAGGTGTCGCTTTGGCTCTGCTGCAGAAAAGAATCGCACATCTTGGTCTCTGTCCAGCTGCATGGCCTGAACGGTCTTCTCCACAGCCTCCAGGTGTGGGTTACCCATGCTGGTGAAGTAAGCTGGAAGAACGGTTGCATTGAACAATCATTAATATTTTACACTGCACATTATTCTCAGATGCCATTTAAAGGGCACTATAATTATTATTATTTTTAATAAATGCAACCTTCATTTTAAATCCAACTATTTTCTGCAACAGCTACCCACCCTTTAACTGCCAGAATATGAACTTCCAAGAGTGCACATAGCATGAGAAAGGGAGAACCTCACCGTACACAGCTTCCTCAGCTACTCTGCAAGTTGCCATTTTTCTCAGGGAGGAGAATTCTCAAACATTCTAAAGAGGACAAGAGAAGGTGTAGCAGCTAATCAGATTCTTGCTATGATTTATCTAGTACGTTATTTAAAATAATAGCAAGAGTCTAACTTGTTTCTATGGACAACTTCTTGCCCTCTTTAGTAGGTTTGATAAATATCTCAGACAGTGTCTGTATAAAAAGAGCAGTCACTGTGTGCTTCCTCCTGCACTCACTGTATAAGCTATCTTGTGCTATCTTTGTCTAACAATTATTTTATTATTTATTTAGTTTCTTCTTATATAGCGCAGCATATTCTGTTGTGCTTTACAATTTGAAACAACAGTGCTAAGACAAACTGGGTAATAACAGACAGAGGTAGGAAGGCCCTTCGCACAAGCATAAACTCCATAGGGAAATAGGAGGATACACAAGAGTAGGCACCATCTATAGCATAGCGGTCCTACCAGATTGTAAAGACAGTCCCGATGGGATGTAATTAGATATGAATGTTTCTGAAGGTCATGTGGGCGGTTCAGGAATTTGATAGGATTGCCTGAAGAGGTGAATGTTCAGGAAAGGCTTAAAAAGTTTGGAGGCTAGAGGAGAGTCATCATGCGTGGGAAGGCATTCCATAGGGTAGGTGCTGCCCGACAGAAAGCCCTGCTATTGTGAATGGGAGCAAGTAATCCGGGCAGATGAGAGACGCAGATATTGTGCAGAGCGGAGAGGTCGAGTTGGGAGATATTTTGAGATAAGCAAAGAGATATATGTTGCTGTAGATTGGTTAATAACAGCTTTATATGAGAGAAGAAGTATTTTATATAGAATATGGGCAACCAATGGGGGAAGGGGGGGGGGGGTTTGACAGAGAGGATCAACACACGATGAACGTCTTGCTAGGAAGATTAGCCTTGCAGCTGCAATCAAAATGGATTGTAGTGGCGAGAGTCTTTTCTTAGGAAGGCCAGTCAGGAGACTATTGCAATAATCAATGCGGGAGATAATGAGAGCATAATGAGAGCATGGATTAGCATTTTTGCAGTGTCTTGTGTAAGATAATGTCGTATCTCTGATATATTTATTAGATGCATGTAACATGATTTTAGAGACAGACTGAATGTATGGAACAAAGGGACAGTTCAGAGTCAAGGATGACATCCACGCAGCGAGCTTGTGGGGTAGGGTAATTGTTGAAATGTCAACAGTTAAGGAGATAAGAGGTTGGTAACTACTCAATACCCTCCAACATGACCCATTCCATTAGGTACAAAATGCTCTGTTCCTGGACTTCCTTGGCTGTTACAGAGGTGGGGCTGTAGCACAGTCCAAAATTCAACTAGGGAGCCACACCAACTGCCACCCCAAACACTGCAAAACATCACCGGCCAGGACTCGATGACTGTTTTTGTGATTCCCCTATTTGAATTTTGGACTGTGCTGCTGCCCCACCTCTGTAACTGCAACTGGAAAAGAATTCCAAGAACAGAGCATTTTGTACCTAATGGAATGGTTCATGTTGGAGGGTAGTCTTGGCTGGCGGGAATATAATGAAATGTGTTTTGGAAATGTTGAGTGTCCAGGGCATTACAATTGGAGTGGTAGGTGGTATTATATGTGAGGAAGTCACTTGGATTCCGAGATTTACGCCACTGACATTCTACTTTACGTCACAGTTTTTGTAGGTGTCTTGTTGAGTTAGAGTGCCACAGTTGGCATCTAATTATTGTAATTATTAATTTAAAACAGATGTTAAAAACTTGCAATGCCATTTTCTCTGACGTCCTAGTGGATGCTGGGACTTCCGTAAGGACCATGGGGAATAGCGGCTCCGCAGGAGACTGGGCACAAAAAGTAAAAGCTTTAGACTAGCTGGTGTGCACTGGCTCCTCCCCCTATGACCCTCCTCCAAGCCTCAGTTAGATTTTTGTGCCCGAACGAGAAGGGTGCATGCTAGGTGGCTCTCCTGAGCTGCTTAGAAGTAAAAGTTTAAATAGGTTTTTTATTTTCAGTGAGTCCTGCTGGCAACAGGCTCACTGCATCGTGGGACTAAGGGGAGAAGAAGCGAACTCACCTGCGTGCAGAGTGGATTGGGCTTCTTGGCTACTGGACATTAGCTCCAGAGGGACGATCACAGGTTCAGCCTGGATGGGTCCCGGAGCCGCGCCGCCGGCCCCCTTACAGAGCCAGAAGAGCGAAGAGGTCCGGAGAAATCGGCGGCAGAAGACGTTCCTGTCTTCAGATAAGGTAGCGCACAGCACTGCAGCTGTGCGCCATTGCTCTCAGCACACTTTACACTCCGGTCACTGAGGGTGCAGGGCGCTGGGGGGGAGCGCCCTGAGACGCAATAAAACACTATAAAAACCTTATATGGCTAAAGAAATGCATCACATATAGCTCCTGGGCTATATGGATGCATTTAACCCCTGCCAGTTTTCCTGAAAAAAGCGGGAGAAAAGGCCGCCGTGAAGGGGGCGGAGCCTTTCTCCTCAGCACACAAGCGCCATTTTCTTTCACAGCTCAGCTGGAAGGACGGCTCCCTGACTCTCCCCTGCAGTCCTGCTACAAGAATCAGGGTAAAACAAGAGAGGGGGGGCACTATTGGCAGCTAATATAAAACAGCAGCTATAAAGGGAGAAACACTTACATAAGGTTATCCCTGTATATATATAGCGCTCTGGTGTGTGCTGGCAAACTCTCCTGTGCTGGCAAACTCTCCCTCTGTCTCCCCAAAGGGCTCGTGGGGTCCTGTCCTCTTTCAGAGCATTCCCTGTGTGTGTGCTGGGTGTCGGTACGATTGTGTCGACATGTATGAGGAGGAAAATGATGTGGAAGCAGAGCAATTGCCTGTGTTAGTGATGTCACCCCCTAGGGAGTCGACACCTGACTGGATGGTCGTATTTAAAGAATTACGTGACAGTGTCAGCACTTTGCAAAAAACTGTTGACGACATGAGACAGCCGGCAAATCAATTAGTACCTGTTCAGGCGTCTCAGACACCGTCAGGGGCGCTAAAACGCCCGTTACCTCAGATGGTCGACACAGACCCAGACACGGATACTGAATCCAGTGTCGACGGTGAGGAGACAAACGTAATGTCCAGTAGGGCCACACGTTACATGATCACGGCAATGAAGGAGGCATTGAATATTTCTGACACTACAAGTACCACAAAAAAGGGTATTATGTGGGGTGTGAAAAAACTACCAGTAGTTTTTCCTGAATCAGATGAATTAAATGAGGTGTGTGATAAAGCGTGGTTTTCCCCCGATAAAAAACTGCTGATTTCTAATAAATTATTGGCACTATACCCTTTCCCGCCAGAGGTTAGGGCACGTTGGGAAACACCTCCTAGGGTAGATAAGGCGCTCACACGCTTATCAAAACAAGTGGCGTTACCGTCTCCCGATACGGCCGCCCTTAAGGAACCAGCTGATAGAAGGCTGGAAAATATCCTAAAAGGTATATACACACATACTGGTGTTATACTGCGACCAGCAATCGCCTCAGCCTGGATGTGCAGCGCAGGAGTGGCTTGGTCGGATTCCCTGACTGAAAATATTGATACCCTGGATAGGGACAGTATATTATTAACTATAGAGCATTTAAAGGATGCATTACTATATATGCGAGATGCACAGAGGGATATTTGCACCCTGGCATCTAGAGTGAGTGCGATGTCCATTTCTGCCAGAAGAGCGTTATGGACGCGACAGTGGTCAGGTGATGCGGATTCCAAACGACATATGGAAATATTGCCGTATAAAGGGGAGGAGTTATTTGGGGTCGGTCTATCGGACCTGGTAGCCACGGCAACGGCTGGAAAATCCACCTTTTTACCCCAGGTCACCTCTCAGCAGAAAAAGACACCGTCTTTTCAAACTCAGTCCTTTCGTTCCCATAAGGGCAAGCGGGCAAAAGGCCACTCATTTCTGCCCCGGGGCAGAGGAAGGGGAAAAAGACTGCACCAGGCAGCCTCTTCCCAGGAGCAGAAGCCCTCCCCCGCTTCTGCCAAGTCTTCAGCATGACGCTGGGGCTCTACAAGCGGACTCAGGCACGGTGGGGGGCCGTCTCAAGAATTTTAGCGCGCAGTGGGCTCACTCGCAAGTGGACCCCTGGATCCTGCAGGTAGTATCACAGGGGTACAAATTGGAATTCGAGACGTCTCCCCCTCGCCGGTTCCTGAAGTCTGCTCTACCAACGTCTCCCTCCGACAGGGAGGCGGTAGTGGAAGCTATTCACAAGCTGTATTCCCAGCAGGTGATAATCAAGGTACCCCTCCTACAACAGGGAAAGGGGTATTATTCCACGCTGTTTGTGGTACCGAAGCCGGACGGCTCGGTGAGACCAATTTTAAATCTAAAATCCTTGAACACTTACATAAAAAGGTTCAAATTCAAGATGGAGTCACTCAGAGCAGTGATAGCGAACCTGGAAGAAGGGGACTATATGGTATCTCTAGACATCAAAGATGCTTATCTCCATGCCCCAATCTACCCTTCTCACCAAGGGTACCTCAGGTTTGTGGTACAAAACTGTCATTATCAGTTTCAGACGCTGCCGTTTGGATTGTCCACGGCACCACGGGTCTTTACCAAGGTAATGGCCGAAATGATGATTCTTCTTCGAAGAAAAGGCGTCTTAATTATCCCTTACTTGGACGATCTCCTGATAAGGGCAAGGTCCAGGGAACAGTTAGAGGTCGGAGTAGCACTATCTCAGGTAGTACTACGTCAGCACGGGTGGATCCTAAATATCCCAAAATCACAGCTGATTCCAACAACACGTCTACTGTTCCTGGGGATGATTCTGGACACAGTCCAGAAAAAGGTGTTTCTCCCGGAGGAGAAGGCCAGGGAGTTATCCGAGCTAGTCAGGAAACTCCTAAATCCAGGCCAAGTGTCAGTGCATCAATGCACGAGAGTCCTGGGAAAAATGGTGGCTTCTTACGAAGCGATTCCATTCGGAAGATTCCATGCAAGAACTTTTCAGTGGGATCTGCTGGACAAATGGTCCGGATCGCATCTTCAGATGCATCAGCGGATAACCCTATCTCCAAGGACAAGGGTGTCTCTCCTGTGGTGGTTACGGAGTGCTCATCTTCTAGAGGGCCGCAGATTCGGCATTCAGGATTGGATGCTGGTGACCACCGATGCCAGCCTGAGAGGCTGGGGAGCAGTCACACAGGGAAGAAATTTCCAGGGCTTGTGGTCAAGCATGGAAACGTCTCTTCACATAAATATCCTGGAACTAAGGGCCATTTACAATGCCCTAAGTCAAGCAAGGCCTCTGCTTCAGGGTCAGTCGGTATTGATCCAATCGGACAACATCACGGCAGTCGCCCACGTCAACAGACAGGGCGGCACAAGAAGCAGGAGGGCAATGGCAGAAGCTGCAAGGATTCTTCGCTGGGCGGAAAATCATGTGGTGGCACTGTCAGCAGTGTTCATTCCGGGAGTGGACAACTGGGAAGCAGACTTCCTCAGCAGACACGACCTCCACCCGGGGGAGTGGGGACTTCACCCAGAAGTCTTTCAAGTGATTGTAAACCGTTGGGAAAAACCAAAGGTGGACATGATGGCGTCCCGTCTCAACAAAAAACTGGACAGATATTGCGCCAGGTCAAGGGACCCTCAGGCAATAGCGGTGGACGCTCTGGTAACACCGTGGGTGTACCAGTCGGTGTATGTGTTCCCTCCTCTGCCTCTCATACCAAAAGTACTGAGAATCATAAGAAGGAGAGGAGTAAAGACTATACTCGTGGCTCCGGATTGGCCAAGAAGAACTTGGTACCCGGAACTGCAAGAGATGCTCACGGAGGACCCGTGGCCTCTACCTCTAAGAAAGGACCTGCTCCAGCAGGGACCTTGTCTGTTCCAAGACTTACCGCGGCTGCGTTTGACGGCATGGCGGTTGAACGCCGGATCCTGATGGAAAAAGGCATTCCAGATGAAGTCATCCCTACCCTGATCAAAGCCAGGAAGGATGTAACCGCGAAACATTATCACCGCATTTGGCAAAAATATGTTGCGTGGTGTGAGGCCAAGAAGGCCCCCACAGAGGAATTTCAACTGGGTCGTTTCCTGCATTTCCTGCAAGCAGGACTGTCTATGGGCCTAAAATTAGGATCCATTAAGGTTCAAATTTCGGCCCTGTCGATCTTCTTCCAGAAAGAACTGGCTTCAGTGCCTGAAGTTCAGACGTTTGTCAAGGGGGTACTGCATATACAGCCTCCTTTTGTGCCACCAGTGGCACCTTGGGATCTCAATGTAGTTTTAGGGTTCCTAAAATCACATTGGTTTGAACCACTCACCACTGTGGAATTAAAATATCTCACATGGAAGGTGGTCATGCTGTTAGCTCTGGCGTCAGCCAGGCGTGTCTCAGAATTGGCGGCTTTGTCATATAAAAGCCCTTACCTAATTTTTCATTCAGACAGGGCAGAATTGAGGACTCGTCCTCAATTTCTCCCTAAGGTGGTTTCAGCGTTTCACATGAACCAACCTATTGTGGTGCCTGTGGCTACTAGGGACTTGGAGGACTCCAAGTTGTTGGACGTAGTCAGGGCCCTGAAAATATATGTTTCCAGGACGGCTGGAGTCAGAAAATCTGACTCGCTGTTTATCCTGTATGCACCCAACAAGCTGGGTGCTCCTGCTTCTAAGCAGAAGATTGCTCGTTGGATTTGTAGTACAATTCAGCTTGCACATTCTGTGGCAGGACTGCCACAGCCAAAATCTGTTAAAGCCCATTCCACAAGGAAAGTGGGCTCATCTTGGGCGGCTGCCCGAGGGGTCTCGGCTTTACAACTTTGCCGAGCAGCTACTTGGTCAGGGGCAAACACGTTTGCAAAATTTTACAAATTCGATACCCTGGCTGAGGAGGACCTGGAGTTCTCTCATTCGGTGCTGCAGAGTCATCCGCACTCTCCCGCCCGTTTGGGAGCTTTGGTATAATCCCCATGGTCCTTACGGAAGTCCCAGCATCCACTAGGACGTCAGAGAAAATAAGAATTTACTTACCGATAATTCTATTTCTCATAGTCCGTAGTGGATGCTGGGCGCCCATCCCAAGTGCGGATTGACTGCAATACTTGTATATAGTTATTGTTACAAAAAAATCGGGTTGTTTATTGTTGTGAGCCATCTTTTCAGAGGCTCCTACGTTTATCATACTGTTAACTGGGTTCAGATCACAGGTTGTACAGTGTGATTGGTGTGGCTGGTATGAGTCTTACCCGGGATTCAAAATCCTTCCTTATTATGTACGCTCGTCCGGGCACAGTATCCTAACTGAGGCTTGGAGGAGGGTCATAGGGGGAGGAGCCAGTGCACACCAGCTAGTCTAAAGCTTTTACTTTTTGTGCCCAGTCTCCTGCGGAGCCGCTATTCCCCATGGTCCTTACGGAAGTCCCAGCATCCACTACGGACTATGAGAAATAGAATTATCGGTAAGTAAATTCTTATTTTTTTCTTCATCCCACAGGATACAAAACAAATACAGGGAAACCAGGACGCCCATAAACCAGTAGCAGCCCGGTCTCCCTTTATCTGTTCTCCACGGATATGAGTGCCCCAGCACACAGTCTACTTTTCTGTTTGAAAATTTACCTGGCCTGTATTGCACCGGTTCTCACTGTGGAGGGTCAACCACAGTGAGTCCTAGCCATTCATCAGTGAGAGCAGACAGTGAGACAGACCAGAATGAAATGCTACTACAAAGATTAGTCTCACATGGTCAATGGCACATATTATGACTAATGTTATAAAGAAGTTGCTGACTTTTGGCCATCTCGCCCTGAGGACAGTGCAGGAAAGTAATGTGCAGGGGATACATGCTACAGGGGAGGGGTGAGGAAAAGGATTGTGTTGCCAGGGAGGTGGGTATGTGTGTGATTTAACAGATGGTGAGGAGAGGCATTACACAAGATGAGAAGGAGGTGAGGGTTAAAAAAATGTGACCCAACTGAGAGAGAGCCTGGCAAATCAGGACTGGGTACAAATGAGAGAGAGAGAGAGAGAGAAAGAGAGAGAGAAAGAGAGAGAATGCTTATACTAGCATTCTAGTAACAAGTTAACAAACTTCACTCTTTCAAATTGTCATATGCATAGTTGCCAAGTTCTTTATCCTACCTCTTGGAATACCAACGTCATCCCACCACAAATATAAAAGACAATTCCATATATATTTATCACTCTTTAAATTACTACTCCTATGAATCCACTATACTATACTGGAGCTGCCACGGCATTTCCCACCCTCCCTACGTTCACCTGCACCCGCGTTTTCACCCAAAAACGGTCATTGGTGAAGGCTACTTAGAATATTTTTTGTCACGTTAATGACTGTGCATTACTGCTTTAAGTGTGCTTATATTTATGTTTTTTGTATATCCAATGACATTTAATAAGCAGATGCAAAAATAAATGTGCTACATGTAGTTGGGTAAGAAATAAAGTTCTACAGGAGAGTGGGGCGGGGGCATTGTGCGTTACAGGAGAGGCAGGGGCATCACATGTGCTTGCATAGTTATTTCTAAGGTGATGTTAGTAGGTCTGCTTGCAGGGCTCATCATAAAATATAGGGAGTAATTCAGAGTTGATCGCAGCAGCAAATTTGTTAGCAGTTGGGCAAAACCATGTGCACTGCAGGTGTGGCAGATATAACATTTGCAGAGAGAGATAGATTTGGGTGAGTTATTTTGTTTCTGTGCAGGGTAAGTACTGGCTGCTTTATTTTTACACTGCAATTTAGATTTCAGTTTGAACACACCCCACCCAAATCTAACTCTTTGCACATATTATAATCTGCCCCCCCCCCCCCCCTGCAGTGCACATGGTTTTGCCCAACTGCTAACAAATTTGCTGCTGCGATCAACTCTGAATTACCCCCATAGTTCCATTGTTTGCTTTCTCCTTCCCCAGAATACAGCTCTTTCCAAAATTGTCCCAGCAATCTAACTGTAGGTGTGAGAATAACCTTACAGCACAATAACAGTGTATCAACTAATGAAAGGGGATTTGATAAGTCACTGTGACGTGTAGGACGCCATTGGGTAGAGTGGCCAGGTCTATAAAAGCTCAAAATATGAGAGAACAGGCACAGACATGTCTAACATTTACAGTACATTCCCATGTGGAGGTTAGACAGAAATAAACTTTACAGAGGTTTGTTTTCCTTAAATATTTTTTTTATATATATATATATATATATATATATATATATATATATATATATATATATTAATGTATGTATGTATGTATGTATGTATGTATGTATGTATGTATGTATGTTACTAACAATTTTCCATGTAATAACCAATGGTGCCCACACTGTGCGATTCTCGCATGCTATTTTATCTTTTTAGTTCAAATAGCATCGCGTCTAGTTCGAATCACACCCTGCGTATTGTCTCTTGCGATGCACGCTCCTGTCTAGTCAATATCACAAGACAAAATAGTATGTGCAGGCAGGTATTTCTGAAGTACATTGCATACAGTACATATTGTAGCGTAGTCAAATTCGGGTGTAGTTCAAATCGCATGTAGTTCAAATAGCATACCACTAAAGTACAAATCACATAGCACACATAGTATAGCTCAAATCACACCTAGCACCGTGTGTGGGCACCATAAGAGAGATTTCCCATTGAAGTCTATGGATGATCATGTTGAAACACCACAAATCAAACAGCACATTCCAACTCATTCGTATAAAGCTACAATTGGGCAAATACATAAAAATATGGATATAGAGCCTAAAACATAAGTCAACAAAGGTACAAGATGTTGGCATTATTAATCAGTTGAAGTGCTCGATTTTATAAATGATCAAATATAATATTTGGGGAGAAACAGGGCTATTTTGGGTCCAGAACACTCCGGAAACTCTGTTCCTGAAGGTCTTTTCTAAAGTGACGTCATCAGGAATGGAGTTCCAGAACATCTGGGGCCTGGCCCTGCTGCTGCCGCCGATTCCCTGCGTCAGGGGAGGGAAGGGGTGGGGAGTGCTATTGCAACAACTTTGAGATAGCCGGCAGGAATGAGAGATACTGTACCACAGCAGCCAGACCCGCAGAGTGAGCAGCGGAAAATAAGATTTTAAACCTACCGGTAAATCTTTTTCTCCTAGTCCGTAGAGGATGCAGGGACCTCCGTAAGGACCATGGGGTATAGACGGCTCCGCAGGAGATATGGGCACTGTAAAGCTTTAGAATGGGTGTGCACTGGCTCCTCCCTCTATGCCCCTCCTCCAGACTTCAGTTAGGACTGTGCCCAGAGGAGACTGACAGTACGAGGAAAAGGATTTTGTTATCTAAGGGCGAGATGCACACCAGCCCATACCATACACACCGTACAACGTGGTATACAATAACCAGTTAACAGTATAAATAAAAACAGCATCAGCCATAGGCCGATCTCAACTGTAACTTAACCCTTAAGTATGCAATAACTATATACAAGTCTTGCAGAATGTTTCCGCACTGGGACGGGCGCCCAGCATCCTCTACGGACTAGGAGAAAAAGATTTACCGGTAGGTTTAAAATCTTATTTTCTCTTACGTCCTAGAGGATGCTGGGGACTCCGTAAGGATCATGGGGTTTATACCAAAGCTCCAGAACGGGCGGGAGAGTGCGGATGACTCTGCAGCACCGACTGAGCAAACACGAGGTCCTCATCAGCCAGGGTATAAAACTTATAGAATTTTTCAAAAGTGTTTGAACCCGACCAAGTAGCTGCTAGGCACAATTGTAATGCCGAGACGCCTCGGGCATCCGCCCAAGAAGCGCCCACCTTCCTAGTGGAATGGGCCTTTTCTGAATTTGGTACCGGCAAATCAGCCGTAACATTAATCTGCTGAATCGTGTTACCGATCCAGCTAGCAATAGTCTGCTTAGAAGCAGGAGCACAAACTTGTTGGCTGCCTACAGGACAAACAGTGCATCTGTATTCCTAACCATAGCCATTCTGGCTAAATAAAACTTTAAGGCCCTGACTACAACAAGGGCCTGGAATTCTCCTAGTCACCCGTAGCCCCAGGCACCACAATAGGTTGGTTTACATGCAACAACAAAACCACTTTAGGCAGACCTTGAGGACGAGTCCTCAACCCTGCTCGATCCGCATGGAAAAAATCAGAAAGGAAACGCAACACCACGTTAAGGTCACATGGTGCTACTGGGGGCACAAAAAGAGGTTGGATGTGTAACGCTCTTTTTACCAAAGTCTGGACTTCTGTGAGAGAAGTCAATTCCTTCTGAAAGAATATGGATAAGTCAGAAATCTGCCCCTTAATTGACCCTAACTTTAGGCCCATATCCACTCCTGTCTGTAGAACATGGAGAAAAAGTCCTAGTTGGAAATCCTCCTTGGTTTCACACGAAGACACATTTTCTCCAGATACGGTGATGGTACTTCGCCGTAACATCGTTTCTAGCTTTAATAAGAGTAGGAACGACCTCCTCAGGAATACCCTTTTCAGCTAGGATATGGTGTTCAACCGCCATGCCGTCAAACGTAACCGCGGTAAGTTTTGGAACACGTACAGCCCCTGTAGTAGCAGGTTCTCCCTGTGAGGAAGGGGCCACGAATCTTCTGGGAGCAGTCCCTGAAGATCTGCATACCAGGCCCTTCGAGGCCAATCTGGAACAATGAGTATCGTCTGCACTCTTGTTTGTAATATGATTCTCAATATTTTTGAGATGAGAGGAAGTGGAGGGAGCACATAGACCGACTGAACACCCACGGTGTCACCAGGGTGTCCACCGCCGCTGCCTGAGGGTCCCTCGACCTGGAACAATACGTCCGAATCTTCCTGTTAAGGCGTGATGCCCTCATGTCTATATGAGGAAGTCCTCAACGACATTTCACCATTGTAAAGACTTTCTGATAAAGTCCCCACTCTCTTAGATGGAGATGGTGTCCTCTGTAATGAAGACCTCTGACAGAGCGCTTACATGCTTTTTCGCCCCGCGAAGAATCCTGGTGGCTTCTGCCATTTCTGTTCTGCTTTTTGTCCCGCCTTGGCGGTTCACCCGAGTCACTGCCGCGACGTTGTCTGACTGGATCAGAACAGGCAGGATTGCGGAAAAAAATTTCTCCGCTTGTTTGAGGCTGTTGCAAATGGCCCTCAAATTCAGCACATTGATGTGTAGGTAAGCCTCTTGGCCTGACCATATTTTCTGAACATTGTTTCCCTGTGTGACTGCTCCCCAACCTCGGAGGCTCGCGTCCGTAGTCACAAGAACCCAATCTTGAATGCCGAACCTGCGACCCTCTAGAAGGTGAGCACTCTGGAGCCACCACAGGGGAGAGAGAGAGAGAGAGAGAGAGAGAGAGAGAGAGAGACTGGCCCGGGGGGACCGGGCTCCGATGTATGGGACGGTGGGACCCTGAACACTTGTCTAGAAGATCCCACCGAAAGGTCCGTGTGGAATGGCCTCGTAGGCTCTGACCATGTTCTGGAGTACTTGGGCTTTTTCCTCTGGGAGAAAGACCTTTTGTTTTTCTGTGTCCAGAATCATGTCCAAAAACTGCAGTCGAGTTGCTGGAAACAACTGTGACGTTGGTAGATTTAGGATCCCGCCGTGTTGTTGTAGTATTCTCAGTGAGAGAGATACACTTTGTAATAATTTTCCCCTTGAACTCGCCTTTACCAGGAGATCGTCCAAGTATGGGATAAAGTGACGCCTTGCTTACGCAGGAGCACCATCATGTCCGCCATTAACTTGTCGGATGTGGGAATAATAATCCTGTACAGCGAATCTTAGGTACGCCTGATGAGGAGGATAAATGGGGACATGAAGGTATGCATCCTTTATGTCAAGTGACACCATAAAAACCTCCCCTTCCAGGCTGGAGATCACTGCCCGGAGAGATTCCATCTCGAATTTGAACCTTTTCAGATATAGGTTCAGGGATTTTAAATTCAGAATGGGTCTGACCGAGCCATCCGGTTTCGGGACCACAAAAAAAACCCTGAATAAAAACCCCTTCCCCTGTAGAAGGGGAACCTTGATAATCACATACTGATGATACAGTTTCTGTATGGTAGCTGCCACTGTTTTCCTCTCTGAGGAGGAAACTGGCAAGACCGATTTGAAAAATCGGTGAGGAGGCCCATCTTTGAATTCTAATTTGCATCCCTGGGATACAATTATTACCGCCCAAGGATCCAAGTCCGACTGAACCCTTGTCTGAAGAGTCGAAGACGTGCCCCCACCGGCGCGGACTCCCTCAGCGGAGCCCCCGAGTCATGTATTGGATTTTGTAGAGGACGGGGTGGACTTTTGTCCGTGGGAAATAGCCGTAGCTGGTGTTCTTTTCACTCTACCTCCACCTCTGGCGAGGAAGGAAGAGCCCCGACCCTTTCTGAACTTATGCGACCGAAGGGACTGCATTTGATATTGCCGTGTTTTCTTTTCCTGTGGGGGAACATAATGCAAAAGAGTAGATTTACCAGCGGTCGCTGTGGTTACCAGATCCGCGAGGCCCTCCCCAAATAAAACTTCACCTTTGTAAGGCAGAGTCTTTTTTTTTTTTTTTTTAAACTGCATACCTGTCCCTTGGTAGGTCCACAGGGACCGTCTAACAGAGATCTCCATGGCATTGGCTCTTGAACCCAACAGCCCAATATCACTCGCAGCTTCTCTCATATATTATGCTGCGTCTTTAATGTGACCCAAGGTCACCAAAATGGTATCTTTTTCTAGGGTGTCAATGTCAGATGACAAGTTATCTGCCCCCGCTGCAACTGCGCAACCCCCCCATGCCGACGCTACTGCCGGCCTTAGTAGGGCACCCGTATGTATAAATTGATTTTAAGGTAGTTTCCTTTCTGCAGTCAGCAGGACTCTTTAAGGCTGCCGTATCAGGGGAAGGTAGCGCCCCCCTTTTTCGACAAGCGCGTAAATGCCTTGTCCACCGTGGGCGAGTATTCCCACCATAACCTGTCCTGGGTGGAAAGGTTACGCCATAATATTTTCTTGGGAATCTGCAGTTTCTTATCTGGAGTTTTCCAAGCTTTATCAAACAGGGCGATCAGCATGCGAGATGGGGGAAAAGTTACCTCAGGATTCTTTCCCTTAAACATGCCGACCTTTATGTCAGAGACAGAAAATAAGAATTTACTCACCGGTAATTCTATTTCTCGTAGTCCGTAGTGGATGCTGGGAACTCCGTAAGGACCATGGGGAATAGACGGGCTCCGCAGGAGACTGGGCACTCTAAAGAAAAGATTAGGTACTATCTGGTGTGCACTGGCTCCTCCCTCTATGCCCCTCCTCCAGACCTCAGTTAGGGAAACTGTGCCCGGAAGAGCTGACATTACAAGGAAAGGAAATTTTGAATCCAGGGTAAGACTAATACCAGCCACACCAATCACACCGTACAACTTGTGATACCTTTACCCAGTTAACAGTATGAACAACAACTGAGCCTCACTCAACGGATGGCTCATAACAATAACCCTTAGTTAAGCAATAACTATATACACGTATTGCAGAAAGTCCGCACTTGGGACGGGCGCCCAGCATCCACTACGGACTACGAGAAATAGAATTACCGGTGAGTAAATTCTTATTTTCTCTGACGTCCTAGTGGATGCTGGGAACTCCGTAAGGACCATGGGGATTATACCAAAGCTCCCAAACGGGCGGGAGAGTGCGGATGACTCTGCAGCACCGAATGAGCAAACACAAGGTCCTCCTCAGGCAGGGTATCAAACTTGTAGAACTTTGCAAATGTGTTTGAACCCGACCAAGTAGCCGCTCGGCAAAGCTGTAAAGCCGAGACCCCTCGGGCAGCCGCCCAAGAAGAGCCCACCTTCCTTGTGGAATGGGCTTTTACTGATTTTGGATGCGGCAATCCAGCCGCAGAATGAGCCTGCTGAATCGTGTTACAGATCCAGCGAGCAATAGTTTGCTTTGAAGCAGGAGCACCCAGCTTGTTGGGGGCATGCAAGATAAACAGCGAGTCAGTCTTCCTGACTCCAGCCGTTCTGGAAACATATTTTCAAAGCCCTGACTACGTCCAGCAACTTGGAGTCCTCCAAGTCCCGAGTAGCCGCAGGCACCACAATAGGTTGGTTCAAATGAAACGAGGACACCACCTTTGGGAGAAATTGGGGACGAGTCCTCAATTCTGCCCTGTCCATATGGAAGATCAGATATGGGCTTTTACATGATAAAGCCGCCAATTACGACACACGCCTAGCCGATGCTAAGGCCAACAGCATGACCACTTTCCACGTGATATACTTCAGTTCCACGGTCTTAAGTGGCTCAAACCAGTGGGATTTCAGGAAATCCAACACAACGTTAAGATCCCAGGGTGCCACTGGTGGCACAAAAGGGGGCTGAATATGCAGTACTCCCTTAACAAATGTCTGAACCTCAGGCAGTGAAGCCAGTTCTTTTTGAAAGAAAATGGATAGGGCCGAAATCTGGACCTTTATGGACCCCAATTTTAGGCCCATAGTCACCCCTGACTGTAGGAAGTGCAGGAAACGACCCAGTTGGAATTCCTCTGTAGGGGCCTTCCTGGCCTCACACCAAGCAACATATTTTCGCCATATACGGTGATAATGCTTTGCTGTCACGTCTTTCCTAGCCTTTATCAGCGCAGAAATAACTTCATCCGGAATGCCTTTTTCCGCTAGGATCCGGCGTTCAACCGCCATGCCGTCAAACGCAGCCGCGGTAAGTCTTGGAACAGACAGGGTCCTTGTTGCAGCAGGTCCTGTCTGAGAGGCAGAGGCCATGGGTCCTCTGTGCGCATTTCTTGCAGTTCCGGGTACCAAGTCCTTCTTGGCCAGTCCAGAACAATGAGTATTGTTCTTATTCCTCTCTTTCTTACTATTCTAAGTACTTTTGGCATGAGAGGAAGAGGAGGAAACACATATACCGACTGGTACAACCACGGTGTCACTAGGGCGTCCACAGCTATCGCCTGAGGGTCCCTTGACCTGGCGCAATATCTTTTTAGCTTTTTGTTGAGGCGAGACGCCATCATGTCCACCTGTGGCAGTTCCCATCGGTTTGCAATCAGTTGGAAGACTTCTTGATGAAGTCCCCACTCTCCCGGGTGGAGGTCGTGACTGCTGAGGAAGTCTGCTTCCCAGTTGTCCACTCCCGGAATGAACACTGCTGACAGTGCTTGCACGTGATTCTCCGCCCATCGAAGAATCTTTGTGGCTTCCGCCATTGCCATCCTGCTTCTTGTGCCGCCCTGGCGGTTTACATGGGCGACCGCCGTGATGTTGTCTGACTGAATCAGCACTGGTCGGTTTCGAAGCAGGGGCTCTGCTTGACTCAGGGCGTTGTAAATGTTGTTAATTCCAGTATATTTATGTGTAGAGAAGTCTCCAGACTTGACCACAGCCCTTGGAAGTTTCTTCCCTGAGTGACTGCCCCCCATCCTCGGAGGCTTGCATCCGTGGTCACCAGGACCCAGTCCTGTATGCCGAACCTGCGGCCCCCGAGAAGGTGAGCACTCTGCAGCCACCACAGAAGAGACACCCTGGCCCTTGGGGACAGGGTAATCAGCCGATGCATCTGAAGATGCGATCCGGACCACTTGTCCAACAGATCCCACTGAAAGATCCTCGCATGGAACCTGCCGAAGGGAATGGCTTCGTATGAAGCCACCATCTTTCCCAGGACTCGCGTGCAGTGATGCACCGATACCTGTTTTGGTTTCAGGAGGTCCCTGACCAGAGATGATAATTCCTGGGCCTTCTCCACCGGGAGAAACACCTTCTTCTGTTCTGTGTCCAGAATCATGCCCAGGAAAAGCAGACGCGTCGTAGGAATCAGCTGCGACTTTGGAACATTCAGAATCCAGCCGTGCTGTTGCAACACTTCCTGAGAGAGTGCTACGCTGATCAACAACTGCTCCCTGGACCTCGCCTTTATGAGGAGATCGTCCAAGTACGGGATAATTATAACTCCCTTCTGCCGAAGGAGTATCATAATTTCGGCCATTACCTTGGTAAATATTCTCGGTGCCGTGGACAGGCCAAACGGCAACGTCTGGAACTGGTAATGACAGTCCTGTACCACAAATCTGAGGTACTCCTGGTGAGGTGGGTAAATGGGGACATGCAAGTAAGCATCTTTGATGTCCAGCGACACCATAAAATCCCCCTCTTCCAGGCTTGCAATAACCGCTCTGAGCGATTCCATTTTGAACTTGAATTTCTTTATATAAGTGTTCAAGGACTTTAAATTCAGAATGGGTCTCACCGAACCGTCCGGTTTCGGTACCACAAACATTGTGGAATAGTAACCCCTTCCCTGTCGAAGGAGGGGGACCCTGACAATCACTTGCTGGAGGTATAGCTTGTGATTGCCGCCAGCACTACCTCCCTTTCCATGGGGGAAGCTGGCAAGGCTGATTTGAGGTAACGGCGGGGGGGAGTCGCTTCGAATTCCAGCTTGTATCCCTGAGATACAATTTGTATAGCCCAGAGATCCACCTGTGAGCGAACCCACTGGCTGCTGAAGTTTCGGAGACGCGCCCCCACCGCACCTGGCTCCGCCTGTGGAGCCCCAACGTCATGCGGTGGACTTAGTGGAAGCAGGGGAGGACTTTTGTTCCTGGGAACTGGCTGCATGGTGCAGCTTCTTACCTCTACCCCTGCCTCTGGCAAGAAAGGATGCACCCCTGACCCTCTTGCCTTTTTGGGAACGAAAGGACTGCATTTGATAATACGGTGCTTTCTTAGGCTGTGAGGAAACCTGAGGCAAGAAAGTGGACTTTCCAGCTGTCGCTGTAGACACGAGGTCCGACAGACCGTCCCCAAACAATTCCTCACCCTTATAAGGCAAAACCTCCATGTGTTTTTTAGAATCAGTATCTCCTGTCCATTGCCGAGTCCATAAGACCCTCCTGGCAGAAATGGACATAGCATTAATTCTAGAGCCCAGCAGGCAAATGTCCCTCTGAGCATCTCGCATATATAAGACGACGTCTTTGATATGGCCCAGGGTTAGCAAAACAGTATCTCTGTCGAGGGAATCTATGTCGTCTAACAGAGTATCTGTCCACGTTGCTACAGCACTACACATCCAGGCTGAAGCAATAGCAGGTCTCAGTAGAGTACCAGAGTGTGTATACATTGACTTCAGGATAGCTTCCTGCTTTCTATCCGCAGGCTCCTTTAGGGCGGCCGTATCCTGAGACGGCAGGGCCACCTTTTTAGATAAGCGTGTCAGCGCCTTGTCCACCCTAGGGGATGTTTCCCAACGTAACCTGTCCGTTGGCGGGAAAGGGTACGCCATCAGTAACCTCTTAGAAATCACTAATTTCTTATCAAGGGAACTCCACGATTCTTCACACAATTCATTTAATTCAGCAGATGGGGGAAAAGTCACTGGCTGCTTTTTCTCCCCAAACATATAAACCCTCTTGGTATTAACCGGGTTACTCTCAGAAATGTGTAATACATCTTTCATTGCAATAATCATGTATCGGATGGCCTTGGTCATTTTAGACTGTAAATGTGCCTCATCATCGTCGACACTGGAGTCGGACTCCGTGTCGACATCTGTGTCAACCATCTGAGATAGAGGGCGTTTATGAGCCCCTGACGGTTTCTGAGTCGCCTGGGCAGGCGCGGGCTGAGACCCCGGCTGTCCCAAGGCTGCAGCGTCATCAAACCTTTTATGTAAGGAATTTACATTGTCACTTAAGACCTTCCACATATCCATCCAATTAGGTGTCGGCCCCGACGGGGGCGATACCAAACTTATCTGCCCTTGCTCCGCCTCCACGTAACCTTCCTCATCAAACATGTCGACACAGCCGTACCGACACCGCACACACACACAGGGAATGCTCAGACTGAGGACAGGACCCCACAAAGTCCTTTGGGGAGACAGAGAGAGAGTATGCCAGCACACACCACAGCGCTATATAACAAAGGGATTTTCACTGCTAATAAGTGATATACCCAATAGCTGCTTTTTTTTTGTATTCTTTGCGCCTAAATTTATGTGCCTCCCCTCTCTTTTTAACCCGTCTTGTACCTGGATACTGCAGGGGAGAGCCTGGGGAGCTGCTTCCAGCGGAGCTGTGAAGAAAAAATGGCGCTGGTGTGCTGAGGAAGAAGGCCCCACCCCCTCAGTGGCGGGCTTCTGTCCCGCTTTCAGTGTAAAATAATGGCGGGGGTTTTTACATATTGTCAAAGTCAGAAAAATATCTCTATGCACACTACCATATTTGCACCTCACACAGGTCCGTGCTGCGCATGCGTACGCTCTCCCGTACGTGCGCATACTCACAGTCGCGGGCACCCGCAGGCGCACGGTATGCGTATTTACGGTAGAGTTTATGTGATCGTAGCGTGCGACTCAATCATTACATATTTTCACTATATAATGTAATTTTTAGATCATGGTCCCTTTGATAGATTCTGAAAGTTTGGTTAATATAGAATGTTCATGAACAGAGAAATCCCTCTTTGTTTGATACGAAGGGTCAGACAGGAGTAATACAGTGGTGTTTAGTATCCATCGGAAGAATATTTAATTAGAAATATTCCGGTGTTGGTTTGAAGCAGATCAATCGCTCGTGCGAATAGTTATGGACATAAGAAGTTTATGAACATTTACTTTATTTGCACTTTATTACCCATGCGGCGGGAAACCCAGTTTCCCTCCCACCTGAGCTGTTGGAAATAGTCACAGCCCACCTGTATGAATCAACCTATGACCTTTTGTTATAATGCGAAGCCGAATTCCTGTGTCCAATGAACAATGAGATTGTAGGGACCATTGAATTGCATTGTGTGTGGGGCATAAATAGAAAGGCCGATCACATCCAGCTCTCACTCTTCAACGGTTATCATTGCTGAAAATCGGGAGCTGGATGTCCAGAGGCGCATGCGATCGTTTCCTTTGTGCGTAAGTTTTTCTCCGTAATCATACTGTTTCTCTCTTGTTATTATGGGCCATATCTTTCTCTCTCTTCTCTTTCTCTCATTTTCTCTTAAACTTAATTGTATTGTATTTACTGTATAGTTACCTGGTTAGTTAGTCTATGTTATATTGTAGTGTATGATTTGTATTTGTATTAATTCTTTTGCAAGTATATCATTCAAAATATATATATATTAGGCGTTGGACCCTAAGCCTAGGTATCTGTGTATTTCTTATAGAGTTAAGTATTCTCAGAGCGTCGGTGACGCTCAAACTGCTTTTAAGCTAGTAAGGTTATACTGTGTTGCATTTACACCATATCACTACACAAAGGGTTTACTGCATAATACACTGTTTATGGTTTAGATATAAAGGTTTTACATTGTGAGCGTATGCGCCGCTGGTGATCTCCTCGTGGTCTCGAGCGGTCGCATCGCTATAGCGAATCATTACGGTAGTCGGCAGCCAATAGCGTGCCTGCCAGTGATCTCTTGGCCGTGAGCGAACGTAACGCTTGAGCGTCTCGACCACGGCTAAGTGATCGTTACGCAACGTGCGTACCCTTGCGGTACTTCATACGTAGTTAGCGTACAGTGTTCTTAGACCTCATAAAGGGTATTATATACGATAAATATTTAGCTTTATCAATTGCGGGCTCGTCCTGTCCTTCACATATCTACACTAGGTAATTTCAGCAGACATTATCCAGCAGCAAAGGGCGGGAGATCATATTCCTCGTAGTGCTGTTTGGATAAGTGTCTGCTTCTCTTAGTAAAGGGTGCTGAAGGAATCCGGGAACCGGAGGTAAGAACAAAACAATAGTGTCTTTTTTAAAACTGTTTATTTTTCTGTCTTGCGTACACACGCACGCACACATATATATCTGCATTTCCTTTTCATTGGTGTATTTTCGTATGTCACTCTCCTGTTTGCCAGTTCTATAGTTGATAAACGTGCTTAGAGAGATTTGTCACTATTTCATAGTTTAAGAGTAAAGGTAATATAGTTAAAGTATAGACAAACACACAGCTGTGCCTGAGAGACAAGGCGAAGTCAGTGTGGTGCGCGGTAGATGATAAAGGATCATCTACATTGATAAACGTATAAATTGTGTTACGGTGAATCTTTGCTTTGCGTACACGTGTCTCTAACAAAAGACTGAGACTTGCGTACGCAATCCAAGGGCCGACGCACGCAGCGTATATTACGCAACGGAGCGTACGGGTACGCCCACGTAACTCAAATCACAAGTTTTTTTTTCTCTCCTCTCAACGCGATAAGTAGCGCCACGCGGTAAATAACGCCAGGCGATAAATCGCGCAAATCTTTTTTTTTACATTCCAAATTTAAATTAACAGATCCTTCTCCTAATTGGTAACACATCTGGTCTAAAGAAAAAATTTCTGCGCAGAAATAGAAATAGAAACAAAAGTGTATATGCGGTGAATGAGTGTTTGTTTTTACAATTTTAAAGGTTGAACCACAAGAAAAGTCGAGTACTCGTGAGGTACATGCGTGTAAGTGACGTACACGGTGGCTAGGGAGGCATCCCTGGTTAAATATACAATTTGAGCATTAGAGTGTAGCAGACCAGGAGGTCATACTGTAACAGACCAGGAGGTCATAACAGACCAGCAGGTTCAGGTACAGCAGACAAGGAAGTCCGCTATACAGTCCACAGGCACAACACCAAGAAAGGGTTGGTGCAACACCCATATAGGCCATACAAGCTCTGGCTGAAGGAATTCGCAGCCGCAATTTTCGATTCCACTGGTCGCTCCGTACATAAGATTAGTTGCTTATGTGCTGAACGATTGTACCGCACGTAATTGTGTACATTAGTAAACCTGACCGGTACTATTTGTGTACGAAGGTCATAAACGCTATTTGTACATTCTAACGTGATTTGTGTAATTTTTTTTATTTTAAGGGAAGTTCGCTGCTCACTCAGGAACTATCCAGCAACCAATAGTTACTGGAAAGAGTAAGTGTTCTTCGGATCACCCTCACAGGTTCCAGTAAATAGAGGTTCAGGTCGCAGGGGCCCTAGGTCGAGTACGCCAGCACCATATCGGTGTGATCAGGTCGTATTGGTCGGCGTGGGCGAGTGAGTGGGGTACTCGGTAAACCGCCACCGTCAGCCTATTTTGGACATTTGGTTTGCGTAAGGGTTGGCTGGATAAAGCAACACTTTCGAACTATGGGGGCCACTTGTTCAGGTAGGGGGCGATCAACCTCGGTTCGGGTTGATTCAGTGAACCGACCAATTGGGTCGGCAAGGTATGTAATGTGTGAGAAATACGGAAGTCACACAGAAGCTTTATGTGATGAATGGGAGAGAATGACAGTACATGACGGGGAGAAATTCCCAAGAGTAGGTAGCTTCAGCACAGAAGTGTTAACGAATTTAAGGAGAAGGATATGTCTCATTAAATCAGCAAAGAGACGAATCAAGCATTATGATTATTTGCAGTTGTGGCAACAGGAGGGTGACATACAGAGAGGATTGGCTCAGGCGGCGGGATCTGGCTCAATCAGAAAACTGATAGCCACGGCCCCACCGCCACCATACATATCAGGAGAGAAATTGGTTGCGGAGAATGACGCACTAAGGTGTAACACACAAACACTTAGCAACTGTGTAAATGTTAAAGATAATGTTAACCAATTAACCAATGCAAGTATTAACCCGTGCAAGTTGTACCCTGTTTTGAACTTTCCTCAGGAGTGTGATCAAGAAGACGAATCGGCAATAATTTCAGCGCTCTCTCTAGCAGCCACCATAGCAGAGACCACAGTAGGCACAGCTCCACCCACGAGATTAGTAACAAGGGCCCCTAGCGGAGGGATAGGTGAGGTCGTATCTACAGGTAAGTACGGCACCATACACTATGCTGAAGCCAGTTCACCACAGGCTGTAGAACCCACACAGAGTGATGTTGTTAGAGTTAATCCTGTTAGGGTAATAGCTGTTCCAAATGGGAAAACTGACACATCAGGAGTCACCCCTGTGAGGAACATTGCCATGTATAGCCCATTTTCCAGAATGGAATTAAGGACCATAGTGTCTGAATTCCCTGACCCTAGAAAAGACTTAGTTGCCAGTCAAAAATACATCAGAGACTTAGGTAACACTGTAGAGCCCAACAATAAAGACTGGCAGATATTGCTGAGAGCATGTTTACCCTCCAATGTTGACGCAACTCAATTTTTAGCTGATTGCGGATTAGATCAGGATGTACCTCTTACAGATGTGTACAACAAAGATAATGTAAAAAGAATAAGCTTACAGTTAAAAGAGTATTTCCCAGCGGTAGTCAGATGGAACAAGATATTCTCCATTAAACAGAAGGAGTCAGAGACAGCTGCAGAGTATTTTCACAGAGCATTATCAGAAATGGCAAAATACACAGGCATAGAGGACATTAAAACAAACATAAACCATCGAGAAGTAGCAGTATCGGTACTGATGGATGGTTTAAAAGAATCATTAAAGACTAGGGTACAGACCACACAACCATGTTGGCGAGGTCTGTCTGTGGCTACTTTGAGAGAGGCTGCTATTGATCACGATAGGAACATCACCAGACACAGGGAACAACAAAGTGATAAGTTAATGGCAGTAAGTATACAGGCCCTGACCACAAAACAGCCTGTGTTAACATCACCAAACCCTGTGGGTAAGTCAAATGTGGTAACATGTTATTTTTGTCACAAACAGGGACACTTTGCACGAGACTGTAGATCGAGAAATGTACAAAAATCTTATCAACCCCCTAGACAACGACACGACACACGACATTGGGAGCAGGGTCCGCAGAAACGGAGTTATGAGCCACATGCAGGGGAAACAAAAAGATACCCCCCGAACAGAGACTGGCAAGCCTCTGGTAGCTCCCAATTAACTCCATCACAAGTAGTTGCTGCCAGCGGGATTCAGGGAGGTCACCATACCCAATAGGGGTGTGGCCATACCTGTAATCTGCAGCCAGTAAAATTGATTGCAAGCCTTGGAAGTGAACCAGAAATTGCAATCAATGTAGCTGGTAAATCATTAAACTTTCTTGTAGACACAGGGGCGGCCAAATCAGTGATAAATTCGACAGTGGGCATGAGAACCACTGGTAAGACAATTCCAGCCATAGGGGTAACGGGAGTAGTCCAGCACTACCCTGTTAGCAAACCAGCCGAGATTACAGTAGGGCCGTTACATACCAAGCATTCCTTTTTGCTGGCTGCATCGGCACCGACCAATCTCCTGGGTAGAGACTTATTGTGTAAAATGGGGTGCGTCATTTATTGTACTCCTGAAGGTGTATTCTTGGACATACCTGAGAATCACGCTCAGGAAGTACGAGACATGTTAGACTCCCCGTCAAAATTAATGTCACATACCATTATGACAAATAGGACTCCCTCCCAAGTAGAAGAAATGACATCTCAGATACCAGAGTCACTTTGGACAAAAGATGGACAGGACACTGGATTAATGGCAAACGTAGCTCCGGTAGTTGTACAAGTAAAAGATGGTAGGATAGCTCCAAAAATCCCACAGTACCCTCTGAAGCCAGAGGTGGAGTTAGGAGTTTATCCCGTAATAGAGCGCTTGCTACAACAGGGCATTCTGGTAAGAACGTCCAGCACTGCTAATAGTCCCATCTTCCCTGTGAAAAAGAGTGGGGGGAGGGGTTACAGGCTAGTGCAGGATCTAAGGGGGATTAACAAAATAGTTGAGAGCCAGTTCCCCGTAGTGCCAAATCCAGCTGTCATCCTAATGCAAATCCCTCCCACTGCGAAATTTTTCACTGTTATTGACCTCTGCTCCGCTTTCTTTTCGGTACCTCTGCACCTTGACAGTCAATATTTGTTTGCATTTACATACAGAGGAGTCCAATACACATGGACTCGATTACCACAAGGATTCATAGATAGCCCAAGTATATTTTCTCAGGCTTTGCATGATTGTTTACAGTCTTTCCAACCAGTGAGTGGATCAGTATTAATACAGTACGTGGATGATCTACTACTGTGTTCTGATTCATTGGAAGCATCCCTGAAGGATACGAAACAGCTCCTGTTTCATCTTTCAGACACAGGACACAAGGTTTCCAAAGACAAGTTGCAATTATGCCAAACTAAGGTAAAATATTTGGGACACTGTTTAACACAAGGACTGAGACACCTGACCGCTGATAGAATTCAAGCAATTAGAGACATGACTCTGCCACAAACCCAGCAACAGATCAGAACATTTTTAGGAATGTGTGGGTATTGCCGTAATTGGATCCCAGGGTTTTCCATTTTAGCGTTACCTTTGCAGGAGATGGTCTCCTCAAACAAACCTGATCGGATTTCGCATACAGACGAGTCTGAGGCAGCATTTGAGAGACTTAAACAGTGCCTAACGCAGGCACCAGCATTAGGTATGCCGGACTATGGGAAACCCTTTGAACTATACGGAACAGAAAGTGCTGGTTGCGCGGCAGGCGTACTAACCCAAAAGCACGGTGATGCCAGCAGGCCAGTAGCATATTACAGCGCTCAGCTAGACACGGTAGCGCGATCCCTCCCCACATGCTTGCGAAGCGTTGCTGCGATAGCATTGCTAGTAACGAAAAGCGAAGACGTCGTGCTAGGTCACAACCTCACAATTCATACACCACATGCAGTGTCAGCCTTGTTAAATTCTGCCCAAACCAGGCACGTCTCATCAGCGCGGTTTACAAGATGGGAATTGGCACTAATGGCCCCCGTAAACATCACCATAAGGAGATGCAGTGCATTAAATCCTGCAACATATCTCCCAGGTGTGCCTGGACAGGCACAAAGGGTGGAGGATGAGAGTGGTGGGGAAGGAGGATTTAATACAAAGGAAGACACTCATGATTGTATGGAATATTTGACCCAAAATTTTACCGCAAGGCCTGACATCAGTGACAACCCACTGGAAGACGTAGAACGGACGTTCTACACGGACGGTAGTTGTCATAGACAGTCAGACTCGGGAGACTTGTGTACTGGATACGCAGTCGTAGATGACCAAGGCACCATAGAAGCGGAACCGCTAGGCCCACCTCACTCAGCCCAGGTTGCTGAACTGGTCGCCCTAACCAGAGCATGTGAATTGGCTAAGGGAAAATCAGCCAATATCTACACCGATTCTAGATACGCATTCGGGGTAGTCCATGATTTCGGAGCCCTATGGCGCCTCAGAAATTTCATGACGGCAGCTGGTACACCGGTAGCGCATGCAGCTCACATAAAAAGGCTTCTAACAGCGATACAGGAACCCGACAGAGTGGCTGTTATCAAATGTAAAGCACATACATATAGCCAAGACCCAGTATCGCTTGGTAACAGCCGAGCAGACGAAGCAGCTAAGTTAGCAGCTGCTACCCCCAGACAGACAGACACCACACAACTGATGGTATTTAATACCATCAACACACAGAAGTTGTGTGAGATGCAAAATTTGTGTTCCACACAGGAAAAGGCAGTCTGGAGGGCAAAGGGATATGGCCAGGAGTCCTCAGGACGGATGGACAAGGTAAACCGGTGGCCCCCAGAGCATATCTTCCATGTTTGGCTGAAGCAGCTCACGGGCTGACTCATCTAGGCAAGGAAGGGATGTGCAAGTTGGTAAGAGCATATTGGTGCGCCCCAGGATTCTCCTCTCATGCGAGTAAAAGAGCCATGTCATGCCTTACCTGTTTGAGAAAGAATATTGGAAAGGCAATACCTACAGAACCATCCCATATCCCACCTGCCGGCGGCCCTTTCCAGGTAATACAGATTGACTTCATTCAATTACCCCCTTGTCGAAATTTGAAATATGTACTTGTTTGTATAGATGTTTTCTCAAATTGGGTCGAAGCATTTCCGGCGGCCACAAATACCGCTATGTTTACTGCTAAGAAAATTGTGCAGGAATTTGTATGTAGATATGGTATCCCTAGAATTATCGAAAGTGATAGGGGTACCCATTTTACAGGTGATGTCTTTCAAGGAATGTGTAAATTGATGGGAATTGATAGCAAGCTGCACACTCCATACCGTCCACAGGCGAGTGCGAAAGTGGAAAGAGTGAACAGCACTATTAAAAATAAACTGAGTAAAGTGATGGCAGAGACAGGATTGACATGGCCAGAAGCTTTACCCATTGTACTGTACAGCATCAGAACCACTCCCAGGTCCCCTCTTAATCTGTCTCCCTTTGAAATCTTGTTTGGTCGACAACCGCATGTTATGATTAACCCTCAGGATGATTTGAAGTGTAACAATGAAGTGACTGTAAAATACTTGATTAACATGAGTAAACAGTTAAGGAATCAAAATGATAATCTGAAGTTAGTGATTCCTGATTTACCAGATAGTAATTGTCATGACATTGAACCTGGGGATTATGTAATGATACGGAATTTTCTACGCTCAGGTTGCCTTATTGACAGATGGGAAGGACCATACCAGGTCTTATTGACTAGCACTACAGCATTGAAGGTTGCTGAGAGAGAGACTTGGGTTCATTCGTCCCACTGTAAGAAGGTCGTTGATCCAGAGAAGTCCTGTGATAAGGAACAGACGGTAGAGGTTGTATCACTAGGGTGTCTGTTCCAGGAGGACTAAGGCGGCACCTGAGCATCGAGAACCACAAGATCAAAAGCAGTTGTCGATCCCCTGTTCCCTTTTATTGTTTTTCTCCACTTCCCATCCCCTCTCCCTCAAATTATTTTTCCCCCCTTCTCATTCTTCTTCGTTTCCTCCCACAAGATGGACTTGCCCCAAGAGACTGTGATCCGGATTTTCCTGTTGACCATGATGTTGACCAGAGCAGTCTGTTCCGGCGAGAGTACCATGGAGGTCGAGAGAGGTTCTGGAATGGGTTCTGATGACAGAAATGGAGGCGTAGTTTTCCGAGAACAACATAATCAACAAGCAAAGGCGAGTATCAGAAAACGATCCGATAGCATTGACCATAGAAGGAATTGTGAGGGATTGTTAGCTGAAGAAAACTGTATCTGTCGGCTTTGTAACAATGTCATTGAGGATGGGTGCATAAAGAAATGCCAATCCAGTTTTAATATCCATATGGACCGGCATCCATTGAGTGACTATCACTCCTTAGTGGGTAGTGTGTTAAATACAACAGATTGTTGGGTATGCTCTCAAGTACCTCAAGGTCATAGCAAATCAGGGCTAGTACCATTTCCCTTAACGTTAGGGGAGGTACTTGAGTTAAGTGGTGGGAGACCGGTGGACAGGAGGTTTAATATCTCCAGCCCTCCTAGTTTGAAGCTCCACCAATACCATGTGGATAGGTCCCTATTATGTTTTAACATCTCCAATCCCCGAAAGCCGGGAAATTGGGAAGTGTCATGGAGTAATCAAACCATGACCTTTTCACACAGAGCAGATAGAATGCCTACAGATACAGAGCTTATACGCCACATAGCCAGTAGAGGAAAATCTTTCCGGTATAGGTATACCTTAGGAAATAGGATTACGAGAGTTGGAGAGGTATCACCAGGATACTGTGCACATATCGTACAACCTGATACGTGTACTAAGCAGATGGAAGAATTAGGGTTAGGAGATTTCACATGGAAGGTGTGTAATATGGTTATGTCCTACTCCGTCCCATATGTTCTCCCCGATGATGCATATTTCATATGCGGGAGAAAGGCGTATAAGTGGCTTGCCCCAAACTCTGAAGGATTGTGTTATATTGGAAAAGTATTGCCTGAAGTAATGACTGTATCACATGACAAAATGAAAGACATACACCGTGTTGCCCAAACTCCTTATACTCATACTCATTACGAGCACATCGTTAAACGGCACCTGATAGAAAGAACAGAGCACCCGGCCTCTGACATGATCAGTGAATCCACCGGGATTCAATTCTTAATCGCGTTAGATATCACCCGCACCGCTAGAGGAGTGCTGAATTATAAATACATATCGGCGCTCGCCAATTTGTTAGATAATATCACTGAAATGTATGATGACACGTTTAGGTATACTGGAAGGGAACTTCAGGCTTACAAAACAGAACTAGTCCAGCATAGAATGGTTCTTAATTACCTCACAGCAGTAACAGGCGGATATTGTGTCACACTGGCAACACAATATGGTGTGAAATGTTGCACATATATTACGAATAGCACCGAGGACCCGGTCGAGGTCATAGACCAAAAGATGGACGATATTCTCCAACTAAAGTGGGAATTTCGCAGAAGACACAATCTCACCCTTGCTGCTGTGAGTAATGAGCTGACTGGTTGGGTGTCATGGTTGAACCCGCGAAATTGGTTCTCCGGTTTAGGAGACTGGGCTCAAGGAGTCATAATGGATGTTGGGAAGTTTCTCCTATGTATCTTAGGTGTTATCATAATGATTGGTTTGATATTTAGATGCGGTCAGGCTTTAATGAGGTGCAATCATCGTACTAGGGTAATGAGTTTAAGGAGTGAGGAAACTGTAATTCCAATGGACTTGATTTATGACCCAAATGTAGAAACAATGATGTGATGAAAATGCGATTTCTACGGTCCGTTTCTTTCACCTGTTTTTCCGCTTCCTCCAAGGTAAAAAGACCCACTTGGACGAGGAATTTGATGAGCCGATATACAGACAACAGAGGGATTAAAGAAGAAGTTTTGACAACCTGATACACAGATTCTTGATGAACTATGCCATGGATCCCCAGTTTCCCTAGAAATTTTAAAATTACGCTAGCCCAACACTTTTGTAAATCTATGGACATTGACAGCTTTTGCTCGCACCTTATGGGCAAAAGCACAAAGAAGACTGCATTCAACAGACACCAAACAAGACCTCAATCGACGAATGTACATTTACCTGACATAGAATACCACCGCATTTACCGTAATTATGTCTTTTCTTCATTTCTACAACCCTCAGGTAATGACACACATAGTCGATAGGGAATACAGGCACAGATATCAGCAATCACATATCTCCCCCATTCATGTATCATCAACTAAAATGTGCTCCCCCATTTTGTTACAACCAAAGCCGAAAAGAGCTCGGTAAAGTTTGACAGCCCATCCACAGACCCGTACCACGGGATAAGAAGGAATTCAAATGTATACTTCGCAATACCTCGAAGCTTGATGTACCACACGTACGGCACGATGATACATGACCCCCAAGCACGGATTCATACTCACATGCTTCTGCTATCTCACTAGGTCATACCCTTTTCCTACCTTCTTCTCTCCTCCCTTACCCAACCATGTAAATGTATTAACCCCTAACATATATTTTTCTCTTTTTGAAATGTTTTCAGGAAGTGGCAGTTATTGTTGACTGCCAAAGGGTGGACTGTCAAAGTCAGAAAAATATCTCTATGCACACTACCATATTTGCACCTCACACAGGTCCGTGCTGCGCATGCGTACGCTCTCCCGTACGTGCGCATACTCACAGTCGCGGGCACCCGCAGGCGCACGGTATGCGTATTTACGGTAGAGTTTATGTGATCGTAGCGTGCGATTCAATCATTACATATTTTCACTATAGAATATAATTTTTAGATCATGGTCCCTTTGATAGATTCTGAAAGTTTGGTTAATATAGAATGTTCATGAACAGAGAAATCCCTCTTTGTTTGATACGAAGGGTCAGACAGGAGTAATACAGTGGTGTTTAGTATCCATCGGAAGAATATTTAATTAGAAATATTCCGGTGTTGGTTTGAAGCAGATCAATCGCTCGTGCGAATAGTTATGGACATAAGAAGTTTATGAACATTTACTTTATTTGCACTTTATTACCCATGCGGCGGGAAACCCAGTTTCTCTCCCACCTGAGCTGTTGGAAATAGTCACAGCCCACCTGTATGAATCAACCTATGACCTTTTGTTATAATGAGATTGTAGGGACCATTGAATTGCATTGTGTGTGGGGCATAAATAGAAAGGCCGATCACATCCAGCTCTCACTCTTCAACGGTCATCATTGCTGAAAATCGGGAGCTGGATGTCCAGAGGCGCATGCGATCGTTTCCTTTGTGCGTAAGTTTTTCTCCGTAATCATACTGTTTCTCTCTTGTTATTATGGGCCATATCTTTCTCTCTCTTCTCTTTCTCTCATTTTCTCTTAAACTTAATTGTATTGTATTTACTGTATAGTTACCTGGTTAGTTAGTCTATGTTATATTGTAGTGTATGATTTGTATTTGTATTAATTCTTTTGCAAGTATATCATTCAAAATATATATATATTAGGCGTTGGACCCTAAGCCTAGGTATCTGTGTATTTCTTATAGAGTTAAGTATTCTCAGAGCGTCGGTGACGCTCAAACTGCTTTTAAGCTAGTAAGGTTATACTGTGTTGCATTTACACCATATCACTACACAAAGGGTTTACTGCATAATACACTGTTTATGGTTTAGATATAAAGGTTTTACATTGTGAGCGTATGCGCCGCTGGTGATCTCCTCGTGGTCTCGAGCGGTCGCATCGCTATAGCGAATCATTACGGTAGTCGGCAGCCAATAGCGTGCCTGCCAGTGATCTCTTGGCCGTGAGCGAACGTAACGCTTGAGCGTCTCGACCACGGCTAAGCGATCGTTACGCAACGTGCGTACCCTTGCGGTACTTCATACGTAGTTAGCGTACAGTGTTCTTAGACCTCATAAAGGGTATTATATACGATAAATATTTAGCTTTATCAATATATACAGTGCTAGACTGTATATATGTATTTTTATGCCAAAGGTACTTCAATTGCAGCCCAGGGCGCCCCCCCCCAGCGCCCTGCACCCTACAGTGACCGGAGTGTGTAAGTGTGCTGGGAGCAATGGCGCACAGCTGCGGTGCTGTGCGCTACCTTAATGAAGACAGGAGTCTTCAGCCGCCGATTTCGTTGCCATCTAGCTTCTGTTCTTCTGGCTCTGCAAGGGGGACGGCGGCGCGGCTCCGGGAACGGACGAATGAGGACAGGTGCCTGTGTTCGAACCCTCTGGAGCTAATGGTGTACAGTAGCCTAAGAAGCACAAGCTAGCTGCAAGCAGGTAGGTTTGCTTCTCTCCCCTTAGTCCCACGTAGCAGTGAGTCTGTTGCCAGCAGAAGCTCACTGAAAATAAAAAACCTAATAAATACTTTCTTTACTAGTAAGCTCAGGAGAGCCCACTAGGAGCACCCAGCTCTGGCCGGGCACAGATTCTAACTGAGGTCTGGAGGAGGGGCATAGAGGGAGGAGCCAGTGCACACCAGATAGTACCTAATCTTTTCTTTAGAGTGCCCAGTCTCCTGCGGAGCCCGTCTATTCCCCATGGTCCTTACGGAGTTCCCAGCATCCACTAGGACGTCAGAGAAAAGGTCCTCAGTGATATGCAAAACATCTTTAATTGCTACAATCATAATATTGAATACACTTGTCCACCCTTGGGTGTAACTTAGCATCATCACAGTCGACACTGGAGTCAGAATCCGTGCCGGTATTGGTGTCTACTACCTGTGAAAAACGACGGTTCTGCGACCCCGAAGGGCCCTGTGACACAGTAAAAGCTATGGATTGACTCCCTGCTTTAATCCTTGAACTCAGCTTTGTCCAAACTTTGTAATAAAGTCACATTAGCATTTAAAACATTCCACATATTCATTCAATCAGGTGTCGGCGGTGCCGACGGAGACACCACAATCATCTGCTCTGCCTCCTCCCTATATGAGCCTTCCACCTCAGACATGTCGACACAGACGTACTGACATCCCCACACACACAGGGATACCTAAAAATAATGGGGCTGACCCACCATAAGGCCCTTAGGAGAGACAGATCGAGAGTATGCCAGCACACACCCAGCGCCACTGTATACTGAGACAAAAAACCCACATATTTGCGCCAATAAATGTGCCCCCCCCTCGTTTTGACCCTCTGTATTAACTAACAGCAGGGGAGAGTCCAGGGGACGCTTTTCTGTATGCTGAGGAGAAAAAATGGCGCTGGTTAGTGCTGGAGGAAACAAGCTCCGCCCCCCGACGGCGGGCTTCGTTCCCGCTCTAAATCTTTATACTGGCGGGGGATTCTGAAATATATATCCTTTATATAGTGTATATAAGTACTTTGCCGGTGTTATGTGAGGTATATTAATGCTGCCCAGGGCGCCCCCCCTGCGCCCTTACTGTGGTGCCTGTATGTGTGAGCTGGGAGCAATGGCGCGCAGCGTTACCACTGCACGTTACCTCATGAAGATCTGAAGTCTTCTGCAGCCTTTGAAGTCTTCTTTCTTCTTATACTCACCCGGCTTCTATCTTCCGGCTCTGTGAGGAGGACGGTGGCGCGGCTCTGGGAGGAACTACAGGGTGGGACCAGTGTTCCGACTCCCTCTGGAGCTAATGGTGTCCAGTAGCCTAAGAAGCAGAGCCTATCATTTAAGTAGGTCTGCTTCTCTCCCCTCAGTCCCACGAAGCAGGGAGCCTGTTGCCAGCAGTGCTCCCTGAAAATAATAAACCTAACAAAAGCTTTTTTAGAGAAACTCAGGAGAGCTCCCCTGCAGTGCATCCAGTATACACTGTGCACAGGAACTAACTGAGGTCTGGTGGAGGGGCATAGAGGGAGGAGCCAGAGCACACCAAAAGCTTTACAGTGCCCATGTCTCCTGCGGAGCCGTCTATACCCCATGGTCCTTACGAAGTCCCCAGCATCCTCTAGGACGTAAGAGAAACTACATATCCCATAATGACCGCCACTTACGGCACTCTGCCAGGGGGCCTGAGTCCAGGAGACTAGAGACTACATGTCCCATAAGGCCAGAGTCCTGCTTCCAGTGATGGAAGGCCGCTGACTGGAACAGACACAGGGCCTAATTCAGACAATTGAAAACAAACTGTATTCCATGCACTTTTAGATTATGTCGTACAATGTTGAATAGCATTTACCATGCCTTTTGTGTTAACCTTCAAAATCTGGGAGTTTTTTTTATTTTGCCTCGCCCTGTAGCTCTAAAGAGGAAGTGACACCATTTATACAGCTGATCTCAGTCAATAATTACACAGGCTGCAATGAACCATGTGCTGAGTAATTTTTGAAATAATCCTGAACAAGAGTGTTTTAGATTATGGTTAATAAATTTCAACATGCGTATTTCTGAGGAGTTCCAGAGGCTCAGTAAAGGCTACATTTCATGAATGTACTGCTTGATTAGTCTTGATTTTGTTTTGCATGTACCCAATTGTCCTTGATATTTTTGATTTGCACAACTTCTATGTATTGCAATCTATGTTTGAAGGTTTATCTCAACTTTATTCACAAGTATCCCAAGTATTGAGCCATGTTGATGCGCTCCAAATTGTGTAATTTCAGGGGAGATACACCACAGACGCGCAGTCAGCCATTAATGATAAAAATAGTACCAAGAAGATACTTATGACACATATTCTGTGTCATAAGCATCTGCTTCATATTAATTCAATCATTTTAACATATAAAATTGGCATTGGGAGGCACCAATAGTAGTGCCTCCCGTTGTCAATGGGACAGGGGCCAAAGTGGGGGGCTGGGCCATGCCGCAGCTGTAAAAGCCCATTGAAAATAAATGAAGAAGCGGCACCTACTAAAGTGCCTCTGTGACGTGCTTTCACCCACGAAAGCGAGCCCCTCTCAGTGAGGAGGAAGTGATTGGCCAGCGGATCCATCACTGGATTCGCTGTCATCACTGGGTGGGTGCGGGCATATGCGGTGGCGGAGATGCGGGCGTTAGCGGCAGGTCTGGATACAAGAGGATGCAGTCCCTGCTTGCCATTCAGAATTTTGTGTTTGGCATTGGTGTCAATTTCAAAAATGGCGCCTCAGCGTCATTTTTGAAATTCAAGATGGCCACCACGAGCAAATCACGGCTCGCTGCATCATCTCCCCGCCCCCTTTGGCTGACTTATAAGTCAGCGCGAGGCACCGGCTGTCAGTCCGACGGCGGAGAAGGAGCAGAGAAGACCTGAAGATCGAAGACGCCGTGGAAGTCCTGGAAGGGCGGCGGCCATGGAAATCCTGGATGGGCGGTAGTCATGAAAAAGAGCTGAAAGGCTGCCGCCCCCAGGTGAAGACGCTGTACAATAAAACTTTTTTTTTTTTTTTTTAAAGGGTCTTGTTTTTATTTTAATATTTTCTTTACAGGAGGACTACAGGTGCCAGCGGGCCCTTAATGTCCGGGCATGCAGGCACTTGTGGATCTCCAAGTGCCTGCATGCAGGGGCAGGCTTGCTGGGATCTGTACGCCACCTGTAAAGAACAATATCATAGCATGAGCCCCGCACCCACCGCCACCAGTGGGTGCGGAGCATAGCACTGGGCTGAAGGTTGTTGCTCGGGAGGGGGGGACCCGGTTTTTTATTTTTTGGGGTCCCCACTTTCCAAGGAAATCCAGCCCTGGGCTGACTGGTTTGGAAATGGTTAATGTGATGGCAGGGGGACCCCACACTGAGTGTTACCCCTGCTATAGCATTACCCCTCCTGGCCGATATATATACACTCACCAATCACCCTATGAGTGGTGAGTGCAGACACTGCACAACGCTTCTGGGGTGGTGAGTGCTGTGGTTTTACATTTGTTGGTATATTGTAGGGTTAATCTTTGGTTAACTCATATTAACTGTGGCCACAAGCTTTGTTCATGCACCCCTATGCAAGCCCAATTATCTTAAACCTGAGTCAGCTTTTCTTTAGTAATTTATCAGCCAGTGTCAGGTGACTAGTGTACCTTTAAAAGCCATGGAGTATTTGGCAGATACACAGTAAACCAAGTGGGCATATTTGCAGATATATTATGTGTGACACAGTTGCTAGGTTTTAATTTTGAGACTCTGTGATAGTGTAGGACCTGCATGAAGATGGGGTACCTTGGCGAGCGGTTTGCAGGCTTCCGTGCATTGGCCAATTCACTAACTAAACCCCCATCATTTATTCATTGATGTTGTGAAAATAAGTGAGCTTGCTTTGGTGAGTGCTGAACTTTCTGTTTGTATATTTTTAAGTAGGTGGCCATGGGCTACATGCACCCCACCCTATGAGTGGTGAGTGCAGACACTGCACCCCGCTTCTGGGGTGGTGAGTGCTGTGGTCTTACATTTGTTGATTATATATATATATATATATATATATATATATATAAAAAAGAGTATTTATCAGCCAGTGCCTTCCCGGCCACTGACCTCACTGCACGTCACTGAGATATACTAGGCCTTGGAGAGTGATAAAGCAGAGAGATAAAGTACCTGCCAATCAGCTCCTAACATGTTACAGGCAGTGTTTGAAAAATGACAGTTAGGAGTTGATTGGTTGATAGTTTCTCTCGCTCCACTGTACATCTGTCCCTTTGTCCTTAAATATTTTATAAAACATAGTAGGACATAGAAATAGCAGTTGTTGCATTAGTAGGTAGCAAACATTGTAATCAGTACACTTTTCCATGCTCTTTAGTCACTTAGGGATTCCGTTTCCATAGCATACAGATTCCGTTACTTTATTAAAAAATGTGCCTAGGTTACACAAATTGTCATACTTTTACCAAAGCTATGTAAATGTATCCTCAAGAAAGCCCCATCTTGCAATAAAACTGAAATCTAGAGTTAATTCTAGAAGCTGAATTTATCCATTTTGTGTACACACACATAGGAACATGTCTCTTGAATGATGATTCCATTATCGACTTTGAAAGTAGGCTGATTTATCAAGGATAATTTACACAAGATAGCACTTAAGCCAGTGGTTCTAAAACTTTTGGAATCACGGCGCCCTACAGTATCAGAATTGTTATCACGGCACCCCTAGGTCAAGAGTTTCTTATTGAGAAATTTAGAAAGAAAAATTAAATTAAGTAAATTGTGTTTATAGGTCATTCTTCGGTTTAATTGTGTGGTGAGAGACAAGATTTGCTTCTGTTTGTCCACATATTTTATGATTGGCAGCCACCAGCCCTGGTTTTGCCTATTAAATTGACCATAAATAATTTTAATTGGTCTTGAACCACCAACCCAGGGCATTCTGCAAGTGTCCTGTGGCAACCCAGGGTGCTACGGCAAACAGTTTGAGAACCACCGACTTAAGCTATTTTGGGAGTCTTTTAGATGGTGTTTATGGTGGGCTGTTGGGTTATGATGATGTGTTCACATTAGTGGTGACAGTTGAATGATGAATAAAGTTTATCAATGTAAAAATGTGATTCCGTTACCAGTAGAAGTGCTCAATTAGAGTATTTCCCTCATATATATTGCATTCAAATATCACCAATTACATACCAAGTAACAGAAATTTTCCATATAAAAATTCAAAAAAAGAGGATTTTGGTATTTACCGATAAATCCATTTCTCTGAATCCTCTAGGGGACACTGGAGTCCTATACAGTAGGGGTGTGAAGCTTGCAACCGGAGGTGTGGCACAATCTAAAATTAGCATTGTCTGCACAGCCGGCTCCTCCCCTTCACATCCCTCCTCCCTCAGTTTGGAAAATTTGACTGAGAGAATAGGACATGATACTATAGCACATTGCGAGGAACCGAACCGTACAACATATCAAACAGCATCCAAGAAACTCTTAACAGAAAAACCAACGCTGTTTGCACGAACTATTTGAACAAGAACTTTGAACACAGCAGGTTGACAGCACTGAGGTGGGCGTCCAGTGTCCCCTAGAGGATTCAGAGAAATGGATTTATCGGTAAGTACAAAAATCCTCTTTTCTCTTTCATCCACTAGGGGACATTGGAGTCCTATACAGTAGGGGACGTCCCAAAGTTATCCCCCAGGGAGGGAGTGCTGTCGGTGGCCTGCAAAACTAAACGTCCGAACTTAGAGTCTCCGGTCGCAAAGGTATCAAACTTGTAAAATTTCGCAAACGTGTGGGCTGAGGACCAAGTCGCCGCTATGTAAAGTTGAGTAGTGGAAGCACCTCTGGCAGCCGCCCATGAGGCACCCACTGATCGGGTGGTATGAGCACCCGTCTGAACCGGAACCTGTTTGCCACAGGAATTATAAGCTTGCCGAATGGCAATCTAATCCATCTATACAAAGACTGCTTAGATGCTGGCCAACCCTTCTTTAGCCTATCATAAAGACAAACAAAAGACTTTCTGAAGGACGACGTAACTTGTACGTATACCCGTAAAGCTCGGACAATATCCAAAGACACGTCCCCATCTGCGAGACCCTGGAAAGATGGGACCACAATTGGCTGGTTTACGTGAAACCCCGAAACAACCTTAGGAAGGAATTCTGCTCTTGTACGGATTTCTGCCCTATCCTCATGAAAAAATTAAAAAGGGACTCTTACACGAAAAGGCTCCCAATTTAGAAACCCGCCTGGCCGAAGACAAGGCAAGCAATAATGTAACGGCTCAAAAGTTGGTGATCACCAAAATTCCAACACCAAATTTAAGTCCCAAGGCGCAGCGGGAGGACGAAAAGGGGTCTGGATCCGCCGAACCCCCTGTAAAAAGGTTTGAACCTCTGGCAAGGATGCTAAAAGCTGTTGAAATAGGATGGAGAGAGCCGAAACTTGAACCTTCAGAGAGCCCAGCCTCAGTCCTACCTCCAGACCGGCCTGAAGGAAAAGAAGTCTGGATAAGTGGAAGTTCATCGAATTCCACCCACGTTCTTGACACCAGTCAAAGTATCTCTTCCAAATGCTTTAGTAGTGCATGGCTGTGACCGGCTTCCTAGCGGCAATCATCGTAGGAATGGCCATTCTTGGTATCCCTCTGTTTCATAAGATCTGGGTTTCAATAGCCACGCCGTTAAACGCAGCCTGTTCAGGTCTGGGTGTTGGAACGGTCCCTGAGATAGCAGGTCCTCTCTCTGAGGTAACCACCAAGGATCTTCCGCTAGTAACACTCGCAGGTCTGAGTACCAACTCCTGCGGGGCCAATCTGGTGCGATTAGAATCGTCCACACTCGTTCCCGTTTCAAGCGTTTCAGAACCCTGGGTATGAGTTGGAAAGGTGGAAAAATGTAAACCTTCCTGTAACACCAAGGACGTGTTAATGCGTCCACTCCTTTTGCTACTGGATCTCTTGTCCTGGACACGTATCTGGGCAGCTGATGGTATTGCCGAGACGCCATTAGGTCGACTTGAGGTAGACCCCATCTCCTCACCACCCTATCGAAAATCCACGGATGTAGGCACCTCTCTCGCGGATGCATGTCCTGGTGACAGATAGTCTGCTTCCCAGTTCTCCACACCTGGAATGAACACCGCCGAGAGGATGATGTTTCGCCTTTCTGCCCATAACAAGATCTTTGTGGCTTCCTTTAACGCCATTCTGCTCCTTGTACCTCCTTGACGGTCTATGTATGCCGTCGTCGCGACATCGTCCGACTGTATCCTCATGTGTTGACCCATGACTAGGTCTTCGGCTTAGAGAAGCGCATTGTAAACTGCTCTTAGTTCGAGAATGTTTATGGGTTGGCTGCTCTCCAGTAGCGTCCATCTGCTCTGAAACTGATGCTCCCCTAAGACGGCAGCCCAACTTCTGGGACTGGCGTCTGTTGTCGGGATCCTCCAATCCTAAATGCCAAATCTTTTGCCTGCTGCGAGATTCCTGTGCAAGGACCACCAAATTAAGGAGGTTCGTATGCGTGGTGGAAGTCGGATTCTTCGTTGTAGAAGCCAGTGTGACCCTGCTCCCTGAGCAATGAGGTTCATCTGTATTGGTCGGGAATGAAGTCTGCTGTACTGGAGAGCTCCGAAAGACGCCACCATCTTCCCGAGAAGTTGCACACAGAGGTGTAGAGAAACCGTTTGTGACCTCCGTACCTGAGCCTCTAATCTCCGTAGGTCCTGGACCTTGTTCTATGGTAGGAATACTCTCAAATGTACCGTACCCAATATGAGACCGAGCAAATTGAATCCGTTGAGTTGGCATGAGGTTGTATCTCTGGAAATTCACAATCCACCCATGTTGAATGAGAAATTGAGGAGGAGATGTTTGAACATCCTCGATCAACTGTTCCCGAGAGGATGCCTTGATTAGTATATTGCCTAGATAAGGTCTAATCGTGACCCTCAACAGTCTTGATTCTGCAACCATGATTGCCATGATCTTCGGAAAGATTCTTGGGGCAGATGATAGACCGAACGGCAAGGCCCTGAATTGGTAGTGATCTGTCACCCGTGCGGACCTTAAGTAAGCCTGGTGAGGGGCCCAGATTGGGATATGCATCCTTTATGTCCATGGATACCATGAACTCGCCTTGTTCTAAAAGCCTTCAATGACCGACTGCACTGATTCCATCTTGAATTTGTATACCCTTAGAAACTGATTTAAAACTTTTAAATTGAGTATCGGCCTGACCGTCCCATCTGGTTTTGGTACGACAAAAAGATTGGAATAGAAATCCGTTCCTCTCTGAGAGGCGGGAACCAGAATAATGACCTCTGACCGTAGCAATTTTTTAATTGCGGTCAGTAGTGCTTTTGCTTTCTGAGGGCACCGAGGCAATCCCGTTGTAAAAAAAACGGACTGTGAGGCCTCCGTTGAAAATCCAGTTTGTACCCCTACGAGATTAGGTCGTTTATCCAAAGTTCTGGTGAGGTGTTGGCCCAGATGTCCCGACGTGCGCCCCCAAAGGGGGATCCCAGATGAGCCGGGAGACCGTCCTGCCACGGTCTTGTCAGCAGGTTTATCCCGCTTTCTGGCTGCTGCCTGTGAGCGCCCTCTACCTCTGCCCCCACGTACTTGTGTACCGAAACCTCTTCCTCGGGCTCTAAAGGACTGCGATCTTTCTCGTATAAGGAGTAGGCAGAAAAGTGGACTTCCCTGCTGTAGCTTGCGAAACCCACTTGTCCAACTCTGGATCGAAAAGCATCTCACCCACAAAGGAGATGGATTCTACCGCCCTCTTGGTGTCAGAGTCTTCTCGCCATTCTCTGAGCCATAAAATCAGTCTAGCCGATACGGCTGATGCAGCGATGCGCGATGCTATCCTGCGAATATCCTTAGAGGCTTGACACAAGTATGAAGCAGATTCTCGAATGTGTTCCGCCAGTTGGGTAATTTCTTCCAAGCTATTTTCCTCCTCAATAGCCTGTACCCTACGTCCAGACCATGCTCCCATGGCCTTGTTAACCCAAGCGCAGACGACTGTAGGTCTCTGTGCTGCACCAGCTGCTACAAAATTTGACTTTAAAGCTGTGTCAACCTTACTAACTGAAGCATCCTGTAAAGTCATCACATTAGGTATAGGTAAGATTGCCTTTTTTGACAACCTACCTAGGGAAGCATCTACTACTGGTGGAGTCTCCCACTTATCAGTTCCACCCTTCGGTAAAGGATAAGTTACTTGAAACCTCTTCTGAAATTGAAAGCGTTTAACAGGTTGCTTCCAAGCCTCCTCCATTTGAGATTGGAGAGATTTAGGAATGGGACACACTGCTGAACGCGTTTGCTGGGATTCGAATAATTTGAAATCCCCTGGCTCCGTAACTTCTACTTTAAAGTCTAGGATCTCTTTTACCGCATCAATTTTAGAATCAAGACCCGAGATTGCCTTGTCCTCTTCCGGAGGATCGGCGTCTAGGTTAGATTCATCAACTCACCTTCCTCTGTATCAATAATAAGACCCTCTTCCTCCTCTGATTCTGGTACAACAGGAAGAGGTCTTTCAACTGCCTTGTGCACATTCGTTACTGCTTGTGCGGGCGGTGTTAACCTGATGAGGAAGTCTCCATCGGCGCTGAGAATCCCGCAGCCCATTCTGATTGCTGCTTGTGCGATTCCACCAGCTCCTTGGAGATTCTATCTGTAAGGTCTTCTTCCCATGACTTAGACGGAGCACTACTCCCAGGTGGAGCGTCTTTGTCTAAGCAGGAATCGCACACCCCGGAGCTGCCATACCTGCGTGCTCCTCTTGTTACATTTCGTCTTGGTTGGTACCGGAGACATGTGACTAAACCTCGTACCAGGCTGTCGCAGAACTTTCACCCTTTAATCTAGGAAGAGAAAGACTGACAGATGGCGGAAGCAAAGGTATCGGTATTGCCTGGCTGGTGACTCTTCAGTTTCTTAAATGGAATAGAAAGAGAAAGAAAAATAAATAAAAAATAAATTAATTAATTTTAACACCAGCCGATCTGCAAACCTCACACATCCAACTGTAAGTCAGTTACGATGGTAAAGTTGGTATTTATTCGCTTCCGCGTATTTTCTTCAGGATCTTTGCAATAGAATTCCTTAGAAAATATAAACAATAATCCATTTTCAGGAGATCCTCATAGTAGTATTATATAAATTTCACCAGCAGAGGGAGCTGTCACCACACTAAAAATCCCTCCTGTTCTCATCTAAAAGGGGGGGCGGGAGGACTCATAGTAACATAGTATCTATGGTTGAAAAAAGACAATTGTCCATCGGGTTCAACCTATTTATGGTCTCCTATGCACGATTATTTTGTATAAAATTTTGACTGAAGTTGCTGACTGCCGTTCCGATTAACCCCTCTTTTTTATAATAACCATAGTGCGTGACTATGCCCCGTAACCCTGGATATCCTTATCCATTAGGAATTTATCTAACCCATTCTTAAAGGTGTTGACTGAGTTGGCCATTACAACTCCCTCAGGCAGGGAATTCCAAACACGTATCGTCCTTACCGTAAAAAAGCCTTTACGCCGTATTGTGTGGAATCTCCTCTCCTCTAACCTGAGCGAGTGTCCACGAGTTCTCTGTATTGATCTAACCAAAAGCAGGTCCTGCGCAAGATCTGTATATTGTCCCCTTATATATTTGTAAATGTTGATCATGTCCCCTCTTAATCTCCTCTTTTCCAGTGTAAACATGCCTAGTCTTGCAAGCCTTTCCTCGCATTCCAGCGTCTCCATACCCTTAATTAGTTTGGTCGCCCGCATTTGAACCTTTTCTAGCTCCTGGATATCCTTTTTGTAGTAAGGTGCCCAGAATTGTACACAGTATTCAAGGTGTGGCCTCACAAGTGATTTATATAACGGGAGTATAATACTCTCGTCCCTAGCATCAATTCCCCGTTTTATGCATGCTAATATCTTATTAGCCTTCTTTGCTGCAGTCCTACTTTGGGTACTACTGCTTAGTTTGCTATCTATGAGGACACCTAAGTCCTTTTCCAGTACAGAATCTCCTAATTTTACCCCATTTAGTAGGTAGGTGTTATTTTTGTTCTTGTTACCACAGTGCATTACCTTACACTTGTCTGTATTGAAGCGCATTCTCCATTTCGCTGCCCAAACTTCTAATTTAACTAAGTCATTCTGAAGCGACTCAGCATCCCCCTCCGCATTTATAACTTTACACAATTTGGTATCATCTGCAAAAATTGACACCATGCTCTCTAGACCTTCTGTTAGGTCGTTAATGAAAATATTGAACAATAGCGGTCCTAATACTAAGCCTTGCGGCACACCACTTAGCACTTCAGTCCAAGTTGAAAAAGATCCATTAACCACAACGCTCTGCTTCCTATTATCTAACCAGTTTTTGACCCAAGTGCATACTGTGCTTCCTAGCCCTGATTCTTGTAGCTTGTAGATAAGTCTCATGTGTGGTACAGTATCGAACGCTTTGGCAAAATCTAAAAAGATTACATCCACCTCTTTACCCTGATCTAGGTTTGCGCTTACTGTTTCATAAAAGCCAAGTAAGTTGGTTTGACAGGATCTGTCCTTCATAAACCCATGTTGATTCCTTTTAATGACCTTATTGACTTCAAGGAACTTCTGAATACTATCTCTTAGAATACCTTCCAATACTTTCCCCACTATAGATGTAAGACTAACTGGTCTATAATTACCTGGTTTAGCTTTACTTCCCTTTTTGAATATAGGCACTACTTCCGCTATACGCCAGTCTTTGCGAACCATACCTGATATTACTGAATCTTTAAAGATCAAAAATAGCGGCTTTGCAAGTTCAGAATGAAGCTCCATTAGAACCCTTGGGTGAATACCATCGGGACCTGGTGACTTATTAATCTTTAAATGTTTTAATCGGTCACAGACTACTTCCTCGCTTAAATAAGTACCTATCAGTGGGATATTCTCATTATTGAGATATGTTAGTCCCTGAATTGGGTCCTCTCTAGTAAATACTGTTGAAAAAAACTCATTTAGTGTGTCCGCTATGTCATTATCATTTTTGCTTATGACTCCCAACTTGTCTTTTAAAGAGCCTATACTCTCCTTCTTTAATCTCTTGCTATTAATGTATTTAAAGATTTTTTTTGGGATTCTCTTTGCTTTCCGTTGCTACTCGTTTTTCAGTTTCTACTTTAGCCGCTTTTATTTCCTTTTTGCATATTTTGTTACATTCCTTATAGTGCTGAAATGACTCTGCTTCCCCGTCAGATTTGTATTTTTTAAATGCTCGCCTTTTCTTGCCCATAAATTCCTTAATCTTTTTGTTAAGCCACATCGGTTTATGATTTTTATTCCTTTTTTTGCTGCTCGTAGGAATAAATTTGAGTGTATTTTTAGCTAGCAGGAATTTTAGTACCTCCCATTTCTCCGTAGTATTTTTTCCTAAAAACAAAACCTTCCCATTCAATATCCCTGAAAAATACCCTCATCTTATCAAAATTTGCTTTGCTAAAGTTTAGAGTCCTAGTTGAGCCAGTATAGGGCTGTTTATGGAAACGGATATTGAATGTGACCATATTGTGGTCGCTGTTTCCTATGGGTTCCCCTACTATAATACCTGATACCTCAGATTTGGCGCGTGTCTGGAAACACTAAGATGGCCGCCTCTGAAATCTTTTGGACACTTCATGTCACCCAGGTGAAATAATAAGAATTTACTTACCGATAATTCTATTTCTCGTAGTCCGTAGTGGATGCTGGGAACTCCGTAAGGACCATGGGGAATAGCGGCTCCGCGGGAGACTGGGCACAAAAAGAAAGCTTTAGGACTACCTGGTGTGCACTGGCTCCTCCCCCCATGACCCTCCTCCAAGCCTCAGTTAGGATACTGTGCCCGGACGAGCGTACACAATAAGGAAGGATTTTGAATCCCGGGGAAGACTCATACCAGCCACACCAATCACACCGTACAACTTGTGATATGAAACCCAGTTAACAGCATGATAACAAAGGAGCCTCTGAATAGATGGCTCACAACAAGAACCCGATTAGTTAACAATAACTATGTACAAGTATTGCAGACAATCCGCACTTGGGATGGGCGCCCAGCATCCACTACGGACTACGAGAAATAGAATTATCGGTAAGTAAATTCTTATTTTCTCTGACGTCCTTGTGGATGCTGGGAACTCCGTAAGGACCATGGGGATTATACCAAAGCTCCCAAACGGGCGGGATAGTGCGGGTGACTCTGCAGCACCGAATGAGAGAACTCCAGGTCCTCCTCAGCCAGGGTATCAAATTCATAGAATTTTGCAAACGTGTTTGCCCCTGACCAAGTAGCTGCTCGGCAAAGTTGTAAAGCCGAGACCCCTCGGGCAGCCGCCCAAGATGAGCCCACCGTCCTTGTGGAATGGGCTTTTATTGATTTAGGCTGCGGTAATCCTACCGCAGAATGCGCCAGCTGAATAGTGCTACAAATCCAGCGCGCAATAGACTGCTTAGAAGCAGGAGCACCCAGCTTGTTGGGTGCCATCAGGATAAACCGCGAGTCAGTTTTCCTGACTCCAGCCGTCCTGGAAAAATAAAATTTTCAGGGCCCTGACTACGTCCAGCAACTTGGAATCCTCCAAGTCCCCAGTAGCCGCAGGCACCACAATAGGTTGGTTCAAGTGAAAACCTGAGACCACCTTCGGGAGAAACTGAGGACGAGTCCTCAACTCTGCCCTATCCATATAGAAAATCAGATAAGGCCTTTTACATGACAAAGCCGCCAATTCTGACACACGCCTGGCCAAGGCCAAGGCCAACAGCATGACCACTTTCCACGCGAGATACTTTAGCTCCATGGTTTTAAGTGGCTCTACCCATGCGACTTTAGGAAATCCAACACCACGTTGAGATCCAAAAAGTGCCACAGGAGGCACAAAAAGGAGGCTGAATGTGTAGTACTCCTTTAACCAAAGTCTGAACTTCAGGCAGTGAAGCCAGTTCTTTCTGGAAGAAATTCGACAGAGCCGAAATCTGGACCTTGATGGACCCCAATTTGAGGCCCAAACGTCACCCCTGCTTGCAGGAAGTGCAGGAATCGACATAGTTGAAATTCCTCCGTCGGGGCCTTCATGGCCTCCCACCAAGCAACAAATTTTCGCCAAACGCGGCGATAATGTCTTGCGGTGACATCCTTCCTGGCTATGATCAGGGTAGGGATGACTTCCTTCGGAATACTCTTTTCCTTTAGGATCCGGTGTTCTACCGCCATGCCGTCAAACGCAGCCGCGGTAAGTCTTGGAACAGACAGGGTCCCTGCTGCAGCAGGTCTTGTCTGAGCGGCAGAGGCCAAGGGTCCTCTGCCAGCATCTCTTGAAGTTCCGGGTACCAAGCTCTTCATGGCCAATCCGGAACCCCGAGTATGGTTTACCCGCATTTGGAAAACTTCTGGATGAAATCCCCATTCTCCTGGGTGTAGGTCGCCCATCGGAGAATCCTCGTGGCTTCTGCCATCGCCATCCTGCTTCTTGTGCCGCCCTGTCTGTTTACATGGGCGACCGCCGTGATGTCGTCTGATTGGATCAGTACCGGCTGGTTCTGAAGCAGGGGCCTTGCTTGGCTTAGGGTATTGTAAATGGCCCTTAGCTGCAGAATATTTATGTGAAGCGAAATCTCCTTGGAAATTTCTTCCCTGTGTGACTGCACCCCAGCCCCGAAGGCTGGCATCCGTGGTCACCAGGACCCAGTCCTGTATTCCGAATCTGCGGCCCTCTAGTAGATGAGCCCTCTGCAGCCACCACAGCAGCGACACCCTGTTTCTTGCTGACAGGGTTATCCGCTGTTGTATCTGTAGATGGGACCCGGACCATTAGTCCCACTGGAACGTCCTTGCGTGGAGTCTTCCGAATGGAATTATGCTTCGTACGAAGCTACCATTTTTCCCAGGACTCGTGTGCATTACCGACACCTGTCCTGGTTTTAGGATGTCTCTGGCTAGAGATGACAACTCCTCGGCTTTTTCCACTGGAAGAAACACTCTTTTCTGGTCTGCGTTCAGAAACATTCCCAGGAACAGAAGACGTGTCGTCGGGACCAGCTGTGACTTTGGAATATTGAGAATCCAGTCGTGCTGTTGTAGCACTTCTGCTATCCCCACTACCAACTGTTCTTTGGACCTCGCCTTTATCAGGAGATCGTCCAAGTACGGGATAATAAAAACTTCCTTCTTGCGAAGGAGTATCGTCACTTCGGCCATTACCTAGGTAAAGACCTTCGGTGCCGTGGACAACTCCAAACGGCCGCGTCTGGAACTGATAGTGACAGTCCTGTAACACATATCTGAGGTACTCCTGGTGAGGGGGGTAAATGGGGACATGCAGGTACGCATCCTTGATGTCCAGGGAGACCCTGTAATCCCCCTCGTCCAGGCTCGTAATAACCGCCCTGAGCGATTCCATCTTGAACTTGAATCTTCTGATATAAAAGTTCAAGTATTTTAATTTCAAGATGGGTCTCACCGAACCGTTTCGGTACCACAACCACTGTGGAATAGTAACCCCTTCCTTGCTGAAGGAGGGGTACCTTGACAATCACTTGTTGTGATTATAGTGTTGAATATCCACCAACACCGTCTCCCTGGCAGAGGGAGGTGCCGGTAAGGCAGATTTTAGGAAACGGCGGGGGGAAGAACGTCTCGAACTCCAGCCTGTACCCCTGAGATCCTGCTTGAAGGACCCAGGGATCCATGTGAGAGAGCCCACTGTCCGCTGAAATATCTGAGACGGGCCCCCACCGTACCCGGGTCCGCCTGAGCAGCCCCAGCACCATGCTGTGGACCTACCGGACGCAGGGAGGACTTCTGCTCTTGGGAACTAGCTGTGTGTTGCAGCTTTTTCCTCTACCTTTGCCTCTCGGCAGAAAGGATGAGCCTCTAGCCCTCTTGCTTTTCTGGGGCCGAAAGGACTGTACTTGATGATACGGTGCTTTCTTTTGTTGTGGGGTAGCCTGTGGCAAAAAAATCGATTTCCCAGCAGTAGCTGTGGAAACGAGGTCTGAAAAACTATCCCCAAACAGTTTTACCCCCTTATAGGGCAACTTCCATGTGCCGATTCGAGTCGGCATCGCCTGACCATTGTCAAGTCCATAACCCCCGTCTGGCGGCAATGGACCTAGTGCTTATTTTTGATGCCAGCCGGCAAATATCCCTCTGTGCATCACGCATGTATAAGACCACGTCTTTTATATGCTCTATTTTCAGCAAAATATTGTCCCTATCCATAGTTATTTTCCGACAGGGAATCTGATCACGCAGCGGGAGCACTGCACATCCATGCCGAAGCAACGGCTGGTCGCAATATAATGCCCTAGTGTGTGACCATATCTTATAGGGTAACCTCCTGCTTTCTATCAGCAGGTTCCTTCAGGGCGGCCGTATCCGGAGACGGTAGTGCCACCTTTTCTGATAAGCGTGTAAGCGCTGTATCTACCCTATGGGGTGTTTCCCCGCGTGACCTATCACCTGGCGGGAAAGGGTACGCTGCCAATAACCGTTGTAGAAATTATCAATTTCTTACCGGGGGAAGACCACTCTTCCTCACACACCTCATTTAATTTCTCAGATGCAGGAAAAACTACTAATAGTTTTCTCTCACCAAACACAATACCCTTTTATGTGGTACCTGGGGTATAATCATAAATGTGTAATACATTTTTCATTGTCTCAATCCTGTAACGGGTGGACCTATTTGGAGGGTACACCAGTCTCATCGATGTCGACACTGGAGTCAGTATCCGTGTCGACATCTGTGTCTGTTATCTGAGGTAGCGGGCGATTTTAAAGCCCCCCATGACATTTGAGACGCTGGCACAGGCACAAGCTGAGTAGCCGGCTGTTCCGTGTCGTCGACCTTTTATGTAAGGAGTTGACACTTTCACGTAATCCTTCCATAAGTTCAACCACCCCGGTGTCGACCCCGCAGGGGGTGACAGCATATTTACAGGCATTCGCTCCGCCTCCACCTCATTATCCTCCACATACCTGTCGACACAGCCGTACCGACACACAGCACACACACAGGGAATGCTCTGATAGAGGACAGGACCCCACAAAACCCTTTGGGGAGACAGAGGGAGAGTATGCCAGCACACACCAGGGCGCTATATATCACAGGGATAGCACCTATAAAAAAGTGTTTTCCCTTATAGCTGCATATATTTGTATACTGCGCCTAAATTGTGCCCCCCCCTCTCTTTTTAACCCTTTCTGTAGTGTATTAACTGCAGGGGAGAGCCAGGGAGCTTCCCTCCAACGGAGCTGTGAGGGAAAATGGCGCCAGTGTGCCGAGGAGATAGGCTCCGCCCCCTTCTCGGCGGACTTTTCTCCCACTTTTTTCTGGAATCTGGCAGGGGTTAATATACATCCATATAGCCCTGGGGGTTATATGTGATGTATTTTTGCCAGCCAAGGTGTTTATATTGCTGCTTAGGGCGCCCCCCCCCCAGCGCCCTGCACCCATCAGTGACCGGAGTGTGTGGTGTGCATGAGGAGCAATGGCGCACAGCTGCAGTGCTGTGCGCTACCTTGGTGAAGACTGATGTCTTCTGCCACCGATTTTCCGGACCTCTTCTTGCTTCTGGCTCTGTAAGGGGGCCGGCGGCGCGGCTCTGGGACCGGACTCCGAGGCTGGGCCTGTGTTCGGTCCCTCTGGAGCTAATGGTGTCCAGTAGCCTAAGAAGCCCAAGCTGGCTGCAAGCAGGCAGGTTCGCTTCTTCTCCCCTTAGTCCCTCGATGCAGTGAGCCTGTTGCCAGCAGGTCTCACTGAAAATAAAAAACCTAAAACTAACTTTTTCTAAGAAGCTCAGGAGAGCCCCCTAGATTGCACCCAGCTCGGTCGGGCACAAAAATCTAACCGAGGCTTGGAGGAGGGTCATGGGGGGAGGAGCCAGTGCACACCAGGTAGTCCTAAAGCTTTCTTTTTGTGCCCAGTCTCCTGCGGAGCCGCTATTCCCCATGGTCCTTACGGAGTTCCCAGCATCCACTAGGACGTCAGAGAAATCTCATTTTATTCACTATGTGCGGCTATGTAAAAAGGAGCCCTGGCGCTAGTGCCCGCGCTCCCTCCTCTTCTGCCACAGAGAGCGCTCTCTACTGTGCGCTCCCGATCCCCGCTGGCCGGCCCCACACGCGGCTGAGGGATCTCCTCAGCTGGCGGCACTAACTCACTGTCCTGTCTCAGTTGATCGGCGCGCACCGGGACCGCTCTCCCCAAGTCTCGTAGCGGCGCCTGCTGACAGGGGATACCAGTCTGCCCCACACTGTGACCGCTGGCCGGCGCGCCGCTGTGGGGATCTGTTCAGTTATTAACTATAACACCTGTACAATTAACTATAGCGGCGCCTGTCATATTAGTAAGCAACTGCCACAGAGCTCTAATAAAGTCATGCCTTGTAATGAATGCCCTGTAGGAAACTATAAAAATAAATAAATAAATAAATAAACCTAATGCTATTTGGCCCTATAACCACAAGTACTCACAGACCTCTTGGTACTTGAAAACCTCTTTTTTTGTCAGAGTCTGAAGAGGATCTCCTGTGAGAGATGCAGGTCCCTTCAAAAGGGATCTTTGTCTCTCTGATATTAGGCAGCCTTGTCCCCCTTTTATTAGGGTTACGCAGCCCCTTTTAGTATCTCGTCAGGAGCTCTGTGCTCCCACGTGCTGTACCTCCAGCACAATTTTTCAAACTGAGGGATGAGGGATGTGAAGGGGAGGAGCCGGCTGTGCAGACAATGCTAATTTTAGATTGTGCCACACCTCCGGTTGCAAGCTTCACACCCCTACTGTATAGGACTCCAGTGTCCCCTAGTGGATGAAAGAGAAAGTTAGAAACACAACCAAGACCAAAATGTGTAAAGAACAGAAAGTGTGTAAAGAGCACAAACACAAAATGTGTAAAGAACAGATAAGATGCTTACGTTTCTCTAGGAGTGTCTGCTTCAGTGCCTTAGCAAGTAGGACTCGTACATTGGGTACAGGATCAGATGCAAGACTCAGCAGGTTGGGGAGCATGTGTGTAACAAACTGCTCTGCTGGCATACATTCCTCATTTACCACCGCCTGCCGGGGAATAATTAGCTGATATTCAAGTGTTTTAACAAAATGTCATCTCTGCATTCTCATATAGGAAAAGGACCACTAAACCAGACATTCAAACAGTATTAAAGGACAAGAGCTACTGATAACCTTCACAAGCATACATGTACAGTAACTGCTAAAATACGCTATAGCGCTTATTTTACCCGAAAATGAGGAATGGGGACTCACTTTTTAAGAATGGGTGGGTCCCCGGAGACGTGTTCCATTGAGATTGGCTGCTTGTTGAATTGATGAATCTCTGGCGCTTGATTGGTCACTAGCTGCCTGGGTAGGTAAGAGGACTCTCTGCTGTGACACTATTGGTCAGGCACGACACCCATTCATCCTGTAGCCAGCTGGCCAATGAGTGACACACTTGTGGGCACTACCACTTTTGCTGGTAATGAGGGTGTGTGAATCGTTGTTGTAGCCAGTGTAGAGCGATGGAGCCGGGGCTGCACTGTGCACAGTACCAGGGAATAACTCCACTGAGTCCCCGGCACTTGGCAAGATCACCAGGGCAGTGCGGCCATGCAAGTGCCCTTCGTGCAGGACATGAAGCTACCCGGGACGTGCGGTGAGGTAAATGGCTCAGGAGGCACTGGCTAGCACCAGAGCCAGATTTACACACAATATATGAGCCAAAGGGCACATGTGGGCATTATACACAGGTGCAGCAGTATAAACGCCTGGAAATTTGGCGAGTTTTGATCAGAGATGTGCGAAAAAAGTAAGCAGGGGAGGCACTGACTCACCTGCCATGGACTTTTTACTCCACAGTTTTGGCTATAAAAATTATTAGAATAATTCAAAGAAGATATTTATAATATATTCTTTGTATTTTTCTTGTACTTTATACAGTCAAAACTCTGGCACAAACATTAGTATGACAGGAAAGGCTCTGCCTCACCCCACCGCACGTCCCTAGAAGCTAGAGCAGGTGAAGCTGTCTGGGGTAGTTAAGGGTCTGAACTGGAAGATACAGCTGGGGGCAGGCCTCATTGGGGGAGAGTCCCAGTTACCCCTGCATCTGTGCACCAATCAGCATTCGTGAGCATCAGGGTGTCCGGGCTCGGCACTACTTTAAGAAAATTGGAGTCAGTGGACCCATTTTTTTGGTAATTGAACAGGTCTCACAGGACTGTCAGGACCAAATTTCATAAAAAGTCAGTGGTCCCTGGGGCCCACAATTTTTTACACTGAGCGCGATTGCTGCATGTAATGATTTCAGATGCAAATCAGAATTATATTTCAGATAATTATTTTCCATGGGTGTCAAATCTAAAATTAACGCATAAAACAAGCTAGCAGAGGTCTGAATCAGATCAATTGATCAAGGTGGGATGCATTATGTCGACAGTTATAGGGATGTGAAACCTTCTGCACAATGCCGACAACTTAGGTTAAACTGTGGGAAAGAAGGACTACTGGTCATGGTGGTTAACCATGGTCGACATTCTAAATGTTGACAAAACAAACCCAACCCATCTAGATATACTGTCACTAGCAGCTCAGTTGCCAGTTGGTGCTAGACCACTTTATATACAATAAGGACACTCCAATATTTTTTCACAGTAACCTTATTAGGAAAAAGAAAAACACTTATTTAAATTCTAATGCTTGCCTGGGTTTTTCTGTATAGTACAACAAATAAAATTTATTTTAGTATATCAGAGAGAAAAAAAACAACTACCTGACAGATGAAGGCAAATGCCTGGCGTCCAACCCACTTGGAAGAGTGTCTGAACTGCAGAATGAGTTCATTGATGAAGTTAACGCCCAGCTCATTTTCACCACTTGCATAAAACTTCTGTAATATTGCCACAATCTGTGAAAGATACAATATACCATATACCTTTATACAAAAGGAATAAATTATTAGTAACCGTTAAAGAACAGCTACAAAACATTTACAAATCGAATACTTGTAACTTGTGGATTCCATATGGTCCTTCAACCCAAACACCACTCACTGCACATAATTCTAAAATGTCCACAGCTTTTAATAAGCAGCATATGGCTACAACAAGCACAAGTGAAGCTAAGGAAAGCAAAGTAACTCCAGAAATGTGCATACACCTTCTGCTGTTTGATATATGACCCAAGCAAACAAGCTAGGTTACCATACAGATTCTGGATGTCATTTAAGATGATGACGCTGCTAAGAAAGTAGAATTGATTTTCCATAAGATATCTGCACTCTGTCTTATTCCTCAATGGACAGAACCAAATTAGCAGTCACACACTAAAAAGGAGAGTATAACGTAGCCCTATTCTAATTGGAATTGCCAGATCAACATGATGAAATTTTACCTTCAGCTTTTCCCATAAGTCAGAGGTTCCCTAACACAGTCCTCAAGGCACCCTAACTGTCCAGGTTTTAAAGCATAACCATGCTTAAGTACAGGTGACTTAAGTAGTACTTCAGTCAATTTGAGTTAACCATCTGTGATCAGACATGGATAGCCTTAAAACTTGGACCATTGGGGTGCCTTATGAAGACTAAACAATGCTATGTATAAAACACCTTCAAATACTTTAGAAAACAAAGCGTGGGACGTCTGTAGGTTTTTGCCCATTAATAATGAAATAGAACCTAAACCAGCCAACCGAACATAAATAAGCAAAATTCCACAGGTGTAATGTGGGGACATTATCAAAAAGCAAATAAAATAGTCAATGGTTGGCTATTCAAATTCTCTCAAGTCTTTGTATTCTATATCACCCTCTCCAAGTCCACTGCCTCGGTATCATCCTCGACTCCGCTCTCTACCCACATGAAGGCAATCTTTCAGTCCTGCTGCTTCCACCTCCAGAACATCCTTACCAGAGATACCACCTAATTGAAGCTCTCATCATTTCCCATTTAGACTACTATAATCTCCTCCTATCTAGCCTCTCACCACTTCAATCTATTGTTAATGCTGCTGCTCGTCTCATTTTCCTCTCTTGCCATATGACTTTTGCCTCGTCTCTCTGTAACATAACATGCCTCACTAACAACCTATCTTGCTCAGAAACTCCCCCCCCCCCCCCACCAACCCCCATCCTCTTCCTCCCACACTTGCCTTCAAGACATTGCCCTCACCTTCTGTAATCCTCTCTCGTGCAATGAGACAATTTAACCTCCTCCCTACAGTTTTAACTGTACCTTTTTGTTAAAGTATACCAGTCCTCCTTATAAAAAAAATCTAACTTCTCCAACACTCCACCATTTAGCTTTCCCAGTTCACCCTCCAACTGTTCGCACCTTCCCCTCAGTATGCCCTAGTCATCTGTCCATCCCAGTTGGATGTAATGTTAATGTTTGGCAATATTACAATATCATTCATTTTTTAGCTTTTATGGGGCAACCAATTTTGACTCTTCTTTCAAATGAGGGGTCCTCTATCTTAATTTGTGCCAGAGTTGGAGACATAGACCGGTGGGGAAGGTAATTATTATTTGTTTTTTATGGCAGCAGGACTACTCCATGCGGATGACGAGTGGGACTATATGTGTATATGCAGACGGTGAGTCCCACTCATCATACACAGCAAAGAGGTAAAACGAATATTGAGTAGTGCCTGCAAATTAACTTAAATTTCTACTTATCCAAATATATATCCTCCATATGTATGTTACCCCCCATAAAAAGAGGATTTTAATACCTACCGGTAAATCCTTTTCTCTTAGTCCGTAGAAGATGCTGGGGACTCCAAAAGGACCATGGGGGGAGGGAGGGGGGTGGTATAATAGACGGGAACCGCAAGAGACATGGGCACTTTAAGACTTTAGTGGGCGTGAACTGGCTCCTCCCTCTATGCCCCTCCTCCAGACCTCAGTTATAGGAACTGTGCCCAGAGGAGACGGACATTTCGAGGAAAAGAATTTTGTTAAACTAAGGGTGAGATACATATCAGCTCACACCACAACACACCGTACAACATGGTATACAACTAAAACCAGTTAACAGCGTGAACCAAAGAGATCAGCAACAGGCTGACCTTTAGCAAAACACAATCTATGTGCAACATAAGCAATAACTATTTACAATTACTGCAGATAGAGTCCGCACTGGGACGGGCGCCCAGCATCCTCTACGGACTAAGAGAAAAGGATTTACCGGTAGGTATTAAAATCCTATTTTCTCCTTCATCCTAGAGGATGCTGGGGACTCCAAAAGGACGATGGGGTTTATACCAAAGCTCCAGACCGGGCGGGAGAGTGCGGATGACTCTGCAGCACCAATTGAGCAAACACGAGGTCCTCATCAGCCAGGGTATCAAACTTGTAGAATTTTGCAAAAGTGTTTGAACCCGACCAAGTAGCTGCTTGGCAAAGCTGTAATGCCGAGACGCCCCGGGCAGCCACCCAAGATGAGCCCACCTTCCTAGTGGAATGGGCTTTCACCGGTTTCGGTAACAGTAACCCAGCCGTAGAATGAGCCTGCCGAATCGTATTACAGATCCAGCGTGCAATAGTCTGCTTAGAAGCAGGAGCGCCAACCTTGTTGGCCGCATACAGGACAAACAGCGCCTCTGTTTTCCTAACACAAGCCGTTCTGGCTACATAAATTTTCAAAGCCCTGACCACATCAAGAGACTTGGAATCCGCCAAGGCTTCAGTAGCCACAGGCACCACAATAGGTTGGTTCATGTGAAACGACGAAACCACCTTAGGCAGAAATTGTTGACGAGTTCTCAATTCCGCTCTATCCACATGGAAAATCAGATAGGGGCTTTTGTGAGACAAAGCCGCCAATTTGGACACCCGCCTTGCGGACGCCAAGGCCAATAGCATGACCACTTTCCAAGTGAGAAATTTCAACTAAACCTTTTGTAAAGGTTCAAACCAATGTGACGTAAGGAACTGTAACACCACGTTAAGGTCCCACGGTGCCACTGGGGGCACAAAGGGAGGTTGGATGTGCAACACACCCTTCACAAAAGTCTGTACTTCTGGAAGTGAGATCAATTCCCTTTGAAAGAAAATTGATAAAGGCAGAAACCTGCACTTTAATGGAGCCTAACTTCAGGCCCGCATCCACACCTGCTTGCAAAAAGTGGAGAAAACGACCCAGCTGAAATTCTTCCGTAGGAGCCTTCTTGGAGTCGCACCAAGACACATATTTTCTCCAAATACGGTGATAATGCTTCGCCGTTACCTCATTTCTAGCTTTAAGTAGAGTGGGGATGAGTTCCCCGGGAATACCCTTTCTAGCTAGGATTTGGCGTTCAACCGCCATGCCGTCAAACGCAACCGCGGTAAGTCCTGGAACATGCACGGCCCCTGCTGTAACAGGTCCTCTCTTAGAGGAAGAGGCCAGGGATCTCCTGTGAGTAATTCCTGAAGATCCGGATACCAGGCCCTCCGTGGCCAATCTGGAACAACGAGTATCACCTGAACCCTTGTTCTTCTCATGATCCTTATCACCTTTGGGATGAGTGGAAGTGGAGGGAACACATAGACCGACAAACACCCACGGTGTCACCAGTGCGTCCACTGCTATTGCTTGAGGGTCCCTCGACCTGGAACAATAAGTCCGAAGCTTATTGTTGAGGCGGGACGCCATCATGTCTATTTGAGGAAGTCCCCAACGACTTGTCACTTCTGCAAAGACCTCTTGATGAAGACACCCCTCTCCTGGATGGAGATCATGTCTGCTGAGGAAGTCTGCTTCCCAGTTGTCCACTCCGGGAATGAAGACCGCTGACAGAGCGCTTGCATGGCTTTCCGCCCAGCGAAGAATCTTAGTGGCCTCCGCCATCGCCGCTCTTTGTTCCGCCCTGGCGGTTTACGCGCGCCACGGCTGTAATGTTGTCCGACTGAATCAGGACGCGCAGGTCATGAAGAAGATGTTCCGCTTGCCGAAGGCCGTTGTAGATGGCCCTTAACTCCAGCACGTTTATGTGCAGACAAGCTTCCTGGCTTGACCATTTTCCCTGGAAATTTTGTCCCTGTGTGACTGCTACCCAACCTCGGAGAGTCGTGTCTGTGGTCACCAGAACCCAATCCTGGATCCCGAACCTGCGACCCTCTAGAAGGTGAGAACTTTGGAGCCACCACAGGAGAGAAACCCTGGCCCTGGGTGACAGGCATATCTTCCGGTGCATGTGCAGATGGACCCGGACCACTTGTCCAGCAGGTCCCACTGAAAAGTTCTTGCATGGAATCTGCCAAACGGAATGGCCTCGTAGGCCGCCACCATTTTCCGCAGTACACGAGTGCAGTGATGAATCGACACTCTTGGCGGTTTCAGAAGTTCCTTGACCATGTTCTGGAGTTCCTGAGCCTTTTCCAACGGGAGAAAGATCCTCTGCAGTTCCGTGTCCAGAATCATGCCCAAAAACAACAGCCGAGTTGTCGGAATCAACTGCGACTTTGGTAAATTTAGGAGCCAGCCATGTTGTTGCAGCACCTTCAGGGAGAGCGCAGCGCTTTTTAGTAACTGCTCCCTTGATCTCGCCTTTATCAGGAGATCGTCCAAGTATGGGATAATTGTGACCCCTTGCTTTCGCAGGAGCACCATCATTTCCGCCATTACTTTGGTGAAAATCCTCAGGGCCATGGAAAGACCAAACGGCAACGTCTGAAATTGGTAGTGACAATCCTGAACGGCGAACCTCAGGAACGCCTGATGAGGAGAATATATGGGGACATGTAGGTATGCATCCTTTATGTCGACTGACACCATAAAATCCCTCCCCTCCAGGCTGGAGATCACAGCTCGGAGAGATTCCATCTTGAATTTGAATCTTTTTAAATACAGGTTGAGGGATTTTAAGTTCCAAATCGGTCTGACCGAGCCATCCGGCTTCGGGACCACGAACAGGGTTGAATAAAACCCTTTTCCCTGTTGTAACGGGGGAACCGTGACAATGACTTGCTGGTGACACAGCTTTTGTATCGCAGCACACACTACCTCTCTCTCTGGGTGAGAAACTGGTAAGGCCGATTTGAAAAATCGGTGGGGAGGCACGTCTTGGAACTCCAGTTTGTATCCTTGGGTCACAATTTCCAGCACCCAAGGATCCAGGCCCGAGCGAACCCAGACTTGACCGAAGAGCTGAAGACATGCCCCCACCGGTGCGGACTCCCTCAGAGGAGCCCCAGCGTCATGCGGTGGATTTGGTAGAAGCCGGGGAGGACTTCTGCTCCTGGGAGCTTGCCACAGCCGGCGATCTTTTTCCTCTTCCCTTACCTCTGGCCGCGAGGAAGGAAGATCCACGTCCTTTTCTGAATTTATGAGACCGAAAGGACTGCATCTGGTATTGAGGAGTTTTCTTTTGCTGGGGAGGGACAAAAGGCAAAAAAGAAGACTTACCCGCGGTAGCTGTAGAAACCAGGTTCGCGAGGCCCTCACCAAATAAAACTTCACCTTTGAAAGGCAGGGCCTCCATAGCCTTTTTAAAGTCAGCATCACCATTCCACTGATGAGTCCACAACGCCCTCCTAGCCGATACTGCCATGGCATTGGCCCTTGATCCCAAGAGGCCAATATCTCTTGTCGCCTCCCTTAGATATATTGCTGCGTCCCTGATATGACCCAGCGTCAAAAGTACGTTATCCTTATCCAGGGTGTCTATGTCAGATGACAAGTTATCTGCCCACCTTTCAATAGCGTTACTCACCCATGCCGACGCCACAGCCGGGTACCGTAGTAACAAAAATAGATTTTAAGGTAGTTTCCTGCTTACGATCCGCAGGATCCTTTAGGGCCGCCGTGTCAGGGGACGGTAGCGCCACCTTTTTGGACAAACGCGCCAGAGCTTTGTCCACCGTGGGTGACGAATCCCACCGTAACCTATCCTGCGAGGGAAAAGGATACGCCATAGCAATCCTCCTGGGAATCTGCAGTCTCTTGTCAAGGGATTCCCAAGCGTTTTCAAAAAGAGCATTCAGTTCATGAGAGGGAGGAAACATTACCTCAGGTTTCTTTCCCTTAAACATACAGACCCTTGTGTCAGGGACAGTGGGGTCTTCTGTGATATGTAACACCTCTTTAATTGCCACAATCATGTACTGAATACTCTTGGCCACCTTAGGATGTAACTTGGCCTCATCATAATCGACACTGGAGTCGGAATCCGTGTCGGTATCAGTGTTTGCTATCTGGGTAAATTAACGTTTCTGCGACCCTGAGGGGGCCAAAGTTTGTGACAAACCATCTACCATGGATGGTCTCCATGCTTGGTTCTGAGACTCAGATTTGTCTAACCTCTTATGCAATAAAGCCACACTTGCATTTAAAACATTCCACATATCTACCCAATCAGCAGCCGGCGGTGCCGACTGAGTCACTCCCACATTCTGTTCAGTCTCCACACCAGCCTCCTCCTGGGAAGAGCCTCCAACCTCAGACATGTCGACACACGCGCACCAACACCCCCAAACACACTGAGCTATAGGGGACAAACCCACAGGAAGGTCCTTCAGAGAGACAGAAAAGGAGTTTGCCAGCTCACACCCAGTGCCCCACCGGTCTGAAGGAATTAATTAACGCCCCAGACCTGCAAGTGCTTTTATACCAAATATTAAACACCAAAATTTTGTGCCCCCCCTTCTTTTCGTGCACCCCGTTACTTGTGTACAGCAGTGAAGGGCCAGGAGCAGCGTCTCTGCAGCAAGCTGTGGAGAAAATGGCGCTGGTTAGAGCTGAGGGAGTAAGCCCCGCCCCCTACCCGGCACGCTTCGTTCCCGCTTTTATTTATACTGGCGGGGGTCTGTATACATTGCCTCTCATGCCAGTCTCAAATGAGGATATATTGCTGCCCAGGGCGCCCCCCCTGCGCCCTGCACGCATATAGAGCCGCTTGTGTGAGGGAGCAATGGCGCGCAGCGCGACTGCTGCACGGTACCTCAGGAAGACCTGAAGTCTTCTGCCGCCTTTGCTTCTACTACTCACCCGGCTTCTCTCTTCAGACTCTGTGAGGGGGTGGCGGCGCGGCTCCGGGAACGAGCAGCTAGGCGCACCAAGTGATCAGACCCTCTGGAGTTAATGGTGTCCAGTAGCCTAAGAAGCAGAGCATTTGAACTCACAGAAGTAGGTCTGCTTCTCTCCCCTCAGTCCCACGAAGCAGGGAGCCTGTTGCCAGCAGTGCTCCCTGATAATAATAAACCTAACAAAAGCCTTTTTTAGAGAAACTCAGTAGAGCTCCCCTAGAGTGCACCCAGTCTCCTCTGTGCACAGAATCTAACTGAGGTCTGGAGGAGGGGCATAGAGGGAGGAGCCAGTTCACGCCCACTAAAGTCTTTAAGTGCCCATGTCTCCTGCGGATCCCGTCTATACCCCACCCCCCAGCATCCTCTAGGACGAAGGAGAAATTAACAAAATTTGGGGGAGGGCAGAGATCAAAGTGCCCTAAATGCCAGAAGTGCAGTATCATTAATCCCTTTAACATATGGAGCTCATTCATGTATCCCAAATGCTTTTATTATTTGGAATCAATTTGTACTTGCTTAAATATATCTCTTGTGCCTATCAGTATTGTTGACCAGTATCACCCAGTCCTAATTTGCGGGGCCTTGTATGGCTGCCCAAAGTCTGTGTTCCTTTTTGACAACATTAACCAGTTCAATATATATTGCTGGGTTATTTTTGTTTTTCGGTTTACGAATTTGCTCCTCTCAATAGGCTACAAAGGCATAGACACTACTTCTAATAACACAGTTTATAAAACCTTCTGTAATTTGGGACATTCCCAAATTACAGAACTCTTGGCAAGCTTGACCCCTTCACATCATCATCATCATGTTTGATACTTGTTAGCGCTAAGACCCCAGACAAAAACATAAGACTTGCTATGGTATTTAACATCTGCTACATGAAAATTTATTATTTTAAATGTATGCAAAAATATACGCTGGAATAAAAAGATATGAATAACTATAGGTATTCAAAATGTATAGTTTTATATTAATATGGAAAGAATAGGCATTATGTGTTGCCCTTTTAAAGGTTAGGAGGGGTGGTCTTCAGTATGCCGACTGTCGGGATCCCGGCGCCAGAATCCCGACAGCCGACATACTGACACTTTTTCTCCCTCGTGGAGGTCCACGACCCCCCTGGAGGGAGAATAAAATAGCGTGGCGAGCGCAGCGAGCCCGCAAGGGGCTCATTTGAGCTCGCCACGCTGTCGGTATGCCGGCGGTCAAGCTCCCGGCGCCGGTATGCTGGTCGCCGGGAGCCCGGTCGCCGGCATACCATACTACACCCGTTAGGAGATATCCGATATATGTAGTAACATTTAGGAAAAAGCGAGAACAAGTTTTTTCTGTTCTGATGACTATTTACCCAACTGGGAATTAGTCACTTTATGGATGTTCAAGCTGATAACAGTCAGTATATAAATGCGGCAATGCAGACACTGTTGTACTGTTATTTAAAGCATTGTAACTGTGTGGGCATGATATCTTTAAACATAATGCTTTTTGATGAGGTTTGAAGTTATCATGAGGACACCATTATAATGCTTTAAACATTACAACAGTGCCTGCATTGTCCTATGGATATCATATTGTAGACTGCATGTACATTAACAAAACGTATGTATCCCCAATGAGTTTGTCTATGACAGACTTCTAGCCCTAGTGCCCTTACACACTGAATGTGTACGTATATAGCATAGTACAGCATAAAGTATGCACACTGGCTTTCTGCGGTCTCAGCAGGGATAAAACTTTATATATTCTACCTGCTTGTCACTAGCCATTATCATTGCTTATTTCAGGTAAAATTTACGGACAGGAGCACAACTGAGGAATAAGAAACGCTTAACCTTTTTAAGAATAAACTAACATATGATGAAGGATATGATGCTATAGCACAAGAGAAAGCAAATACCGCAACAAAGTGTTTTTCACAACAGATAAGGAGTGTTCGGTTTCCACCTTACCAGTTTAAAAGAAATCCACCGGACCTCGGACACTTTGTCTGAGCAGAGAGTCAGTGCAATGACTCGCAAATAGTCATATACGTCTTTGGGACTATACAGTTCTAGGATGAGAGTCAGCTGCCTGCAACAAAAGGTATGCATATTTCTATAACTGAATTGTAGCCTCTCCCAGTGCGATCATTCACTATTACTGCTTCTAGCCATTAAAGACAGAGTGTGGAACTTAGTCTAACTCAGTAGCCACAAAATACATCAGTAAAGTCAGCATGTAAAATAGGTGGATCTCATAGTTACACGGCTGATGTTAGATGAAAAGACCTGTTTCACTATTAAAAGCTAATCATGTTAATTACAAAATTGTCATGATCTATTCTAATATCTTAATTTACTTTTGACAGAATGGTTTCCAGCAATCAATATGGGTTAGCAAACTATGGTTTAATATGCATTACTTAGGAAACAAATATGTGGGGTATCCAATTAGGCCCGAATTCTTATTTTCTTAGCAATGATTTTTTTTAAATTGGGCTATCCAGTTAGCCCCCATTTTTTCAATCTGAAAGGGGGGGGGGGGGGGGAGTGCCAGCTTCAGGGCAAATTGGATGGCCCTGGGCCTGTAAATTAGCCACGGTAAATTACTGCGGCTTATTGGATAACGCCCATATTGTTCTTCAAGGGCCTGCTTTCTGTCACCTTGTCTTGATTATTTAATTTATTTATTATTATTATTATGAACACCAAGGAAAAGATGCTCTAAAAATTTGGGTCACTCAAAGTCAGGGACGCTTCAAGAGACTCCGGTCTGGGCCTCCTCCCCTCTAGCCGGTTGTGCTGTAGACTCTGAGCACTAGGGTCACTAAAGTTTAGCGTGACAGCCATATTCCCAGTGATTTTCTTACTACACATGCACAAAACGCCAGGAAAAAGTCTGCTGCGCCATTTTCCTGGTGATTTCTGCAGCGCTGCTGCCGACGCGTGACACCGGAGGGTAAGTATTTAAAAAAATGGTTGCAGGGTGTCCAGTGTAGCCCCCTGGACCCTATGTGCACCACACACATTGCACCTATTATAAATATCCCAGTGCTTCAAGTTTAGTATATAATCCTTAGAGGAAAAAATAAGATTTTAAACCTACCGGTAAATCTTTTTCTCCTACTCCGTAGAGGATGCTGGGGACTCCGTAAGGATCATGGGGATAGACAGGCTCCGCAGGAGATATGGGCACCAAGAAAGAACTTTAGGTATGGGTGTGCACTGGCTCCTCCCTCTATGCCCCTCCTCCAGACCTCAGTTAGAGATACTGTGCCCAGAGGAGACGGACAGTACGAGGAAAGGATTTTAGTTAATCTAAGGGCAAGATTCATACCAGCCCACACCGTATAACTTGGGATATACCAACCAGTTAACAGTACGAAACAACACAGCATCAGTCCGAGACTGAGGAACACTAACATAACCTTATGCAAGCAATAACTATATACAAGTCTTGCAGAAATAGTCCGCACTTGGGACGGGCGCCCAGCATCCTCTACGGACTAGGAGAAAAAGATTTACCGGTAGGTTTAAAATCTTATTTTCTCTTACGTCCTAGAGGATGCTGGGGACTCCGTAAGGACCATGGGGATTATACCAAAGCTCCCAAACGGGCGGGAGAGTGCGGATGACTCTGCAGCACCGATTGAGCAAACAGGAGGTCCTCCTCAGCCAGTGTATCAAACTTGTAGAATTTTGCAAAAGTGTTTGAACCCGACCAAGTAGCAGCACGGCACAGCTGTAATGCCGAGATCCCTCAGGCAGCCGCCCAAGAAGAGCCCACTTTCCTGGTGGAATGGGCCTTTATTGATTTTGGTAACGGCAATCCAGCCGTAGAATGAGCCTGCTGAATCGTGTTACAGATCCAGCGAGCAATAGTCTGCTTGGAAGCAGGAGCGCCAACCTTGTCGGTTGCATACAGGATAAACAGTGCTTCTGTTTTCCTGACCCTAGCCGTTCTGGCCACGTAAATTTTCAAAGCCCTGATCACATCAAGGGACTCAGAATCCTCCAAGTCTCGCGTAGCCACAGGCACCACAATAGGTTGGTTCATATGAAAAGACGAAACCACCTTTGGCAAGAATTGAGGACGGGTCCGCAATTCCGGTCTGTCCATATGGAAAACTAAATAGGGGCTTTTATGAGACAAAGCCGCCAATTCCGACACTCGCCTAGCCGAAGCCAAGGCTAACAACATGACCCTTTATCAGAGTAGGAATGAAATCATCCGGAATGCCCTTTTCCGCTAGGATCCGGCGTTCAACCGCCATGCAGTCAAACGCAGCCGCGGTAAGTCTTAGAACAGACAGGGCCCCTGTTGTAACAGGTCCTGTCTTAGAGGAAGAGGCCACGGATCTTCTGTGAGCATTTCCTGCAGATCCAGATACCAGGCCCTTCGTGGCCAATCTGGAACAATGATAATTGTCTGTACTCCTCTTTTTCTTATTATTCTCAACACCTTGGGGATGAGAGGAAGAGGAGGAAACACAGACCGACTGGAATACCCACGGTGTCACGAGGGCGTCCACTGCCACCGCCTGTGGGTCTCTTGACCTGGCGCAATACCTCTGTAGTTTTTTGTTGAGGCAGGACGCCATCATGTCTATCTGGGGCAGTCCCCACTGACTTGCAATCTGTGCGAAGACTTCCTGATGAAGTCCCCACTCTCCTGGATGGAGATCGTGTCTGCTGAGGAAGTCTGCTTCCCAGTTGTCCACTCCCGGAATGAACACTGCTGACAGTGCGCTTACATGATTTTCCGCCCAGCGAAGAATCCTGGTGGCTTCCGCCACTGCCACTCTGCTCTGCGTGCCGCCTTGGCGGTTTACAAGAGCCACTGCGGTGATGTTGTCTAACTGAATCAGAACCGGTAGGTCGCGAAGCCAAGTCTCCGCTTGACGAAGGGCGTTGTATATGTTGATGTGAAGACAAGTCTCCTGGCTTGACCAAAGACCTTGGAAGTTTCTTCCCTGTGTGACTGCTCCCCAACCTCGGAGGCTCGCGTCCGTGGTTACCAGAATCCAGTCCTGAATGGCGAACCTGCGACCCTCTAGAAGGTGAGCACTCTGTAGCCACCACAGGAGAGACACCCTTGCCCTGGGGGACAGGGTGATCAACTGATGAATCTGTAGATGTGACCCGGACCACTTGTCCAGTAGGTCCCATTGGCAGGTCCTCGCATGGAACCTGCCGAAGGGAATGGCCTCGTAAGATGCCACCATCTTCCCTAGGACTCGAGTGCAGTGATGCACTGACACCTGTTTTGGCTTCAATAGGTCCCTGACCAGAGTCATGAGTTCCTGGGCCTTTTCTATCGGAAGATAAACCCTTTTCTGGTCCGTATCCAGAATCATGCCTAAGAAGGTCAAACGAGTCGTAGGAACTAACTGTGACTTCGGGATATTGAGAATCCAGCCGTGTTGTTGTAACACCTTCAGTGAAAGTGACACGCTGTTCAACACCTGCTCTCGTGATCTCGCTTTTATGAGTAGATCGTCCAAGTACGGGATAATTGTGACACCCTGCTTGCGCAGGAGCACCATCATTTCCGCCATTACCTTGGTGAAAATCCTCGGGGCCGTGGAAAGCCCAAACGGCAACGTCTGAAATTGGTAATGACAATCCTGTACCGCAAATCTCAGGTACGCCTGATGAGGTGGATATATGGGAACATGAAGGTATGCATCCTTTATGTCCAGGGATACCATAAAATCCCCCCCTTCTAGGCGGGCGATGACCGCTCTGAGCGATTCCATCTTGAACTTGAACCTTTTCAAGTATAGGTTCAAGGATTTTAAATTTAAAATGGGTCTGACCGAACCGTCCTGTTTCGGGACTACAAATAGGGTTGAGTAATACCCCCTCCCCTGTTGACGCAGGGGAACTTTGACACCACCTGTTGACACAATTTGTGAATTGCATTTAAAACTATCTCCCTTTCTGGGGGAGAAGCTGGTAGGGCCGATTTGAAAAACCGGCGAGGAGGCACCTCTTCGAATTCCAGCTTGTAACCCTGGGAAACAATTTCTATTGCCAAGGGATCCACATGTGAGTGAACCCAGATGTGGCTGAAAAGTCGAAGACGTGCCCCCATTGGGGCGGACTCCTTCAGCGGAGCCCCAGCGTCATGCGGTGGATTTTGTAGACGCCGGGGAGGACTTCTGCTCCTGGGAACTATCTGTGGTAGGCAGCTTTTTCCCTCTGCCCTTACCTCTGGCAAGAAAGGACGATCCTCGTGCTCTTTTGTTTTTATTTGACCGAAAGGACTGCATTTGATAATGTGGCACTTTTAGTGCTGTGAGGGAATATAAGGCAAAAAATTTCATTTACCTGCCGTAGCTGTGGAGACCAGGTCCGAGAGACCTTCCCCAAACAATTCCTCACCCTTGTAAGGTAAAACCTCCAAATGCCTCTTTGAGTCGGCATCACCTGTCCATTGCCGGGTCCATAGGACTCGTCTAGCAGAAATCGACATTAGCGTTGACTATAGAACCCAGTAGGCCAATGTCTCTTTGAGCATCCCTCATATATAAGACAGCATCTTTAATATGACCCAGGGTCAATAAAATGGTATCCTTATCCAGGGTATCCAATTCCGCCGATAAGGTATCTGTCCACGGTGCTACAGCGCTCGCTACAAACCCAAGCCGACGCTATCGCCGGTCTGAGTAAGGTACCAGAGTGTGTGTAAATGGACTATAAGGTAGCCTCCCGCTTGCGATCAGCAGGATCCCTGAGGGTAGCCGTATCTTGGGATGGCAGTGCTACCTTTTTGGATAAGCGTGTCAACGCTTTGTCCACCCTTGGGGAGTATTCCCACCGCATCCTGCCCTTAGCCGGGAAAGGATACGCCATAAGAATCCTTTTGGGAATCTGCAGTTTCTTGTCTGGAGATTCCCACGCCTTTTCAAATAACTCGTTCAGCTCATGAGAAGGGGTAAGGGTTACCTCAGGTTTCTTTTCCTTATACATGTGTACCCTCGTGTCAGGGACAGGGGGTTCCTCTGTGATATGTAAAACATCCTTTATTGCAATAATCATATATTGAATACTTTTAGCCAATTTTGGCTGTAAATTTGCATCATCGTAGTCGACACTGGAGTCAGAATCCGTGTCGGTATTAGTGTCTACTATTTGGGATAGTGGGCGCTTTGAGACCCCGAGGGTCCCTGCGACATAGGGGCAGGCAGGGCCTGACTCTCTGCATAATTCCTGGACTCAGCTTTGGCCAACCTTTTGTGCAATAAATTCACATTAGCACTTAAAACATTCCACATATCCACCCAGTCAGGTGTCTGTGTTGCCGACGGAGACACCACATTCATTTGCTCCACCTCCTCGCTAGGAAAGCCTTCTACCTCAGACATGCCGACACACGCGTACCGACACACCACACACTCAGGGAAACCTCTTATCTGAAGACAGTTCCCCCACAAGGCCCTTTGGAGAGACAGAGCGAGAGTATGCCAGCACACACCCAGCGCTAATGACCCAGGAAAAAACACTATACGTTTACCCAGGTAGCGCTGTAATTATCTATTTGCGCCAAATTATGTGCCCCCCCCCCCCCTTTTTAAAACCCTCTTACACCGTGGTAAGCAGGGGAGAGTCCGGGGAGCTTCCTCTCAGCGGTGTGCTGTGGAGAAAATGGCGCTGGTGAGTGCTGAGGAACAAGCTCAGCCCCCTCAGCGGCGGGCTTCGGTCCCGCTGAAAAATTCAAAAACTGGCGGGGGATCTCTTTTATATACAGTGCCCAGCCTGTATATATGCTTATTGCCAGATTTGGAGGTCCTTATTTCTGCCCAGGGCGCCCCCCCTGCGCCCTTCACCCTTACAGTGACTGCTGTGTGTGTGCTGTGTGGGAGCAATGGCGCACTGCGCTAACGCTGTGCGTTACCTCTATGAAGATCTGAAGTCTTCTACCGCCTCTGAAGTCTTCTTTCTTCACATACTCACCCGGCTTCTATCTTCCGGCTCTGCGAGGAGGATGGCGGCGCGGCTCTGGGACGAACGGCGAGGGTGAGACCTGCGTTCCATTCCCTCTGGAGCTAATGGTGTCCAGTAGCCTAAGAAACAGAGCCTAACATTAAAGTAGGTCTGTTTCTCTCCCCTCAGTCCCTCGATGCGGGGAGTCTGTTGCCAGCAGGCTCCCTGAAAATAAAAAAACCTAACAAAATACTTTCTTTCCAGGAAACTCAGGAGAGCTCCCTGTAATGCACCCAGTCTCCTCTGGGCACAGTAATAAACTGAGGTCTGGAGGAGGGGCATAGAGGGAGGAGCCAGTGCACACCCATACCTAAAGTTCTTTCTTGGTGCCCATGCCTCCTGCGGAGCCCGTCTATCCCCATTGTCCTTACGGAGTCCCCAGCATCCTCTAAGAGAAATAATGGATTAAAGCAATATGCTCTATAATCCATGTTTGATAAGAACACGCTATAAATGTAAGAGTTGAAAGTAATGACATAACAGATCAATGATATACACTTGACCCTAAGGACTCTATGAATCAATCTAATGCAATCCTATTTTGCATGTATATGCATAGAAAATCATACCATGTTAATATTATATACCTGGTATGTTCCAGAAGATAGTTATAATGTATTATTAAAACTGTTCTTAGAAAAAGGGTCAATTAATCAGCTGTAAAACAGATCCAGCACACCCCTTTCAGTGTTGTCACAAAGGGGGGGTGGGGGGCAAGGTGTAAGGTTTATAATGTAATGGAATGATTTTTAGAAATGATCGGTTTTAGAAATTAGTATGATATTCAAAAAATTATCCTTAGCTTCTAGCTTTCTGAAGGAGGCAGATAATACGAAAGATTACGTGTGTTGTACTGTTTCAGTATTTTATTTGAAACTGATTTTGCATTTATATTCATGTGCATTTTAGATCATGGTGAGGCATGCAAGTACATTGTACTTCCTGGTGTGGCATGTGAGCAATTATACTTCCTAGTGAAGCATATAAGCACATTTTACTTTCTGATGTTAACAGTCCACTACAGACCAAGGACCTCTTGTTGGCATTTATATAATGCGAGTCTAGAAAAGAGGAAACCAGGTATCTCACACTCACTCTGCCAATTCATATCGGAACCTCCAGTTCCTGATATTATCTGTGGTGAGGAACTCCTGCAGCTGGTAGAGATACTCCCGACGCATGTCTGCATGGAGAAGCTTAAGAGACAAAGAGAAATACATCAGAAATAATTGAAATGAATTTGTGACCCATTGAAAACTGCCTAAACTAACATTCTCACTTTAATTTAAATGAATAGAGGCAAGATAAAACTCTGGTATTTGACAGGTACACAATAAAGGACCACATAACCAAACATAGGATGCCTTTTGCAAAGCAGCAAGTTCATGAGACTTTTCCATATTTGAGGTAAGGCTGGCAGTAATGTGTTTTTTTTTTAGATGCATGCATGAATTCTTGTGAAAATATTTAAGAATACAGCTGGGACCCGTCTCTGTGCCTAAAATGGTTGCAAAAGTACTCATTAGCCATTTACTACATACATTACAAGATAGAATTTACTTTATAGGTTCACTTTTTGTCAGGTACAGAAATTTGTATTACATGGGCACATTGCCTACTGCAGGAAAATGACAATAGTCTAGTGTTTCTGCCACTTGTGAGTATATTCTAGCAAAAGTTGGACATGGATATCACACAGTACAGAACAGTGTTAGGTTTAACTTACACAATCAAACTTCAATGAGAAATCTAAACTTCACCATTAAACATTACCTTGAGAAAATCGTACAGATGCTTCAGAACGCCAATGCGGACTTCATCCAGATCTTTCAGGAATCCATTGAAAATGGGAACAAGATCAGCAGCTGTCAACTTATCCCCAAGAATCACAGCCAGTTCGTGGATGGAAAAGGCTAGCGTCCGTCGCACCTTCCACTAAGCAGAGAAATATTGCATACCCATATAATATAGTAGATTCTTACTGTACTTTTTATCCACTAAAACATAAAAATTTGTCTCTACAGTAGATCATGTTTTGAGGATTTCTTTCATCATTCACAGGATGCTTTACATGTGGATCAATAAGTAATGAAACAGTAATTACCCCTATCTTGTCATATAAAAATACAAACCATGATCTGACCCGTTTTATGTATTAGACAAGAAAAAAATAAATACTCTATAAACACTTCATAATAGATGCAACGGTCTTATTAAAAAAAAAAAAAAAAAAAGTACTGGAAACTATAATTTGAGGGGAAGAGAGCATAGGTCAGAAAAGGAGAGGTTGGTTTGAGCTGGGGTGTATTTTGTGAGGAGGTCAAATATACAGAGGAAAAGTTAGCGAGGGTGAGAAGCTTGTATTGAAACGGTAGCCAATCAGAAATTTTTTTTTTAATTACCTACCGGTAAATCCTTTTCTCATAGTCCATAAGGGATACTAGGGATCACTTAGTATGATGGGGTCCAAAGGAGCCGGTGCACTTTAAATTCTTCAAACTGGGTGTGCTGGCTCCTCCCTTCTATGCCCCCTCCCACAGCCCATCCTAGGAAAACTGTGCCCGAAGGAGACGGACATACTTGAGAGGAGGAAACATGACAGTGGTGAGTGGTGAGACTAACGAACCAGCACACAATAGAACAAGAACAAAACCAGCAACAGCTAGCTAAACAGAACAGCAACAGCTGATTCAAACAACTTTCACACAAGAACAAAAACTTGCAGGATAGTCGAAGCACAGAGGCGGGCGCCCAGTATCCCTTATGGACGAGAAAAGGATTTACTGGTAGGTAATTAAAATCCTATTTTCTCTAACATCCATAAGAGATACTGGGGTTCACTTAGTACGATGGGGACGTCCCAAAGCTCCCAGAACGGGCAGGAACGTGCCGAGACATATGCAGGACCGGAAGTCCAAATTGGATATCCTCTTTAGCCAGGGTATCAAACTTGTAGAACTGCACAAACGTGTTTGTTCTTGACCAGGTAGCGGCTCGGCATATTTGCAAAGCAGAGACTCCACGGAGGAACCCACCGGCCTCGTAGAATGGGCCATGATAGACTGTGGAACAGACAAGGCTGCTGAAGTATAGGCCTGTTGGATAGCAAGTCTAATCCAACGAGCAATTGACTGCTTTGAAGCAGGGCAACCCTTTTTGCGAGCATCATACAGCAAAGAGGGAATACGATTTTCTGACACAAGCAGTCATCTTGACATAGATCTTCAAGGCTCACACTACATCCAAGGACTCAGAATTAGAAGAAGTATCAGAAATGGCCAGAACCACAATTGGTTGATTTAGGTGGAACGCAGAAACCACCTTAGGCAAGAACTGCTGAAAAGTCCTGAGCTCTGCTCTGTCCTCATGAAAGACTAAGTAGGGACTCTTGCAGGATAAAGCTCCAAGTTTCAAAACACGCCTAGACGAGGCTAATGCCAAGAGCATTACAGTCTTCCACATAAGGTACTTGTCTTCTACTGACATCAATGGTTCAAACCAAGAAGATTGTAGAAATTTCAAAACCACGTTCAGATCCCAAGGTGCCGTGGGTGGCACAAAAGGAGGGTGTATGTGAAGGACACCTTGAAAGAATGTCTGGACTTCAGGCAAAAGAAAACGGACAAAGCCAAAGACCTGGACTTTAATGGGAGCCTAACTGTAGGCCCATATCCACTCCAACCTGTAAGAAACGCCCCAGGTTGAAATCTGCAGTCGGATACCTTCGGCCTTCACAACAGGAGAGACATCTTTTCCATCCATTCATGGTTGCAATAACCTTGTTCGGAATACCCTTCTTATCTAGCATGTTCCGTTCAACCCCCATGCAATTAAACAAAGCCGCCGTAAGTCCGGGCAGATGAACGGCCCATTTGAAAAAGGTCCTCCCGCATTGGCAGAGGCCAGGGGTCTTCTGCTGACATGGCTAGAAGGTCTGCGTATCAAACTCTCAGAATCAGAATTGCCTGAACTCCCTCCCTTCTGATTCTCTTTAGAACCCTGGGGAGTAACTGAATTGGAGGAAACAGGTACACCAACCGATAAAGTTCACGGCGTTGTCAGTGCGACCACTGCTGCCGCCTGAGTGTCCCTTTTTCTGGAACAATAGTGCCGAAGCTTCTCGTTGAGCTGAGAGGCCACCAGATCGATCTGTGGACAGTCCCACTGATCTGTTATCTGTCCTATACCTAATACCTGTGAATGGAGACCCCCACTCTCCCGGGTGTAGGGCGCGTCAACTTAGGAAGACCGCCTCCCAGTTGTCTACTCTCGGAATGAATACGGCCAATATCACCCTTGCATTCCTTTCCACCCAGAGGAGTATCTTGGAAACCTCTTGCACGCAAGCTCTGCTCTTTGTTGCTCCTTGTCGATAGATGCACGTCACTGCTGTGGGGTTGTCCGAATGAACTTGTATGGGCTGATTTTGAAGCAGAGGAGAGGCCTGAAGTAGAGCATTGCTGATCGCCCGGAGTTCTAGGATGTTTATTGGAAGAAGGGCTTTGTGGATTGACCACCTGCCCTGGAACTGCACCCCTTGGGTGACAGCTCCCCAACCCCGAAGACTTGCGTCTGTGTTAAGAGAATCCAATCCTGCACCGCGAAGCTCCAACCCTCCAAGAGGTTGGAGGACTGCAACCACCACAGGAGTGAAATGCTGATCTGTGGTGAAAGACGTATGATCTGGTGCATCTGCGGATGCGACCCTGACCTTGAAGCAGAGGAGAGGCCTGAAGTAGAGCATTGCTGATCGCCCAGAGTTTTAGGATGTTTCTTGGAAAAAGGGCTTTGTGGATTGACCACCTGCCAGGAGATCTAGTTGGAAAGTCTGCGCGTGGAATCTTCCATACTGAATCGCCTTGTATGCAAAGATGTACTGAGACACGGCTTGGTGTCAGTGCCGCTCAAACTACCTCTTGAAGCATCTTTGCCTTGTCCACGGAAGACCTTCTGAGACACCTTGTCCAGAATCATTCCCAGGAACTGGAGTCTTTGCGTTGGCTCAATTTCAGTAAACTGAGAATCCACCTGTGGTGTGACAGTAGTTGTGCTGTGCAGCTGATGCCGTCCATCAGTTGTTCCCTGGATCTTGCTTTTATCAATAGATCATCCAGGTAGGGTACAATATTCACCCCCTGAATCCGGAGTTGGAACATAATTTCCGCCATCACCTTTGTGAAAACCCTAGGGGCTGAGGACAGGCCGAATTGATAGTACTCGTTCAGCAGAGCAAACCTGAGGTAAGCTTGATGAGACAGCCATATTGGAATATAGAGGTAAGCGTTCTTTATACCCAGAGAAATTAATAACTCCCCCTCTTCCAGACCTGAGATTACTGCTCTCAGAGACTCCATCTTGAATTGGAAAACCCTCAGATATGGGTTTAACGATTTGAGATTCAAAATGGGCCTCACCGAACCGTCCGGTTTCAGTACCACAAACAGGTTGGAATAATATCCCTCGCCCTGTTGATGAAGTGGAACTGGGACAATGACCTGAGTCTGTACCAACTTTTGAATAGCCTCCTGTAACATAAGCCGCGTTTCCTCAGAAACCGGTAGGCCTGACCTGAAAAATCTGTGAGGCGGAGAACTTTCGAACTACAGTTTGTAGCCCTGGGAGATCAGGTCTTTTACCCAAGCATCCTGGCAGCTTCTCGAAATGAGGCTGAGGAACCTTTGACGAGTTCCTACCCTGAGATCCCCCAAGAGTGGAGGGACACCATCATGCAGAGGTCTTTGTGGAAACAGGGATGACGCTCTGATCCTGAGACCTTGTGGCTGCAGGTTTGCGTGTCTTATCTCTGGTACCTCTTGCTGCATTTGAGGTGCCTCTGGATGTGCCCTTAAACCTTGTGGTCAGAAAGGACTGCAGGGAAGGTCCCCGGTAAGAGTGTCTAGCTGGTGGAGCCGCAGATGGGAGGTACGTGGACTTTCCAGTGGTAGCCTTCGAAATCCATATGTCTAATGCACCTCTGAATAGCCAATCTCCTGTGAAAGGCAAAGCTTCCACACTCTTTTTTGACTCTGCGTCCGCTACACACTGCGTCCGCTACACACTGATGCAGCCACAAGGCCCTGCGTGCAGAAAACACCATGATAGTAGATTGAGCATTAATAATGCCTATGTCTTTGATTGTCTCACAAAAGAAACGTACAGATTCCTGGATATGCATTATCAGCGTCTCCATTTCTGCCAGGGTCTTCTCTCCAGTTAGGCCCTGATGAAGATTACCTGCCCAGGTATGAATGGCGTGTGTTACCTAACAGCCCGCAATAACAGGCCTCTGGGATGCTCATGCTGCTATGTAAATAGATTTCAAAGTGTTGTCTATCTTCCTGTCAGCTGGTTCCTTTAGGGCAGTAACCCCCGGAACTGGCAGCACTGTCTTTTTTGATAGGCGTTATACCAAAGCATCTACAGCAGGTGGAGTTTCCCAAATCTTTTTCCCCTCATGGGCAAAAGGGAAAGCAGCCACTAATTTCTTTGTCACTTGGAATTTCTTGTCAGGATTAACCCAGGGTTCTCTGAAAAGATCATCCAGTTCCTTAGAATCAGGAAAAGTGACATGTTTTTTTCTGCTTAGAGAAAACCCCCCCCCCCCCCAAAAAAAAAAAACCTGCTGTACCTCCGCTTCATTACCAGGGATATGTAAAACATCTCTTATAGTAAGTATAAGTGATTCCACACCCTGTGCTGTGGATTCCAGCTCCTCCCCCTCTTCGGATACCTCCTCCTTGGACTCCGAGAGGGTGTCAGGTAACCCAGGCTTTTGGAGTAGTGGTTGTAAGAGAGGGGGCACCCGCCTGCGATCTGTTTTATTCTTAGCCAGAGCAGCCATAGACTGTTGTAACTGTTGCCTTTCCTGTCTGGCAGCAGTTAACTCATTTGCCATGTCAGCCATCATAGATTTAATAGAATTTAACCTAGTTGGTTCTTGTAAATCACTCCCGTAAGCCCCACTGTCTTGTGAAGGCTGGCTACATTTGCTCACATATGAGAGAATCTGCAGGGGAGGGAGAAAATCTGGTGTTACAGACATTACACACAGCTTTCCTCACCATGGTGACAATAACACACACACACACACACACACACACACACACACACACACACACACACACACACACACACACACACACACACACACACACGTATAAGCAAGCCTGCCTAGTATGTGGAGAAAACCCAGAGAGGAGGGACCAGCACCCAGTCTGTAACAAACTATGTTAGAATGTTAGGCTATATGGCTGTTGTATGTGTGAGGGGCCTAATAAAATGTTCCCACAGCGGGCTCTCCCCCTGACTACACCCCTATACCAGTGTCTGGCCGTGGAGTATCCCCTGGAGGAGGTGGCTGTCTTGCTGCAGCGCTGAGAATGCAGAGAATGACGCCAGAAAGCTATGGGATCACCCAAAAGGGAGTCCGTATGCCCGCCCCGCATACATGCCACTAGCGGGACCCCCGCCTTCACTCACCACTCAACGACCTTCAGGCTCTGTTCTGGGGGCATGCGCACAATGCTTGCGGTACATGGACGCTCAGGACTGTTGTCCTGTCAGCAGGATCCAACTCAGCACCTCCAGGAGGCCAGTCTCAGTCCCCTCCCGCACCCACCAGAGTCCATCAGTGCAGGCAGTCTGTTGCCCAACAGCCTACCTGAAAAAAAAAATGTTTAAATTAAACTGAAGAAAAATCCTCTGGAGCTCCAGAATGTGCATCCCAGGGCACCTTTTTCTAAACTGGGGCACCTCCTGAGGGCACATTTTTCTAAACTGGGCTATGGGAGGGGGCATAGAGGGGAGGAGCCAGCACACCCTGTTTGAAGAATTTAAAGTGCACCGGCTCCTTTGGTCCCCATCTATACCCCAACGGACCAAGTGAACCCCAGTATCCCTTATGGAGGTTAGAGAAATTGCAGAATGGGGAAGCTGATGAGGTGCGATGGGAGAGGAAGATAAACAGTAGTGAATTAAAGAGGAGAAATGTGGCAATGGGGATGGCTAGCTAGGAGGAAATTGCAGTAGTCTAGGCAGGGATGATGAGCAGAGAGTGGATCAGGATTTTGGTAATACACAGTCTATAAGATAGAAGCCTGGAAATGTGGAGTGAAGCAGAGGTTAGTCAATGATAACACTGAAGCAGTGGTCATGAGGAACAGAGGAGAGTCTGACATCACTGATGGTGAGGGAGGCTATGGAAGCAATAGCGATATTAGAAAGGGGAAAATGAAGTAACTTTATTTGGACATGCTGAGTAGCACTGAGACATCTAGTTTGATGTGCCAGAGAGAAGGTGATAAAAGGTAGATTTGGGTGCCATCAGAGTAGTCGAAGTCGGAAAATATTGCAATACACACACCACATGCAAACACCACACAGATGGCATCCATATATGTACTTAGTCTGGCGTGCGTGCAGCATACTCGCAAACTGCGTACAAACCGCCTCCCACGGGAGTGCGCGTACGGGCGTCGTATGAGCAATTACAGAAAGATTCTTACTATTAATGCAGAGACATGCCACAGTGACCAGCCTGTGTCGAGTCACTGTTCACACACACACTAATCTAACCAAACATGCACATCCTTCCAACACAATGTCTCGGTATTCCAATGTTTGAACAGACCCCCTGGTCTGTGAAGAAAGATACACACAAACCAAACTGTCATTGTTTAATGGAAACCAGGACAATAGGAGACAAATATACTATACAAAGAGCACAGGCCTTGCTGATACAGATCACTAGCAGCTGACAACTTACATGGATCAGAGGTGTAACATTTATAGTCAAAACTCTTGGAATTATATATATATATATATATATATATATATATATATATACACACATACATACACACACACACACACACACACACACACACACACACACACACACACACACACAGACACACACTGCTCAAAAAAATAAAGGGAACACTAAAATAACACATCCTAGATCTGAATGAATGAAATATTCTTATTAAATACTTTGTTCTTTACATGGTTGAATGTGCTGACCACAAAATCACACAAAAATTATCTATGGAAATCAAATTTATTAACCCATGGAGGTCTGGATTTGGAGTCACACTCAAAATTAAAGTGGAAAAAAACACTACAGGCTGATCCAACTTTGATGTGATGTCCTTAAAACAAGTCAAAATGAGGCTCAGTAGTGTCTGTGGCCTCCACGTGCCTGTATGACCTCCCTACAACGCCTGGGCATGCTCCTGATGAGGTGGCAGATGGTCTCCTGAGGGATCTCCTCCCACACCTGGACTAAAGCATCCGCCAACTCCTGGACAGTCTGTGGTGCAATGGAGTCTGTTGGTGGATGGAGCGCGACATGATGTCCCAGATGTGCTCAATTAGATTCAGGTCTGGGAAACAGGCGGGCCAGTCCATAGCATCAATGCCTTCTTCTTGCAGGAACTGCTGACACACTCCAGCCACATGAGGTCTAGCATTGTCTTGCATTAGGAGGAACCCAGGGCCAACCACACCAGCATATGGTCTCACAAGGGGTCTGAGGATCTCATCTCAGTACCTAATGGCAGTCAGGCTACCTCTGGCGAGCACATGGAGGGCTGTGCGTCCCCCCAAAGAAATGCCACCCCACACCATTACTGACCCACTGCCAAACCGGTCATGCTGGAGGATGTTGCAGGCAGCAGAACGTTCTCCTTGGCGTCTCCAGACTCTGTCACGTCTGTCACATGTGCTCAGTGAGAACCTGCTTTCATCTGTGAAGAGCACAGGGCGCCAGTGGCGAATTTGCCAATTTTGGTGTTCTCTGGCAAATGCCAAACGTCCTGCACGGTGTTGGGCTGTAAGCACAACCCCCACCTGTGGACGTCGGGCCCTCATACCACCCTCATGGAGTCTGTTTCTGATCGTTTGAGTAGACACATGCCCATTTGTGGCTTGCTGGAGGTCATTTTGCAGGGCTCTGGCAGTGCTCCTCCTGTTCCTCCTTCCACAAAGGCGGAGGTAGCGGTCCTGCTGCTGGGTTGTTACCCTCCTACGGCCTCCTCCACATCTCCTGATGTACTGGCCTGTTTCCTGGTAGCGCCTCCATGCTCTGGACACTACGCTGACAGACACAGCAAACCTTCTTGCCACAGCTCGCATTGATGTGCCATCCTGGATGAGCTGCACTACCTGAGCCACTTGTGTGGGTTGTAGACTCAGTCTCATGCTACCACTAGAGTGAAAGCACCGCCAGCTTTCAAAAGTGACCAAAACATCAGCCAGAAAGCATAGGAGCTGAGAAGTGGTCTGTGGTCACCACCTGCAGAACAACAACTTTATTGGGGGTGTCTTGCTAATTGCCTATAATTTCCACCTGTTGTCTATTCCATTTGCACAACAGCATGTGAAATTGATTGTCAATCACTGTTGCTTCCTAAGTGGACAGTTTAATTTCACAGAAGTGTGATTGACTTGGAGTTATATTGTGTTGTTTAAGTGTTCCCTGTATTTTTTTGAGCAGTGTATATATATATATATATATATATATATATATATATATATATATATATTTATTTGTGTGTATCTTGAGAATGGTTGGTCATTTCATGTGTAGGATCATGTTGCTTTGAGAGATCGCATGACAGGGTAACCTAATGAACATGGAAATATCTGTCACACATTGCATGTTTCCCAAACTTGGCGCACACATTGCACATAGACTCCCCTTTCCCCTCATGCAACTTTTACTTATTTGCAAGGCACAACAAGGGAATTATACACCTTTACAGTATGCGAGGGGACAGTAACTGATCAGAGCATCATGCATGGTATCTACGTGTTCGGATAATTATGAGTAATAATCCGGTGTTGGTTTGGAGAAGATCGCATGTCGTTGCGAATAGTTATTCGCAAAGGCAGATTAAAGGTATATTTGTGTTTATTATGTACTTGGTATGCGGCTGGAATCCAGAGCTACACACCCCTGGATCAAGGCATCGCCCATTTCTTCAAACCGACCAATAACCTCTCCTGTACTGTAAACAACCATCCCTCCAACCAATCAGTGGAGAGCATACAACCCCATTGTATTGTATTTTGGGCAAGGGTATATAAACCTTGCACCTGGGCCGGTCACTCTCTCTCTGCTTTTTAAAAGACTCATAGGTCGTCTTGCCAGACGGCTGGGGACCAGATCCGGGTGGCGCAAGCGACAAAGCGTACGTATCATTGGGTGTGACTCTCTCTCTGTGATTGAATTGTATTGTGTTGTACCATTATATTTTAACTTATTGTAACCCCCTTTTACACAAATATATTATTACTTGTTGCTGCTTTGGACCACAACATACAATCAAATACTGGTGTCGCATTCAGTTTCTGTTGAGCGTTTGTATAGTATAATTGCCACACCTAGAGCTGCCTCGTGCTCTCAGCGTGTCGGTCTGTGTGTATGCACTGAGTGTAAGCTGCACGGCTATTCCGGCGTGTGTACGCTAACTGGGGACAGAGTATTTATTACAGCAGCCGCAGCGGCTTCAGTTACAGTGTGCAATAGGGGTTAGTGGCTGTTTTTCCAAGAAGTCTATTGAACTTCTCAAAGAGTAGATGCTGAAAGAGTGGATCAGTTTACAGAAAGAAGAAGTGAAGAGAGAAAAGGGCTGAGAAGAGATTCTTAAATGAAGGGAACAGGAATCCGAGATGAAGATACTGAAGGAGCAATTGGTAATGTAGGAGACAAACCAGATGAGGCGCAGTCAATCAATTTGCCGGCTGTCGGGATCCTGGCAGTCAGGACACTGATGCCAGAATCCAGCCAGCCGGAATATTGGCTCACAATGGCTATTCCCACTTACAGTTTCAGGGGAGTGGAGAGCGCGAAAGCAGGGCTGTAAAGGGGCGAGTTAAGAGTAAGTGGGTCAGGTGGTTCTAGACAAGCAGTTTTAGAAGTTTGAAAATGAAGTGGAGGATAGAACGCTAGGGTAGATAAAAGCTCCTTGAGGAAATTAAAGATAATAGCATATTAGAAAGCAGAAAGGAAGATGTTGGTGATAAGGGAACTGTTGGAAGAGGTGAGCCAAATGAGCGGTGTGCTGTAATGATCAGGGAGTGAAGCAGCTGGGAGAGAGCAGGTAGAGGTAGAAAGGGAGGAGTTGAGAGTAAGGTTCTCAGAATCTGTTACAGAAGAAAAGGAGGCAAGAGGAATGAAGGATGAGGTGAGTGGGGTGGAATTGGGTTAGTCAAATTGAAGTTTCTCAACTGATAGTGTCAATGTTGCTTTTAATAAGAGAAAAGGGATAAGTGTATTGTTTCCTAACCTCGGTCCTCAAGGCACACTAACAGTCCAGATTTTGAGAATATCTATGCCTGAGCACAGGTGGTTAAATAAAAATAACTAAGGTACTAATTAAGTCACCTGTGCTCAAGTATGTCTATCCTTAAAAACTGAACTATTCGTGTGCCTTGAGGGCTGAGGATGGGAACTGCTGGATTAGGGCAAAATAGCGAGTTCATGGTAGAAGAGGTGGAGGTTGTTGAACTTTACAGAGCTTAGAGATCTAACCCACGTTTGTCTAGCGATAGAGAGAGAGTTGTAGTAGGTGAAAAGGGAAGTAGTTGATACAGGAAGTAGTCCATCAACAGCTGGAGTACCATTTCTTTTAAAAGACTACTACAAGTTCTTTGAGGAAATCCCAACACATTCACCTTAATTTTTGATTTAATATAGATGGGAAAAAATAAGAATTTACTCACCGGTATTTCTATTTCTCGTAGTCCGTAGTGGATGCTGGGGACTCCGTAAGGACCATGGGGAATAGACGGGCTCCGCAGGAGACTGGGCACTCTAAAAGAAAGATTAGGTACTATCTGGTGTGCACTGGCTCCTCCCTCTATGCCCCTCCTCCAGACCTCAGTTAGGGAAACTGTGCCCGGAAGAGCTGACACTACAAGGAAAGGATTTGGAATCCAGGGTAAGACTCATACCAGCCACACCAATCACACCGTATAACTTGTGATAACCATACCCAGTTAACAGTATGAACAACAACTGAGCCTCAATCAACGGATGGCTCATAACAATAACCCTTTAGTAAGCAATAACTATATACACGTATTGCAGAAGAAGTCCGCACTTGGGACGGGCGCCCAGCATCCACTACGGACTACGAGAAATAAAATTACCGGTGAGTAAATTCTTATTTTCTCTGACGTCCTAGTGGATGCTGGGGACTCCGTAAGGACCATGGGGATTATACCAAAGCTCCCAAACGGGCGGGAGAGTGCGGACGACTCTGCAGCACCGAATGAGCAAACTCAAGGTCCTCCTCAGCCAGGGTATCAAACTTGTAGAACTTAGCAAATGTGTTTGAACCCGACCAAGTAGCAGCTCGGCAAAGCTGTAAAGCAGAGACCCCTCGGGCAGCCGCCCAAGAAGAGCCCACCTTCCTTGTGGAATGGGTTTTTACGGATTTTGGATGCGGCAATCCAGCCGCAGAGTGAGCCAGCTGAATCGTGCTACAGATCCAGCGAGCAATAGTCTGCTTCGAAGCAGGAGCGCCAACCTTGTTGGCTGCATACAGAATAAACAGCGAGTCAGACTTTCTGACTCCCGCCGTTCTGGAAACATAAATTTTCAGAGCCCGGACTACGTCCAGCAACTTGGAATCCTCCAAGTCCCGAGTAGCCGCAGGCACCACAATAGGTTGGTTCAAATGAAACGATGATACCGCTTATGGAGAAATTGGGGACGAGTCCTCAATTCTGCCCTGTCCATATGGAAGATCAGATAGGGGCTTTTACATGACAAAGCCGCCAATTCTGACACACGCCTAGCCGAAGCTAAGGCCAATAGCATGACCACTTTCCACGTGAGATATTTTAGCTCCACGGTCTTAAGTGGCTCAAACCAGTGGGATTTCAGGAAATCCAACACAACGTTAAGATCCCAAGGTGCCACTGGTGGCACAAAAGGAGGCTGAATATGCAGCACTCCCTTTACAAACGTCTGAACCTCAGGCAGTGAAGCCAGTTCTTTTTGAAAGAAAATGGATAGGGCCGAGATCTGAACCTTTATGGACCCTAATTTGAGGCCCATAGTCACACCTGACTGTAGGAAATGCAGAAAACGACCCAACTGGAAGTCCTCTGTAGGGGCCTTCCTGGCCTCACACCAAGCAACATATTTCCGCCATATGCGGTGATAATGCTTTGCTGTCACATCCTTCCTAGCTCTTATCAGCGTAGGAATTACTTCATCCGGTATACCCTTTTCCGCTAGGATCCGGCGTTCAACCGCCATGCCGTCAAACGCAGCCGCGGTAAGTCTTGGAACAGACAGGGCCCCTGCTGCAACAGGTCCTGTCTGAGAGGCAGAGGCCATGGGTCCTCTGTGACAATCTCTTGAAGTTCTGGGTACCAAGTCCTTCTTGGCCAATCCGGAACAATGAGTATCGGTCTCACTCCTCTTTTTCTTACTATTCTCAGTACCTTGTGTATGAGAGGAAGAGGAGGAAACACATATACCGACTGGAACACCCACGGAGTTACCAGTGCGTCCACAGCTATCGCCTGAGGGTCCCTTGACCTGGCGCAATATTTTTTTAGCTTTTTGTTTAGGCGGGACGCCATCATGTCCACCTGTGGCCGTTCCCACCGATTTGCAATCTGCTCGAAGACTTCTTGATGAAGTCCCCACTCTCCCGGGTGGAGGTCGTGCCTGCTGAGGAAGTCTGCTTCCCAGTTGTCCACTCCCAGAATGAACACTGCTGACAGTGTTTGTACGTGATTCTCCGCCCAACGAAGAATCCTTGTGGCTTCCGCCATCGCCACCCTGCTTCTTGTGCCGCCCTGTCGGTTTACATGGGCGACTGCCGTGATGTTGTCTGACTGAATCAGCACTGGTTGGTCTCGAAGCAGGGGCTCCGTTTGACTCAGGGCGTTGTATATGGCCCTTAATTCCAGTATGTTTATGTGAAGACGAGTCTCCTGACTTGACCACAGCCCCTGGAAGTTTCTTCCCTGAGTGACTGCCCCCCATCCGCGGAGGCTTGCATCCGTGGTCACCAGGACCCAGTCCTGTATGCCGAACCTGCGGCCCTCGAGAAGATGAGCACTCTGCAGCCACCACAGAAGAGACACCCTGGCCCTCGGGGACAGGGCGATTAGCCGATGCATTTGAAGATGCGATCCGGACCACTTGTCCAACAGATCCCACTGAAAGATCCTGGCATGGAACCTGCCGAAAGGAATGGCTTCGTATGACGCTACCATCTTTCCCAGGACTCGCGTGCAGTGATGCACCGACACCTGCTTTGGTTTCAGGAGATCCCTGACCATGGTCACTAACTCCTGAGCCTTCTCCTCCGGGAGAAATACCTTCTTCTGTTCTGTGTCCAGAATCATGCCCAGGAAGGGCAGACGCGTCGTAGGAATCAGCTGCGACTTTGGAATATTCAGAATCCAGCCGTGCCGTAGCAACACTTCCTGAGAGTGCGCTACGCTGACCAACAACTGCTCTCTGGACCTCGCCTTTATGAGGAGATCGTCCAAGTACGGGATAACTGTAACTCCTTGCTTCCGGAGAAGTACCATCATCTCCGCCATTACCTTGGTAAAGACTCTCGGTGCCGTGGATAGACCAAACGGCAACGTCTGGAATTGGTAATGACAGTCCTGTACCACAAACCTGAGGTACTACTGGTGAGGCGGATAAATGGGGACATGCAATTACGCATCCTTGATGTCCAGAGATACCATAAAATCCCCCTCTTCCAGGCTGGCAATGACCGCTCTGAGCGATTCCATTTTGAACTTGAACTTTTTCATGTAAATGTTCAAGGATTTTAAATTTAGAATGGGTCTTACCGAACCGTCCGGTTTCGGTACCACAAACAGTGTGGAATAGTAACCCCTTCCCTGCTGAAGGGGGGGTACCATTATTATCACTTGCTGGAGGTACAGCTTGTGAATAGCCGTCAGGACTATCTCCCTCCCCGTGGGAGAAGCTGGCAAGGCGGATTTTAGGTAACGGTGAGGGGGCGTCACTTCGAATTCCAGCTTGTATCCCTGAGATACAATTTGTATAGCCCAAGGATCCACTTGTGAGCGAACCCACTGGTTGCAGAAATTTCGGAGACGCGCCCCCACCGCTCCTGGCTCCGCCTGTGGAGCCCCAGCGTCATGCGGTGGACTTAGTGGAAGCAGGGGAGGACTTTTGTTCCTGAGAACTGGCTGCATGGTGCAGCTTCTTTCCTCTACCCCTGCCTCTGGCAAGAAAGGATGCACCTCTGACTCTCTTGCTTTTTTGAGAACGAAAGGACTGCATTTGGTAATACGGTGCTTTCTTAGGCTGTGAGGAAACCTGTGGCAAGAAAGTAGACTTTCCAGCTGTCGCTGTGGATACGAGGTCCGAGAGACCGTCCCCAAACAATTCCTCACCCTTATAAGGCAAAACCTACATGTGTTTTTTAGAGTCGGTATCCCCTGTCCATTGCAGAGTCCATAAGACCCTCCTGGCAGAAATGGACATTGCATTTATTCGAGAGCCCAGCAGGCAAATGTCTCTCTGGGCATCCCGCATATATAAGACGACGTCTTTAATATGGCTAAGTGTTAGCAATACGGTATCCCTGTCCAGGGTATCCAACCCCTCTGACAGAGTATCTGTCCATGCTGCAACAGCACTGCACATCCAAGCTGAAGCAATAGCCGGTCTCAGTAGAGTACCAGAGTGTGTATACACAGACTTCAAGATACCTTCCTGCTTCCTATCCGCAGGTTCCTTTAGGGCGGCAGTATCCTGAGACGGCAGGGCCACTCTTTTAGATAAGCGCGTCAGGGCCTTGTCAACCCTAGGGGAGGATTCCCAGCGTAACCTATCCGTTGGCGGGAAAGGGTACGCCATTAGTATTCTCTTGGGAATCACCACTTTCTTATCAGGGGAAGACCACGCTTCTTCACATAACTCATTTAATTCATGTGACGGGGGAAAAGTCACTGGCTGCTTTTTCTCCCCAAACATATTTACCCTCTTGTCAGGGACAGGGTCAGCCTCTGAAATGTGTAATACATTTTTCATTGCAATAATCATGTATCGGATGGCCTTAGTCATTTTGGGCTGTAATAGTGCCTCATCCTCGTCGACGCTGGAGTCGGACTCCGTGTCGACATCTGTGTCAACCAACTGAGATAGTGGGCGTTTTTGAGACGCTGACGGCCTCTGAGGCGCCTGGGCAGGCCCGGGTTGAGAGCCCGGCTGTCCCCCGGCAGCAACATAATCAAATCTCTTATGTAATGAGTTTACATTGTCATTTAAGACCTTCCACATATCCATCCAATCAGGTGTCGGCACAGACGGGGGCGACACCACATTTATCTGCACTTGCTCCGCCTCCACGTAACCCTCCTCATCAAACATGTCGACACATCCGTACCGACACACAGCACACACACAGGGAATGCTCTGACTGAGGACAGGACCCCACAAGGTCTATGGGGAGACAGAGAAAGAGTATGCCAGCACACACCACAGCGCTATATACACAGGGATACACACTACCAGAAGTGAATTTTTCCCAATAGCTGCTGTATCAATACACCTTTTGCCTAAATTTATGTGCCCCCCCTCTCTTTTTACCCTCTTAGTGCCAGGAGACTGCAGGGGAGAGCCTGGGGAGCGTCCTTTCAGCGGAGCTGTGAAGAGAAATGGCGCTGGTGTGCTGAGGAAGAAGGCCCCGCCCCCTCAGCGGCGGGCTTCTGTCCCGCTGTTTCTGACTAAAAAATGGCGGGGGTTTTACACATATACAGCCACAGACTGTATTATGTGTCTTTTTTTTTATGCAGTGGGAGCAATGGCGCACAGCTGCGGTGCTGTGCGCTACCTTAATGAAGACAGGAGTCTTCAGCAGCCGATTTCATCACCAACTTCTGATCTTCTGGCTCTGCGAGGGGGACGGCGGCGCGGCTCCGGGAACGGACCACCGAGGACCTTTGCCTGTGTTCGAACCCTCTGGAGCTAATGGTGTCCAGTAGCCTAAGAAGCACAACCTAGCTGTGAACAGGTAGGTTTGCTTCTCTCCCCTCGGTCCCACGTAGCAGTGAGTCTGTTGCCAGCATTTTCTCACTGAAAATAAAAAACCTAACATTACTTTCTTTACTAGCAGGCTCAGGAGAGCCCACTAGGTGCATCCAGCTCTGGCCGGGCACAGATTCTAACTGAGGTCTGGAGGAGGGGCATAGAGGGAGGAGCCAGTGCACACCAGATAGTACCTAATTTTTCTTTTAGAGTGCCCAGTCTCCTGCAGAGCCCGTCTATTCCCCATGGTCCTTACGGAGTCCCCAGCATCCACTAGGACGTCAGAGAAAACATGTAATAGTTTGTATAGGCTGCTATGAAAATTAGAAAACAAGTTACATATAAAGCAGGTGATCTAATTGCATCCCATACCTGGACATCAGAAGCCAAGGTCTCGTAAGTGTCTTTAAGAAAATGCCAGTTTTGCCGTCCCAGAGTAAGAGCCACCCCTGGAAGACTGTATGCACAATGCTTGGTAATTTCGGTATCCACCGTCTGGGCACGCACCGGGTCAGTCATTGACAGATACTGGTCTAGCAATGGCTGTGGAACAACATCCTGAGAACACAAATGGCACGTAGTTTTTTGTTAGTGGTACCAAAAATTACAAAAAGAAAAACCTGTGAGAGGATCAGGAGAAAAAAAAAAAGTTACTGGAAGCAGATGGATAAAGTCCGGATCGTATGTACATAAGGGAAGAATTTTCTAGATTACATGAAAAACACCTACCTGAATTTTACACATCTCTTCTTCCAGGCAGTCACTGCTGTCCTCTTCTTGATAAGTAACAATTGGAAAATGAGGTACACTTTCTGATATCTGAAAGAGAGAATCCAAAAATATTTGTGGGGCTCACATTATTAATGTGACTTCAGTATCTCATTTTCATAGTTACATAATTATTTAACTACATAAATGCCTAAATTAATTAAAAAAAAATGCAAAATAACAGTAACCAATGTTACGGTGTGTCAGAGATAGCCTGATTTGACAGGACATTCATAACAATACACTGGCTTGAGCAAACACTCACTGGACTTTGAGTGGGGAGATCAGACTCGGCTTGTTCCTGATTTGTGGGGCTTGGACACTGAGTGCAGACATTGGTTGGTGGTTCCTCAGGCAAGTGGCTGCTCTCTTGTGTGCTTTCCGTCTCTTCCTGGGTTACAGAGTCCAGCTCTGCAGCTCGTAGGGCGGCAGACAGTACCTGGACCTGGGCTGAAATACAGGACATACTCTAAATTCTAATAAGTTCTGCCTGGAGTGCATGACTGGCTATAGCATAAACCATTATGAGCAGACAGGCGACTATTGTATGAGCTGCAGTGATTATAAATAAGTGCCACAAAACATTAAGGAAATATCTGAACAAAACATGCCAATGTATAATGCAAATATCGAAGACCGAGGTTTAGTATATATGGGTAAATAAACCACACAGAATATAGGTTGGTAAACATATATTTATATAGAACATGAATAATAAATAGCACTGTAAAGCCTACACATACAGTATTCTATAAATATTTTTTTGTCTCCAAAGCCAAGGAATAAAAATAACATTACATTGCTGTTGAGAAAGGAGGAATGTACTTATGTCTATTACATTACAAAATAAGAAAAGCTGGCATCACTATTCTATAACCCTAATATGAGGAAGGAAGGAACTGGTGCCATAATAAATGTATAAAACGGTCTACAAAGCCACAGCTCCTACTGTAAAACTATCAACAAACGACTTGTGTGAACAGAAACTCTAAATTAAAAGGGCAGATAAAAAACAAAAAAGACAAAGCAAATAAACAAACAAAAAAGACACAATGTATGGCAATGAGTGTAAGGAGAAGATTTCCTCATCTTGTGAGTGGGGTTTAACACCCCTGATGCCAACGTGATATTTACTGAAATGGTTATGTTTATCCTGGCTATCATAAAATCCAATATACAATGTTACGCTTTATTAATACTAAACCGTTACCTTGAACATCAGGATCATCCATGTGTCCCTGCAAACTCTGAAGAACCTTCTCTATGTCACTGACCATGTATGTTTTGCAGAGTGGTCTGGGTTCCGATTCTTCCTCAGAATCTTTATTTGACTCCTCTACAGGCAGCAATTCTAGCTCTTCACTTATGTCAGGGAGTGGGCTTCTCCAAAAGTGGAAGGAGTTAAACACATCAGCAGGGCGTCCCTCGGTATAGAGGCAGTTGGAGGGTGGTCTCCTGCTGTGGCTCCCTTCATCTTCAGCCATGGGGTGACCTGTAATCTCTGCACTATTTCTCTTGGGAGATTCTTTTGGGTCTTCCCTGCTGCTGGACGGGCTGTGTGCTGTAAACTCACACATTCCATGGCTGCAAATGGATAGGACATTCACACCCAATGGATTACAAATGGAAATATGAGGCCAAAATAAAACCAAACCAGGTATCTTTACATTACTGAATAATGTCTATGTGCAAGAAACAACATTTTTTTTTTTAAAACTACGTCAGTGATGGCTAACCTTGACACTCCAGCTGTTGTTGAACTACACATCCCAGCATGCCCTGCATCAGTTTTGCTATTTGGCCATGCTAAAACTGATGCAGGGCATGCTGGGATGTGTAGTTCAACAACAGCTGGAGTGTCAAGGTTAGCCATCACTGTACTATGGCCCTCATTCCGAGTTGTTCGCTCGGTAATTTTCTTCGCATTGCAGCAATTTTCCGCTAATTGCGCATGCGCAATGTTCGCACTGCGACTGCGCCAAGGAAATTTGCTAAGAAGTTTGGTATTTTACTCACGGCATTACGAGGTTTTTTCGTTCGTTCTGGTGATCGGAGTGTGATTGACAGGAAGTGGGTGTTTCTGGGCGGAAACTGGCCGTTTTATGGGAGTGTGTGAAAAAACGCTACCGTTTCTGGGAAAAACGCGTGAGTGGCTGGATAAACGGGGGAGTGTCTGGGCGAACGCTGGGTGTGTTTGTGGCGTCAAACCAGGAACGACAAGCACTAAACTGATCGCACTGGAAGAGTAAGTCTCGAGCTACTCAGAAACTGCACAGATAAATCTTTTCGCAATATTGCAAATCTTTCGTTCGCAATTCTGCTAAGCTAAGATTCACTCCCAGTAGGCGGCGGCTTAGCGTGTGCAATGCTGCTAAAAGCAGCTTGCGAGCGAACAACTCGGAATGAGGGCCTATATGTGAACCCATTATTCAGAAAATTACAGAATTTAGAAACTGAAAAAGAAAAACAATTGCAACTAAAATGTGATCATTTCCAGAGATAATTACCAACTCCTGTGGAGAACTGCTATCCAAGGTAACGGAGGGGAATGTCACACACTGAAAAGTGCTGCTACACAAACTACATTTTTAGTGTTTCATTTCTAAAGAAAATGATTGTTGCTGCTCTATGATAACGTCACAAATTATCACAAATCTCCTCCTCCTTCAGTCACTGTGAGGAGCACTGTTACAAAGGTAATGAGCGGGAAAATGTTATGCACAGTCATGATTACCTACTTTAGTCCTACTAAAATCACCACGAGGAGTTCTGCTAAATAACTGAATGAGGAGGTAAAACATGGGCAGTGTTTGTGACTGTTTTAATGAAATCTGATAAATGTTAGTCATTGAGCTCCAAATAATGGAAAAATAAGCAATTTATATACTGAATTCTATATATGCTTTTATCATTCTTCTCTCTTAAGTTACAGTAACTATATTTACTGTTAAGGTGCATACACATTGGGAGTTTTTGCCCAGCGTATATGCATAGCAATGATCGCTGACATCGCTGGGCTGAAAAGCGCTGAGTGCATACACACTTTTCCCCCCTGCCCAGTGATGTCAGTGGGGGCGAACAGCTTTCCATAGCAGGACGCTATAGAAAGACGCCGTTCATCTACTGGTAATACCAGTAGATGAACGCGATGAAGCGGGGACGCACATTAGCGCTCATCGCCAGGGCATACACACTGGGCGGCTTTGAGCTGAAAGCAGCTCAACACACCAAAAGTGACCTGCTTTCAGCTCAAAATCGCCCAGTGTGTATGGGCCTTTAAACTGACAAAAAGGCCTGCTAAATCCCCCCTCCCCCACCAGCATCCCTTGCCAGTGAAAAAGGGGTGAAACAAGTAAATTCTTAAATATTTGTCAAACAGCCTAGCCACATAGTAACAACCAAAAATGAAAAAATGAGTCAAGTTGAGATAACATTTGGTAGTACATGTGTGCATTTAAATAATGTCCATTAGTTACTGTGTGACCTTTGATGGCTGTTGGAGAAAACCATTTTTATATGTGTGAATTTTACTATTTGCCTCTGCTTGAAAAGCCATCTAAGCATTCATATTTTTATCGTTTCCTATCAGTTTTCCAGTAAACTGCCCACACTAGTCAACTCCATGGAGTTTCCCCTAGCTTAGTAATTAGTAACATGATTTCCAGAGTATTCAGACTAGATGTAACAACTATGTCATGTCACACTGAGCTGGACCAATCAAATGATAATAAAGTGCGTTACAGAAGTACAACTTACACAAACCTAGATGTAGTTAGCAGAGATTGAAACTTTTTATTTCTTGTTGCTTTGGGTGCAGTTATTTCAATTAAAAAAATAATAGGATTTTAATTACTTACCAGTAAATCCTTTTCTCGTAGTCCATAGAGGATACTGGGGTTCCATTTAGTACCATGGGGTATAGGGGGTCATTCCGAGTTGATCGCACGCTGCAGATTTTCTTAGCGCAGCGATCAGGTTACTACTGCGCATACACCGCAATGCGCGCGCGCGTCGTATGGGTACAGACAGCATCGTTGCTTCTAGCGACTAATCCATTCGCACAACCGATCGCAAGGAGAAAGAGGGCGTCCATGGGCGTCAACTGACCGTTTTCAGGGAGTGTTTGGAAAACCGCAGGCGTGTCCAAGCGTTTGCAGGGCGGGTGTCTGACGTCAATTCTGGGACCAGACAGGCTGAAGTGATCGCAAGGGCTGAGTAAGTCCAGTGCTACTCAGAAACTGCAAAAAAACGTTTTCATCCCGCTCGGCTGCACAAGCGTTCGCACCCTTGCAAAGCGGAAATACACTTCCCTAGAGGCGGAGACTATCTGATCGCTGCTCTGCAAAAAATAGCTAGTGAGCGATCAACTCAGAATGAGGGCCCAAGACGGGTCCACTAGGAGTCATGGGCACTTTAAGAATTTGATAGTGTGGGCTGGCTCCATCTATGCCCTTCCTACCAAACTCAGTCTAGGAAACCGTGCCCGAGGAGACGGACATACTTTGAGAGAAGGATATAAAGGATAGTGGTGAGAACCAGCACACACAAACCAGAGGAAAGCTATGCTAACCCAACTTTAAATCAGGAACAGCAACAGCTGAACCAACAATACTTAACCAAGTAACAGTGCAGGAAGAACGAAGCACCGGGCGGGCGCCCAGTATCCTCTACGGACTACGGGAAAAAGGATTTACCGGTAGGTAATTCAAATCCTATTTTCTCTTACATCCTAGAGGATACTGGGGTTCCATTTAGTACCATGGGGATCTACCAAAACTCCCAAAACGGGTGGGAGAGTGCTGAGGTTCCTGCAGAACTGATTGACCAAACTGAAGGTCCTCAGAGGCCAAAGTATCAAACTTGTAGAACTTAGCAAACGTGTTCGAACCAGATCAAGTAGCCGCTCGGCAGTGCTGTAAAAGCAGAGACACTCTGGGCAGCCGCCCAGGAAGAACCACCAACCTAATAGAGTGGGCCTGTACAGATTTTGGAACTGGCAAACCAGCCGTGGAATAAGCATGCTGGATAGTGAGCCTGCTCCATCGTGCAATTGTCTGCTTTGAAGCAGGACAGCCAATTTTATTGGGATCATAGAGAACGAACAGCGAGTCCGATTTCCTGTGATGAGCCCTCACAACAGCCAAAGACTTTGAAGTAGCAGAGGTATCGGTGATAACCGGAACTACAATAGGTTGGTTGATGTGAAACGCAGATACCACTTTAGGAAGAAATTGCTGACGAGTTCTGAGTTCAGCGCTGTCCTCATGGAAAATTAAACAGGGGCTCTTGTGAGACAAAGCCCCCAGCTCCGACACACGTCTTACTGAAGCCAAGGCCAACAGTGTGACGGTCTTCCACGAAAGATATTTTATGTCCACCTCATGTAACAGTTCAAAACGATCCGATTGGGATCTCAGTTTGGTGCTGCAGTTCCTTCAAGGTGCCGTGGGAGGCACAAAGGGAGGTTGGATGTGCAGAACACCTTTCAAGAACGTCTGGACCTCAGGGAGAGAAGCCAATTGTTTTTGAAAGAAAATGGACAAGGCCGAAATCTGGACTTTTATGGGGCCCAGACGTGGGCCCACATCCAAACTTGCCTGCAGAAAAAGCAGGACACGTCCCAGGTGGAATTCCACTGCAGAAAAATGTCTGCTCTCACACCAAGAGACGTATATCTTCCAAATACGGTGGTAATGTTTAGAAGTTACCCCCTTCCTGGCTTGGATCATAGTCGGGATAATTTTGTTAGGGATCCCTCTTCTGGCTAGAATCAGCCGTTCAACTTCCATGCCGTCAAACGTAGCCGCAGTAAGTCCTGATAGACAAATGGGCCCTGTTGCAGAAGATCCTCGCGAAGAGGTAGAGGCCACGGATCTTCGAGGAGCATCTCCAGAAGGTCCGCGTACCTGGCCCTTCTTGGCCAGTCCGGAGCAATGAGTATTGCTTGAACCTTTTCCTTTTTTATTCTTTTTAAAATTCTTGGGATCAGAGGAAACATGTACACCATCTGATAGACCCATGGAGTCGTCAGAGCGTCTACCACCACTGCCTGTGGGTCTCTCGACCTGGAATAATACCGCTTGAGCTTCTTGTTGAGACGAGAGGCCACCATGTCGATTTGTGGATATCCCCATCGATTTGTCAAGCACCTGAATACTACCGGGTGAAGGCCCCACTCCCCCCGGGTGCAGGTCGTGTCTGCTGAGGAAGTCTGCTTCCCAGTTGTCTACTCCCGGAATGAAGACCGCTGACAACGCCACAGCATTTTTTTGTGCCCAGAGGAGAATTCTTGACACCTCTGACATTGCTGCTCTGCTTTTTGTTCCGCCCTGTCGGTTTATGTACGTCACTGCCATCACACTGTCCGACTGAACCTGAATGGCCCGATCTTGAAGACAATATGAGGCCTGCAGAAGGGCATTGTATATGGCCCTGAGTTCCAGAATGTTGATCGGAAGGATGATTTCCTGACTTGACCATCTTCCTTGAAACTGCACCCCAACCTCTGAGGCTTGCGTCCGTGGTTAACAGGATCCAGTCCTGAATTCCAAACCGCCGACCCTGGACAAGGTGAGAAATCTTTAGCCACCACAGAATGGAGATCCTGGCTTTTGGCAACAGACGGATCCTCTGGTGTGAAGAAGCGATCTGGACCATTTGTTCAACATATCGAGCTGGAAGGGTCTTGCGTGAAACCTTCCGTATTGAAGCGCCTCGTAAGAGGCCACCATTTTCCCCAGAAGGCGAATGCATAGAAACACAGATATCCGGGTTGGCTGCAGGACATCCCGAACCATACTTTGGATCAACAACGCTTTTTCCAACGGTAAAAATACCCTCTGCACCTCCGTGTCGAGGACCATCCCCAGGAAAGAAAATCACCTTGTCGAATCCAAACGTGATTTTGGAAGATTCAGGATCCATCCATGTTCCCTGAGCAGTCAAATGCCTTTTCCAATGGAAGGAACACTTTCTGCGACTCAATGTCAAGTATCATTCACAAAAACGGGAGCCTCCGTGTTGGCTCTAGGTGAGACTTTGGAAGGTTCAGAATCCACCCGTGATCCTGGAGAAGTTTGGTTAAGAGACCAATGCAGTCCAGAAACCTCTCCCTGGACGGTGCCTTTATCAGCAGCACTGCAATGCAAACTATTTATAAGCCTGATGATGTGGCCAGATCGGAATGTGAAGGTACGCATCCTTGATATCCAGAGATACTAGGAATTCCCATTCCTCCAGACCAGAGATCACCGCTCTCAGAGACTCCATCTTGAACACTCTTAAGAACGGGTTCAAGGACTTGAGCTTCAGAACTGGTCATACCGAACCGTCCGGTTTCGGTATTACAAACAAGTTGGAATAGTACCCCTTGTTGTGCAGATGAGGTGGAACTGGAACAATGACTTGAGTCTGTACCAGTTTTTGGATGGCCTGCTGTAAAGTTATACTTGCCTCTTGTGAAGTTGGTAAGCCTGATTTGAAGAATCTGTGAGGTGGGACCTCTTGGAACTCCAGTCTGTAGCCCTAGGAAATATGACCCAGGAATCCCGACACGAACTTGACCAGATGTGACTGAAGAATTTTAGTCGAGCTCCTACCTGACAGTCCTCCAGCATCACGGTCCACCATCATGCTGAAGGCTTTGAGGAAGCCGAGCCTGAACTCTCTGAGCACCTGCAGTTGCTGGTTTGCGTGGTTTACTCCTTGCACCTCTGGATTTTCCCTTAAACTTGGCTGTCCGAAAGGACTGTAAATTTGAAGCTGAATAAGCTTTAATGGCTGGGGAAGCTGTGGAAGGAAGATACGTAGACTTACCCGCAGTAGCTTTGGAGATTAATTTGTCTAGTTTGTTTCCAAACAAGGCCTCTCCTGTGACTGGTAGGCCTTCCATGCCTTTCCTGGAGTCCGCATCAGCAGTCCACTGGCATAGCCACAAGACCCTGCGTGCTGACACTGCCATAGCGGTGATGCGTGCATTAAGCAAACCAATCTCTTTTATGGCTTCCACCATAAAGTTCGCAGAGTCCGCAGGAGTAAAACAACATCTCCGCGTAGACAAGGAATATAATCCCGCAATTAGGTTACCTGACCATTTAGCAATGGCTTTTGTGATCCACACACATGCAATAGTGGGTCTCTGGGCCACCCCAGCAGCTGGGTTCCGGTATGAATGGTCGACCATGTTATGGTCGACAGTCATTAGGTCGACCACTATTGGTCGACATTGACATGGTCGACATGGACACATGGTCGCCACATGAAAATGGTCGACACATGAAAGGTCGACACATGAGTTTAACTTTTTTTGGTGTCGTTTTTTGCGTAATGTGACTGGGAACCCCAATTAGTGCACCGCGTCCCCTCGCATGGCTCGCCATGCTTCGAGCATGGTGCCTTCGCTCCGCTACCGCTTCGCTCGGCACAGATTACCGTTCCAATCGTAGTCCACGTGGATCGTAAAGTATGGAAAAGTTCCCAAAAAGAAAAAAAAGTTAAAAAACTCATGTCGACCTTTTCATGTGTCGACCATGTGTCCATGTCGACCATGTCAATGTCGACCTAATAACTGTCGACCATAACATGGTCGACCATCTGAACGGATACCAGCAGCTGTGTACAATGATTTGAGTGTAGTCTCAATTTTACGATCAGCCGTATCTTTTAGGGAGGTTGCACCAGGGACAGGCAATACAATTTTTCGTGACAGCCTAGAGACTGATGCGTCCACTATTAGTGGATTTTCCCATTTTTTCCTATCCTCCAGAGGAAAAGGAAAAGATAAGAGTAACCTTTTAGGGATTTGAAATTTCTTATCAGTATTAACCCATGGTTCTTCAAACAGGGTATCCAATTCCTTTGACGCAGGAAAAGTGACTGAGGATTTCTTTTTTACATTAAAGTAAGATTCACCACACTCTTCTGACACCTCATCAGGAATTTGCAGAACATCTTTGATAGCCTCTATAAGAGCCTCTATTCCCTGTGACAGAGTAGCATCCCCCCACCAAATGCACCTCCCCCTCCTCCATGTCTGACCAGTCATCGTCAGTCAGACTGCAGGATATGGGCCAGAGATCGTTTTTGCAGACAAATGGGAGGGGATTGAGACGCTGGTTTGGGGACTGAGTCCCTATTCATAAACTCATCCACAGTCTGTCTTAAGTATTTGTGTCTCTTTCTCATTGTGGGATAGTTTTGTAGAAATATTTGAGATCATTCCCTTAATGGATGACAAGCTTAGCCGGGTCGCAGACTAAGTACCCTGATAGGGTACTTAGTACACTAATAGTCACTCCCCCACTGCTATGACCCCCTGGTTCTGCTGAGGTAATCTGGAGTCTCTCCGGCGGAGCTGCGAGTACCTGTCAGTCAGCATCTGTGTCCACTGCAGAGGGAAAATGGCGCTGGAGAGCTACTGGATCCGCTCATAGTGAAGGCCCCGCCCCTTCAATGGCACGCGGTCTTTCCGCTTTTTTTATACTGGCTGAGGCAATCTGGTGCTTAAAATGAGAAAAAAAAAAAAAAACAGTTTTAAGGCTGTTGTTGCCAGCATGGCTACTGTGTACATTGTACTGAGACGCAGCTGTGTACTGTGTCTGGAGACGGATTCTGCCCCGGTTAGAAGCCATGTGTCTCAGTACCCTCATGCCGCCATAATGGCCGGCAACCCGCTAGCCGGTATGCCAGCTTAGTACTCACCACTTCTTCTGGCTGTTAGGGGTGGCGGAGTACTGCAGGAATGTACGTTCGCCGTGGTGGGGCTTGCGAATAGTTCCCTCAGGAGCTCAAGTGTCCTGTCAGTGGGGAATGGGACCGTTAACCCTTCAAGTCCCACGAAGCAGGCAAATAAACATATAAAATAAATGCAGAAAACTCTTCAGGAGCTTCCATAAGCATGACTGGCTCCTCCGGGCACATTTTCTAAACAGAGTCTGGTAGGAGGGGCATAGACGGAAAAGCCAGCACACACTATCAAATTCTTAAAGTGCCCATGGCTCTTAGTCGACCCATCTATACCCCATGGTACTAGATGGAAGCCCAGTATCCTTTAGGACGTAAGAGAAAAAACACTATTGTTGTTAAATGCCTTTGATATTTATGTGACAATGTTCCGAAACATAGTCTTCTTGTACCCTTTAACATTATTACTTTTTTCTTTATTCTGAACATACCTATATCTCACCCTACCTAATAAAATGTCACTACAAAATAAATAAATACAGTAAATTAATGAATTGGTGATCTTTATGTAACCTACAGTTTATCGCTTTTGTACACGGTCTGTAATCTCACCTAGAGCAGCAACTGGTACTGCCCAGCGCACTGGAACCTGACACATCTGTAGGTGGTCGAATGCTCAGTGTCCCATCTTCCTTCACATACAGACCAGCAGTGGATGGGTTAGCAAAGGTGGAAATAAATGGACCCAATGACTGAAAAGCAGTCTGTCGTACCTGTAATGTAAAACATAATAACCAATATACGTGACACCAAGTATATTAATCTTCATAATACATACAGCACTTACCCATCATTTCCTAAGGCATATGATCGCAGCTAGCCATGGCATTATGGCCACCCGCACTCCCAGGGACTGTTTAAAGGGGCCCCTACATCAGTAATCACAATATACTGTTTTACAGATCCTGTGAAATTTTCCCCCAGATATATTGTTTCCCCATCCCCTCTGACTTTGCCCATACATTACAGATATTTTTCAATGATTTGCTGATCATTTTCAGTTAAACACATCTGCCAGTCTTGGAAGACATTGCAGATTTATTGACACAATCATCTGCAAAACGTCAGATTGTCCCAACTGATTGCTGATGTATGGATCCCTTAAGAGACGAGGAAAACCTGTGTGCAGTCTCGTCAGGGCCACCTCCTCTCTCGCGCACAATTGTGCGTAGACACTGGCACTGTGCCAGAGTGTACTGCACATGCACAGGTATCCAGTATGCATGCGCAATCTCCAGAAAAATAGCGACCATGCCATTTTCCTGGTGATTGCAGACAGAGGACTCCAGAGAGGAGAGTATAATAATAAGAATTTACTTACCGATAATTCTATTTCTCGTAGTCCGTAGTGGATGCTGGGGACTCCATAAGGACCATGGGGAATAGCGGCTCCGCAGGAGACTGGGCACAAAAGTAAAGCTTTAGAACTACCTGGTGTGCACTGGCTCCTCCCCCCATGACCCTCCTCCAAGCCTCAGTTAGGATACTGTGCCCGGACGAGCGTACACAATAAGGAAGGATTTTGAATCCCGGGTAAGACTCATACCAGCCACACCAATCACACCGTACAACTCGTGATCTAAACCCAGCTAACAGCATGATAACAGAGGAGCCTCTAGAAAAGATGGCTCACTCCAGCAATAACCCGATTTTTTGGTAACAATAACTATGTACCAGTATTGCAGACAATCCGCACTTGGGATGGGCGCCCAGCATCCACTACGGACTACGAGAAATAGAATTATCGGTAAGTAAATTCTTATTTTCTCTAACGTCCTAAGTGGATGCTGGGGACTCCGTAAGGACCATGGGGATTATACCAAAGCTCCCAAACGGGCGGGAGAGTGCGGATGACTCTGCAGCACCAAATGAGAGAACTCCAGGTCCTCCTCAGCCAGGGTATCAATTTTGTAGAATTTTACAAACGTATTTGCTCCTGACCAAGTAGCTGCTCGGCAAAGTTGTAAAGCCGAGACCCCTCGGGCAGCCGCCCAAGATGAGCCCATCTTCCTTGTGGAGTGGGCATTTACAGATTTTTGGCTGTGGGAAGCCTGCCACAGAATGTGCAAGCTGAATTGTACTACAAATCCAACGAGCAATAGTCTGCTTAGAAGCAGGAGCACCCAGCTTGTTGGGTGCATACATTATAAACAGCGAGTCAGATTTTCTGACTCCAGCCGTCCTGGAAACATATATTTTCAGGGCCCTGACAACGTCTAGCAACTTGGAGTCCTCCAAGTCCCTAGTAGCCGCAGGCACCACAATAGGTTGGTTCAGGTGAAACGCTGAAACCACCTTAGGGAGAAACTGAGGACGAGTCCTCAATTCCGCCCTGTCCGAATGGAAAATCAGATAAGGGCTTTTACAGGATAAAGCCGCCAATTCTGACACGCGCCTGGCCCAGGCCAGGGCCAACAGCATGACCACTTTCCATGTGAGATATTTTAACTCCACAGATTTAAGTGGTTCAAACCAATGTGACTTTTGGAACCCAAAAACTACATTGAGATCCCAAGGTGCCACTGGAGGCACAAAAGGAGGCTGTATATGCAGTACCCCTTTTACAACGTCTGAACTTCAGGGACTGAAGCTAGTTCTTTTTGGAAGAAAATTGACAGGGCCGAAATTTGAACCTTAATGGACCCCAATTTCAGGCCCATAGACACTCCTGTTTGCAGGAAATGTAGGAATCGACCCAGTTGAATTTCCTCCGTCGGGCCTTACTGGCCTCGCACCACGCAACATATTTTCGCCAAATGCGGTGATAATGTTTTGCGGTTACATCCTTCCTGGCTTTGATCAGGATAGGGATGACTTCATCCGGAATGCCTTTTTTCCTTCAGGATCCGGCGTTCAACCGCCATGCCGTCAAACGCAGCCGCGGTAAGTCTTGGAACAGACAGGGTCCTTGCTGGAGCAGGTCCCTTCTTAGAGGTAGAGGCCACGGATCCTCCGTGAGCATCTCTTGAAGTTCCGGTTACCAAGTCCTTCTTGGCCAATCCGGAGCCACGAATATAGTGCTTACTCCTCTCCATCTTATCAATCTCAGTACCTTGGGTATGAGAGGCAGATGAGGGAACACATACACTGACTAGTACACCCACGGTGTTACCAGAGCATCTACAGCTATTGCCTGAGGGTCCCTTGACCTGGCGCAATACCTGTCGAGTTTTTCCCAACGGTTTATAATCATGTGGAAGACTTCTGGGTGAAGTCCCCACTCTCCCGGGTGGAGGTCGTGTCTGCTGAGGAAGTCTGCTTCCCAGTTGTCCACTCCCGGAATTGCTGACAGTGCTATCACATGATTTTCCGCCCAGCGAAGAATCCTTGCAGCTTCTGCCATTGCCCTCCTGCTTCTTGTGCCACCCTGTCTGTTTACGTGGGTGACTGCCGTGATGTTGTCCGACTGGATCAACACCGGCTGACCTTGAAGCAGAGGTCTTGCTAAGCTTAGAGCATTGTAAATGGCCCTTAGCTTCAGGATATTTATGTGAAGTGATGTCTCCAGGCTTGACCATAAGCCCTGGAAAATCCTTCCCTGTGTGACTGCTCCCCAGCCTCGCAGGCTGGCATCCGTGGTCACCAGGACCCAGTCCTGAATGCCGAATCTGCGGCCCTCTAGAAGATGAGCACTCTGCAACCAACACAGGAGGGACACCCTTGTTCTTGGTGACAGGGTTATCCGCTGATGCATCTGAAGATGCGACCCGGACCATTTGTCCAGCAGGTCCCACTGGAAAGTTCTTGCGTGGAATCTGCCGAATGGGATTGCTTCGTAGGAAGCCACCATTTTACCCAGAACCCTTGTGCATTGATGCACTGAGACTTGGCTCGGTTTTAGGAGGTTCCTGACTAGCTCGGATAACTCCCTGGCTTTCTCCTCCGGGAGAAACACCTTTTTCTGGACTGTGTCCAGGATCATCCCTAGGAACAGAAGACGAGTCGTCGGAACCAGCTGCGATTTTGGAATATTGAGAATCCAATCGTGCTGCCGCAACACTACCTGAGATAGTGCTACACCGACCTCCAACTGTTCCCTGGATCTTACCCTTATCAGGGAATCGTCCAAGTAAGGGATAACTAAAATTCCCTTCCTTCGAAGGAATATCATCATTTCGGCCATTACCTTGGTAAAGACCCGGGGTGCCGTGGACCATCCATACGGCAGCGTCTGAACTGATAGTGACAGTTCTGTACCATAAACCTGAGGTACCCTTGGTGAGAAGGGTAAATTTGGACATGAAGGTAAGCATCCTTGATGTCCCGAGACATCATGTAGTCCCCTTCTTCCAGGTTCGCAATCACTGCTCTGAGTGACTCAATCTTGAATTTGAACCTCTGTATGTAAGTGTTCAAAGATTTTAGATTTAGAATCGGTCTCACCGAGCCGTCCGGCTTCGGTACCACAACAGTGTGGAATAATACCCCGTTCCCTGTTGCAGGAGGGGTACCTTGATTATCACCTGCTGGGAATACAGCTTGTGAATGGCTTCCAAAACTGTCTCCCTGTCAGAAGGAGACATCGGTAAAGCCGACTTTAGGAAACGGCGAGGGGGAGACGTCTCGAATTCCAATTTGTACCCCTGAGATATCACCTGACGGATCCAGGGGTCTACTTGCGAGTGAGCCCACTGCGCGCTGAAATTCATTGAGACGGGCCCCCCACCGTGCCTGATTCTGCTTGTAAAGCCCCAGCGTCATACTGAGGGCTTGGCAGAGGCGGGAGAGGGTTTCTGTTCCTGGGAACTGGCTGATTTCTGCAGCCTTTTTCCTCTCCCTCTGTCACGGGGCAGAAATGAGGAACCTTTTGCCCGCTTGTCCACGAAAAGACTGCGCCTGATAATACGGCGTCTTCTCATGTTGAGAGGCGACCTGGGGTACAAACGTGGATTTCCCAGCTGTTGCCGTGGCCACCAGGTCTGAAAGACCGACCCCAAATAACTCCTCCCCTTAATAAGGCAATACTTCCAAATGCCGTTTGAAATCCGCATCACCTGACCACTGTCGTGTCCATAACCCTCTACTGGTAGAAATGGACAACGCACTTAGACTTGATGCCAGTCGGCAAATATTCCGCTGTGCATCACGCATATATAGAAATGCATCTTTTAAATGCTCTATAGGCAAAAATATACTGTCCCTATCTAGGGTATCAATATTTTCAGTCAGGGAATCCGACCACGCCAACCCAGCACTGCACATCCAGGCTGAGGCGATTGCTGGTCGCAGTATAACACCAGTATGTGTGTAAATACATTTTAGGATACCCTCCTGCTTTCTATCAGCAGGATCCTTAAGGGCGGCCATCTCAGGAGAGGGTAGAGCCCTTACAAGCGTGTGAGCGCTTTATCCACCCTAGGGGGTGTTTCCCAACGCACCCTAACCTCTGGCGGGAAAGGATATAATGCCAATAACATTTTAGAAATTATCAGTTGTTATCGGGGGAAACCCACGCATCATCACACACCTCATTTAATTTCTCAGATTCAGGAAAACTACAGGTAGTTTTTCCTCACCGAACATAATACCCCTTTTTGGTGGTACTCGTATTATCAGAAATGTGTAAAACATTTTTCATTGCCTCCATCATGTAACGTGTGGCCCTACTGGAAGTCACATTTGTCTCTTCACCGTCGACACTGGAGTCAGTATCCGTGTCGGCGTCTATATCTGCCATCTGAGGTAACGGGCGCTTTAGAGCCCCTGACGGCCTATGAGACGTCTGGACAGGCACAAGCTGAGTAGCCGGCTGTCTCATGTCAACCACTGTCTTTTATACAGAGCTGACACTGTCACGTAATTCCTTCCCACAGTTCATCCACTCAGGTGTCGACCCCCTAGGGGGTGACATCACTATTACAGGCAATCTGCTCCGTCTCCACATCATTTTTCTCCTCATACATGTCGACACAAACGTACCGACATACAGCACACACACAGGGAATGCTCTGATAGAGGACAGGACCCCACTAGCCCTTTGGGGAGACAGAGGGAGAGTTTGCCAGCACACACCAGAGCGCTATATATATATACAGGGATAACCTTATATAAGTGTTTTTCCCCTTATAGCTGCTGTATCTTTAATACTGCGCGTAATTAGTGCCCCCCCTCTCTTTTTTAACCCTTTCTGTAGTGTAGTGACTGCAGGGGAGAGCCAGGGAGCTTCCCTCCAACGGAGCTGTGAGGGAAAATGGCGCCAGTGTGCTGAGGAGATAAGGCCGCCGATAAGGGGGCGGAGCCTATCTCCCGTTTTTCTATGTATTCTGGCAGGGGTTAAATGCATCCATATAGCCCAGGAGCTATATGTGATGCATTTTTTGCCATCCAAGGTGTTTTTATTGCGTCTCAGGGCGCCCCCCCCCAGCGCCCTGCACCCTCAGTGACCGGAGTGTGAAGTGTACTGAGAGCAATGGCGCACAGCTGCAGTGCTGTGCGCTACCTTGTTGAAGACTGACGTCTTCTGCCGCCGATTTTCCTGACCTCTTCTGTCTTCTGGCTCTGTAAGGGGGCCGGCGGCGCGGCTCTGGGACCCATCCATGGCTGGGCCTGTGATCGTCCCTCTGGAGCTAATGTCCAGTAGCCTAAGAAGCCCAATCCACTCTGCACGCAGGTGAGTTCGCTTCTTCTCCCCTTAGTCCCTCGATGCAGTGAGCCTGTTGCCAGCAGGTCTCACTGAAAATAAAAAACCTAAAACTAAACTTTTCACTAAGCAGCTCAGGAGAGCCACCTAGTGTGCACCCTTCTCGTTCGGGCACAAAAATCTAACTGAGGCTTGGAGGAGGGTCATGGGGGGAGGAGCCAGTGCACACCAGGTAGTTCTAAAGCTTTACTTTTGTGCCCAGTCTCCTGCGGAGCCGCTATTCCCCATGGTCCTTACGGAGTCCCCAGCATCCACTTAGGACGTTAGAGAAATATGGGTGCAGGGTATGCAGTGCGAGGCCCCAAGGACACAGGAACCCATGTGCACTGCACAATATGCACCCATTGTAGCTATGCCACTGCACATTACCATCGTTATATAAGTTTCCTAACTATTCTTCCCATGTTAAAAATAACAGGGAAACCCGCTGGAAACGTAGGCGTGTCATGGACGTTTACGGGGCGGCTGGATGGCATCACCTGCAATACGAAACATGGCATTGGGGCGCCTGCATACACAGCCTGGCTGCGTATACAGGCAAGACAAAATTTTATGCTACAAATTCTCAACTGGATTGAGGTACAGTATGTCAATCGCCCTTGCCACTGAATTCTACTGTTGAGTTTCAAACCATTTCTCTGCATAATGATGCAGTGCGTTGTTGCCTTAAAACATTTCTTCAACTTCTTTAAAAATATCCTTGGTTGAAGGATGCATTGACACCAGCTGCTGACACACAGCCCCAAACCATGATGTTTCACATTCAGACTGAAGCACTCTGGGCAATATTCTTTATGTGAAAAACGTCTCATTTTAGGGGCAAACACTGCTTCCATATTAAGGAAAAAAAAAAAAAAAGAAGATTTTAAAAGAAAATTGCTTTTCTCCACAGTTGACTGGTCCACGCCTTATGTCCGCCAGGTAAATTAACACATTGTTAAAGTGGGATGCCGTGATGTTCTGCGCTGGTCCCTGAATTGTGCTGCTATATATGTTTTGTATGAACTCTAGATTTGTGCCATAATGAAGCTGTTCCACTGCCACAGTGTCTCTCATGCTACCTGGTTCCACTTGAACCACTGAATTGCAGATTCTGAACAGTGTTACTTACTGTTCCCACTCTCGTAGCTCTGTGACCTGCTCTGGAATATCAAACCATTTCTGTGGTCTACAATAAAACACTTCAAACATTGTCAGACCACACAGGCTTAAAAATTTACATTATGCCACAGGATGGCCTTACTCGCCACTCTGTCATTAGAACGGACTATCAGGAGGCAATTCATTTCCTGGATTCAGGAAACAAAGGGGTACATTTACTAAGATAGGAGTTCTATTTAAGATGGGATGTTGCCCATAGCAACCAATCAGATTCCAGGTATTATCTTCTAGAAGGTGCTAGATAAATGAGAAGTAGAATCTGTTTGGCTGCTATGGGCAACATCCCATCTTATATAGAACTCCCATCTTAGTAAATTTACCCCAAAATACTCTGTGACCAACAGTGAGGGATGTAATGCATCATCTAGCTGTGTGCAGGAGCTGCAGCTATGACCACTCTTAATGGTCCACCAGAGATGAGACCCTCTGACACACCACACTTGAACACATCCCAATTCCAAATGGATCACCAGGGAAATTTAGAAATATTTTTTTTAACATCAAAGCTTTCAACAAACTTCAACACTTACAATGTAAGATATACAAGGCCCACAACTTTTATATAGCTACAACAAATAAAAGATTTCCTGGAGCCTTTGCATGCAACATGAAGGTGGACCAGTCTACACATGAATTAAGCAGCCTGTGTGTATTGTTGTCTGCCTTTTTTGCACTACATTGGTAAGAAAGGAAAACATATTGTGTGTGTGTGTGTGTGTGTGTGTGTGTGTGTGTGTGTGTGTGTGTGTGTGTGTGTGTGTGTGTGTGCGTGTGTGTAAGCACACACATTTCTGCTTTAGTAAATGTGGTCAGTAGTATTGATCTGTAAACCAATTCAATTTTAAGGCTATAGTGATATAAGGCACTCACCCAGCGGCAGGGGTCACTGATCAGGTTTATAAACAGAGGAGAGAGCTTTGTTCTTCTTATCTCACTGGACGTTGTGTAGGACACGGCCATAAAGCACTCTGCACACACCTTACGCATACCCCATGCACTGTCAGAACACAGCTCGAGAAACTTAGGAATCTACAAAGAAACACAATGTGTTCGGATGTAAATTTACAAGGACAAAAAATGGTTAGAAAACAGATTGACAATAACAGTTTGAGAGGGGATACTGAACAACAATGCATGTTAATCAGTCTATTTGCGTAAAAAATAAGATTTTACTTACCGATAAATCTATTTCTCGTAGTCCGTAGTGGATGCTGGGACTCCGTAAGGACCATGGGGAATAGCGGCTCCGCAGGAGACAGGGCACAAGAATAAAAGCTTTAGGATCAGGTGGTGTGCACTGGCTCCTCCCCCTATGACCCTCCTCCAAGCCTCAGTTAGGATACTGTGCCCGGACGAGCGTACATAATCAGGAAGGATATTGAATCCCGGGTAAGACTCATACCAGCCACACCAATCACACCGTACAACTTGTGATCTGAACCCAGTTAACAGTATGATAACAACGAAGGAGCCTCTGAAAAGATGGCTCACAACAACAATAACCCGATTTAGTTAACAATAACTATGTACAAGTATTGCAGACAATCCGCACTTGGGATGGGCGCCCAGCATCCACTACGGACTACGAGAAATAGATTTATCGGTAAGTAAAATCTTATTTTCTCTGACGTCCTAGTGGATGCTGGGACTCCGTAAGGACCATGGGGATTATACCAAAGCTCCCAAACGGGCGGGAGAGTGCGGATGACTCTGCAGCACCGAATGAGAGAACTCCAGGTCCTCCTCAGCCAGGGTATCAAATTTGTAGAATTTAGCAAACGTGTTTGCCCCTGACCAAGTAGCTGCTCGGCAAAGTTGTAAAGCCGAGACCCCTCGGGCAGCCGCCCAAGATGAGCCCACTTTCCTTGTGGAATGGGCTTTTACAGATTTTGGCTGTGGCAGGCCTGCCACAGAATGTGCAAGCTGAATTGTACTACAAATCCAACGAGCAATAGTCTGCTTAGAAGCAGGAGCACCCAGCTTGTTGGGTGCATACAGGATAAACAGCGAGTCAGACTTTCTGACTCCAGCCGTCCTGGAAACATATATTTTCAGGGCCCTGACAACGTCAAGTAACTTGGAGTCCTCCAAGTCCCTAGTAGCCGCAGGCACCACAATAGGTTGGTTCATGTGAAAAGCAGAAACCACCTTAGGGAGAAATTGAGGACGAGTCCTCAATTCTGCCCTGTCAGAATGAAAAATTAAGTAAGGGCTTTTATATGATAAAGCCGCCAATTCTGACACACGCCTGGCTGAAGCCAGGGCTAACAGCATCGTCACCTTCCATGTGAGATATTTTAAGTCCACAGTGGTGAGTGGTTCAAACCAATGTGACTTAAGGAACCTCAAAACAACATTGAGATCCCAAGGTGCCACTGGAGGCACAAAAGGAGGTTGTATATACAGTACCCCTTTTACAAATGTCTGAACTTCAGGTACTGAAGCCAGTTCTTTCTGGAAGAAAATCGACAGGGCCGAAATTTGAACCTTAATGGACCCTAATTTTAGGCCCATAGACAGTCCTGTTTGCAGGAAATGGAGGAAACGACCCAGTTGAAATTCCTCTGTAGGGGCCTTCTTGGCCTCACACCACGCAACATATTTTCGCCAAATGCGGTGATAATGTTTTGCGGTTACATCCTTCCTGGCTTTGACCAGGGTAGGGATGACTTCATCCGGAATGCCTTTTTCCTTCAGGATCCGGCGTTCAACCGCCATGCCGTCAAACGCAGCCGCGGTAAGTCTTGGAACAGACAAGGCCCCTGCTGGAGCAGGTCCTTTCTTAGAGGTAGAGGCCACGGGTCTTCCGTGAGCATCTCTTGAAGTTCCGGGTACCAAGTCCTTCTTGGCCAATCCGGAACCACGAGTATCGTTCTTACTCCTCTCCTTCTTATGATTCTCAGTACTTTTGGTATGAGAGGCAGAGGAGGGAACACATACACTGACTGGTACACCCACGGTGTCACCAGAGCGTCCACCGCTATTGCCTGAGGGTCCCTTGACCTGGCGCAATATCTGTCTAGTTTTTTGTTTAGACGTGACGCCATCATGTCCACCTTTGGTTTTTCCCAACGGTTTACAATCAGGTGGAAGACTTCTGGGTGAAGTCCCCACTCTCCCGGGTGAAGGTCGTGTCTGCTGAGGAAGTCTGCTTCCCAGTTGTCCACTCCCGGAATGAACACTGCTGACAGAGCTATCACATGATTTTCCGCCCAGCGAAGAATCCTTGCAGCTTCTGCCATTGCCCTCCTGCTTCTCGTGCCGCCCTGTCTGTTTACGTGGGCGACTGACGTGATGTTGTCCGATTGGATCAATACCGCCTGACCCTGAAGCAGGGGTTTCGCTTGACTTAGGGCATTGTAAATGTCCCTTAGTTCCAGAATGTTTATATGAAGAGATGTTTCCATGCTTGACCACAAGCCCTGGAAATTTTTTCCCTGTGTGACTGCCCCCCAGCCTCTCAGGCTGGCGTCCGTGGTCACCAGGACCCAATCCTGAATGCCAAATCTGCGGCCCTCTAGTAGATGAGCACTCTGCAGCCACCACAGAAGAGACACCCTTGTCCTTGTCGACAGGGTTATCCGCTGATGCATCTGAAGATGCGATCCGGACCATTTGTCCAGTAGATCCCACTGAAACGTTCTTGCATGGAATCTTCCGAATGGAATTGCTTCGTAAGAAGCCACCATTTTTCCCAGGACCCTCGTGCACTGATGCACTGACACCTGGCCTGGTTTTAGGAGGTTCCTGACTAGCTCGGATAACTCCCTGGCCTTCTCCTCCGGGAGAAACACCTTTTTCTGGACTGTGTCCAGAATCATTCCTAGGAACAGTAGACGTGTCGTTGGAATCAGCTGCGATTTTGGAATATTTAGGATCCACCCGTGCTGACGTAACACTACCTGAGATAGTGCTACTCCGACTTCTAACTGTTCCCTGGACCTTGCCCTTATCAGAAGATCGTCCAAGTAAGGGATAATTAAGATGCCTTTTCTTCGAAGAAGAATCATCATTTCGGCCATTACCTTGGTAAAGACCCGAGGTGCCGTGGACAACCCAAACGGCAGCGTCTGAAACTGATAATGACAGTTTTGTACTACAAACCTGAGGTACCCTTGGTGAGACGGGTAGATTGGGACGTGGAGATAAGCATCCTTGATGTCCAGAGACACCATATAGTCCCCTTCTTCCAGGTTTGCTATCACCGCTCTGAGTGATTCCATCTTGAATTTGAACCTCTTTATGTAAGTGTTCAGGGATTTCAGATTTAAAATTGGTCTCACCGAGCCGTCCGGCTTCGGTACCACAAACAGCGTGGAATAATACCCCTTTCCCTGTTGTAGGAGGGGTACCTTGATTATCACCTGCTGGGAATACAGCTTGTGAATGGCTTCCAAAACTGCCTCCCTGTCGGAGGGAGACTTGGTAGAGCAGACTTCAGGAACCGGCGAGGGGGAAACGCCTCGAATTCCAGTTTGTACCCCTGCGATACCACCTGTAGAATCCAGGGGTCCACTTGCGAGTGAGCCCACTGCGCGTTGAAATTCTTGAGACGGGCCCCCACCATGCCTGAGTCTGCTTGTAAAGCCCCAGCGTCATGCTGAAGACTTGGCAGAAGCAGGGGAGGGCTTCTGCTCCTGGGAAGCGGCTGCATGGTGCAGTCTTTTTCCCCTTCCTCTGCCCCGGGGCAGGAAGGAATGGCCTTTAGCTCGCTTGTACTTATGGGAACGAAAGGACTGAGTTTGAAAAGACGGTGTCTTTTTCTGCTGATGTGAAGTGACCTGGGGTAAAAAATAAGAATTTACTTACCGATAATTCTATTTCTCGGAGTCCGTAGTGGATGCTGGGGTTCCTGAAAGGACCATGGGGAATAGCGGCTCCGCAGGAGACAGGGCACAAAAAGTAAAGCTTTTCCAGATCAGGTGGTGTGCACTGGCTCCTCCCCCTATGACCCTCCTCCAGACTCCAGTTAGGTACTGTGCCCGGACGAGCGTACACAATAAGGGAGGATTTTGAATCCCGGGTAAGACTCATACCAGCCACACCAATCACACCGTACAACTTGTGATCTAAACCCAGTTAACAGTATGATAACAGAGGAGCCTCTGAAAGATGGCTCCCTAAACAATAACCCGAATTAGTTAACAATAACTATGTACAAGTATTGCAGATAATCCGCACTTGGGATGGGCGCCCAGCATCCACTACGGACTCCGAGAAATAGAATTATCGGTAAGTAAATTCTTATTTTCTCTATCGTCCTAGTGGATGCTGGGGTTCCTGAAAGGACCATGGGGATTATACCAAAGCTCCCAAACGGGCGGGAGAGTGCGGATGACTCTGCAGCACCGAATGAGAGAACTCCAGGTCCTCTTTTGCCAGGGTATCAAATTTGTAGAATTTTACAAACGTGTTCTCCCCTGACCACGTAGCTGCTCGGCAGAGTTGTAATGCCGAGACCCCTCGGGCAGCCGCCCAAGATGAGCCCACCTTCCTTGTGGAATGGGCCTTAACAGATTTAGGCTGTGGCAGGCCTGCCACAGAATGTGCAAGTTGAATTGTGTTACAAATCCAACGAGCAATCGACTGCATAGAAGCAGGCGCACCCAACTTGTTGGGTGCATACAGTATAAACAGCGAGTCAGATTTTCTGACTCCAGCCGTCCTTGAAATGTATATTTTTAAAGCTCTGACAACGTCCAACAACTTGGAGTCCTCCAAGTCGCTTGTAGCCGCAGGCACTACAATAGGCTGGTTCAGGTGAAACGCTGATACCACCTTAGGGAGAAAATGCGGACGCGTCCGCAGCTCTGCCCTATCCGAATGGAAAATTAAATAAGGGCTTTTATAAGATAAAGCCGCCAGTTCAGATACTCTCCTGGCGGAAGCCAGGGCCAGTAACATAGTCACTTTCCATGTGAGATATTTCAAATCCACATTTTTTAGTGGTTCAAACCCATGGGATTTGAGGAAATCTAAAACTACATTTAGATCCCACGGTGCCACCGGAGGCACCACAGGAGGTACTCCTTTGACAAAAGTCTGGACCTCAGGGACTGAGGCCAATTCTTTTTGGAAGAATATTGACAGGGCCGAAATTTGAACCTTAATAGATCCCAATTTGAGACCCATAGACAATCCTGATTGCAGGAAATGTAGGAAACGACCCAGTTGAAATTCCTCCGTCGGAGCACTCCGATCCTCGCACCACGCAACATATTTCCGCCAAATGCGGTGATAATGCTTCGCGGTGACTTCCTTTCTTGCCTTAATCAAGGTAGGAATGACTTCTTCTGGAATGCCTTTTCCTTTTAGGATCTGGCGTTCAACCGCCATGCCGTCAAACGCAGCCGCGGTAAGTCTTGAAAGAGGCAGGGACCCTGTTGAAGCAGGTCCCCTCTCAGAGGTAGAGGCCACGGATCGTCCGTGACCATCTCTTGAAGTTCCGGGTACCAAGACCTTCTTGGCCAATCCGGAGGCACTAGTATCGTTCTTACTCCGCTTTGCCGTATGATTCTCAATACCTTTGGTATGAGAGGCAGAGGAGGAAACACATACACCGACTGGTACACCCAAGGTGTTACCAGCGCGTCCACAGCTATTGCCTGCGGATCTCTTGACCTGGCGCAATACCTGTCCAGTTTTTTGTTGAGGCGAGACGCCATCATGTCCACCATTGGTCTTTCCCAACGGTTTATTAGCATGTGGAAAACTTCTGGATGAAGTCCCCACTCTCCCGGGTGAAGATCGTGTCTGCTGAGGAAGTCTGCTTCCCAGTTGTCCACGCCCGGGATGAACACTGCTGACAGTGCTATCACGTGATTCTCCGCCCAGCGAAGGATCCTGGCAGCTTCTGCCATTGCACTCCTGCTTCTTGTGCCGCCCTGTCTGTTTACATGGGCGACTGCCGTGATGTTGTCCGACTGGATCAACACCGGTCTTCCTTGAAGCAGAGGTTCCGCCTGGCTTAGAGCATTGTAGATTGCTCTTAGTTCCAGAATGTTTATGTGAAGAGACTTTTCCAGGCTCGACCACACTCCCTGGAAGTTTCTTCCTTGTGTGACTGCTCCCCAGCCTCTCAGGCTGGCGTCCGTGGTCACCAGGATCCAATTGCATGGAATCTGCCGAATGGAATTGCTTCGTAAGAAGCCACCATTTTTCCCAGGACTCTTGTGCATTGATGTACAGACACCTTTCCTGGTTTTAGGAGGTTCCTGACCAGGTCGGATAACTCCTTGGCTTTTTCCTCGGGAAGAAAAACCTTTTTCTGAACCGTGTCCAGAATCATCCCTAGGAACAGCAGACGAGTTGTCGGCATTAATTGGGATTTTGGAATATTCAGAATCCATCCGTGTTGCTTTAGCACCTCTTGAGATAGTGCTAATCCCATCTCTAGCTGTTCTCTGGACCTTGCCCTTATTAGGAGATCGTCCAAGTATGGGATAATTAATACGCCTTTTCTTCGAAGAAGAATCATCATCTCGGCCATTACCTTTGTAAAGACCCGAGGTGCCGTGGACAAACCAAACGGCAGCGTCTGAAACTGATAGTGACAGTTTTGTACAACGAACCTGAGGTACCCCTGGTGTGAGGGGTAAATTGGAACGTGGAGATACGCATCCTTGATGTCCAAGGATACCATAAAGTCCCCTTCTTCCAGGTTCGCTATCACTGCTCTGAGTGACTCCATCTTGAACTTGAACTTCTTTATGTACAGGTTCAAGGACTTCAGATTTAGAATAGGCCTTACCGAGCCATCCGGCTTCGGTACCACAAATAGAGTGGAATAATACCCCTTCCCTTGTTGTAGAAGAGGTACCTTGACTATCACCTGCTGAGAGTACAGCTTGTGAATGGCTTCCAAAACCGTCTCCCTTTCGGAGGGGGACGTTGGTAAAGCAGACTTCAGGAAACGGCGAGGTGGATCTGTCTCTAATTCCAACCTGTACCCCTGAGATATTATCTGCAGGATCCAGGGATCTACCTGCGAGTGAGCCCACTGCGCGCTGTAATTTTTGAGACGACCGCCCACCGTCCCCGAGTCCGCTTGAGAAGCCCCAGCGTCATGCTGAGGCTTTTGTAGAAGCCGGGGAGGGCTTCTGTTCCTGGGAAGGAGCTGCCTGTTGCTGTCTCTTCCCTCGACCTCTGCCTCGTGGCAGATATGAATAGCCCTTTGCTCTCTTATTTTTAAAGGAACGAAAGGGCTGCGGTTGAAAAGTCGGTGCCTTTTTCTGTTGGGGAGTGACTTGAGGTAGAAAGGTGGATTTCCCGGCTGTAGCCGTGGCCACCAAATCTGATAGACCGACTCCAAATAACTCCTCCCCTTTATACGGCAAAACTTCCATATGCCGTTTTGAATCCGCATCGCCTGTCCACTGTCGCGTCCATAAAGCTCTTCTGGACGAAATGGACATAGCACTTACCCGTGATGCCAGTGTGCAGATATCCCTCTGTGCATCACGCATATAAAGAAATGCATCCTTTATTTGTTCTAACGACAGTAAAATATTGTCCCTGTCCAGGGTATCAATATTTTCAATCAGGGACTCTGACCAAACTACCCCAGCACTGCACATCCAGGCAGTCGCTATAGCTGGTCGTAGTATAACACCTGCATGTGTGTATATACTTTTTTTGGATATTTTCCATCCTCCTATCTGATGGATCTTTAAGTGCGGCCGTCTCAGGAGAGGGTAACGCCACTTGTTTAGATAAGCGTGTTAGCGCCTTGTCCACCCTAGGAGGTGTTTCCCAGCGCTCCCTAACCTCTGGCGGGAAAGGGTATAATGCCAATAATTTCTTTGAAATTATCAGCTTTTTATCAGGGGCAACCCACGCTTCATCACACACGTCATTTAATTCTTCTGATTCAGGAAAAACTATAGGTAGTTTTTTCACACCCCACATAATACCCTGTTTAGTGGTACCTGTAGTATCAGCTAAATGTAACGCCTCCTTCATTGCCAAAATCATATAACGTGTGGCCCTACTGGAAAATACGGTTGATTCGTCACCGTCACCACTGGAATCAGTGCCTGTGTCTGGGTCTGTGTCGACCGACTGAGGCAAAGGGCGTTTCACAGCCCCTGACGGTGTTTGAGGCGCCTGGACAGGCACTAATTGATTGTCCGGCCGCCTCATGTCGTCAAACGACTGCTTAAGCGAGTTGACGCTATCCCGTAATTCCACAAATAAAGGCATCCATTCTGGTGTCGACCCCCTAGGAGGTGACATCCCCATATTTGGCAATTGCTCCGCCTCCACACCAATATCGTCCTCATACATGTCGACACACACGTACCGACACACAGCAGACACACAGGGAATGCTCTACACGAAGACAGGACCCACTAGCCCTTTGGGGAGACAGAGGGAGAGTAGGCCAGCACACACCAAAAAAGCGCTATATATGACAGGGATAGCCTTATAATAAGTGCTCCCTTATAGCTGCTTTATATATATCAAAATATTGCCATTAAATTTGCCCCCCCTCTCTGTTTTACCCTGTTTCTGTAGTGCAGTGCAGGGGAGAGACCTGGGAGCCGTCCTGACCAGCGGAGCTGTGAGAGGAAATGGCGCCGTGTGCTGAGGAGATAGGCCCCGCCCCTTTTCCGGCGGGCTCGTCTCCCGCTATTTTGTGAATCCAGGCAGGGGTTAAATATCTCCATATAGCCTCTGGGGGCTATATGTGAGGTATTTTTAGCCTTTTAATAGGTTTTCATTTGCCTCCCAGGGCGCCCCCCCCCAGCGCCCTGCACCTTCAGTGACTGCGTGTGAAGTGTGCCGAGAGGAAAATGGCGCACAGCTGCAGTGCTGTGCGCTACCTTTAGAAGACTGCAGGAGTCTTCAGCCGCCGATTCTGGACCTCTTCTTACTTCAGCATCTGCAAGGGGGCCGGCGGCGCGGCTCCGGTGACCATCCAGGCTGTACCTGTGATCGTCCCTCTGGAGCTGATGTCCAGTAGCCAAGAAGCCAATCCATCCTGCACGCAGGTGAGTTCACTTCTTCTCCCCTCTGTCCCTCGTTGCAGTGATCCTGTTGCCAGCAGGAATCACTGTAAAATAAAAAACCTAAGCTAAACTTTCTCTAAGCAGCTCTTTATGAGAGCCACCTAGAATTGCACCCTTCTCGGCCGGGCACAAAAATCTAACTGGAGTCTGGAGGAGGGTCATAGGGGGAGGAGCCAGTGCACACCACCTGATCTGGAAAAGCTTTACTTTTTGTGCCCTGTCTCCTGCGGAGCCGCTATTCCCCATGGTCCTTTCAGGAACCCCAGCATCCACTAGGACGATAGAGAAAGGTGGATTTTCCAGCCGTTGCCGTGGCCACCAGGTCCGATAGACCAGCCCCAAATAACTCCTCCCCTTTATACGGCAATACTTCCATATGTCGTTTGGAATCCGCATCTCCTGACCACTGTCGCGTCCATAACGCTCTTCTGGCAGAAATGGACATAGCACTTACTCTTGATGCCAGGGTGCAAATATCCCTCTGTGCATCACGCATATATAGTAATGCATCCTTCAAATGCTCTATAGTTAACAGTATATTGTCCCTATCCAGGGTATCAATATTTTCAGTCAGGGAATCCGACCACGCGACGCCAGCACTGCACATCCAGGCTGAAGCGATTGCTGGTCGCAGTATAACACCATTATGTGTGTATATACTTTTAAGAATATTTTCCAGCCTTCTATTTGCTGGTTCTTTGAGGGTGGCCGTATCAGGAGACGGTAACGCTACTTGTTTTGATAAACGTGTGAGCGCCTTATCTACCCTAGGGGGTGTTTCCCAACGTGTCCTAACCTCTAACGGGAAAGGATATAGTGCCAATAATTTTTTAGAAATTAGCAGTTTTTTGTCGGGGGAAACCCACGCTTTATCACACACCTCATTTAACTCATCTGACTCAGGGAAAACTATTGGTAGTTTTTTCACACCCCACATAATACCCTTCTTTGTGGTACTTGTAGTGTCAGAAATGTTCAATGCTTCCTTCATTGCCGTGATCATGTAACGTGTGGCCCTACTGGACATTACGTTTGTCTCCTCACCGTCGACACTAGACTCAGTATCTGTGTCTGGGTCTGTGTCGACCCACTGAGGTAACGGGCGTTTTAGGGCCCCTGACGGTGTCTGAGACGCCTGGACAGGCACTAATTGATTTGCCGGCTGTCTCATGTCATCAACCGTTCTTTGCAAAGTGCTGACATTATCACTTAATTCTTTAAATACGATCATCCAGTCAGGTGTCGACTCCCTAGGAGGTGACATCACTAACCCAGGCAATTGCTCCGCCTCCACATCATTTTCCTCCTCATACATGTCGACACACACGTACCGACACACAGCACACACACCGGGAATGCTCTGATAGAGGACAGGACCCCACAAGCCCTTTGGAGAGACAGAGGGAGAGTCTGCCAGCACACACCAAGCGCTATATATATATATATATATACAGGGATAACCTTATATAAAAGTGTTATTCCCTTATAGCTGCTGTATAGTTTTTAGCTGCCAATAGTGCCCCCCCTTCTCTTTTTTACCCTGATTCAGTAGCAAGTCTGCAGGGGAGAGTCAGGGAGCCGTCCTTCCAGCGGAGCTGTGAGGGAAAATGGCGCTTGTGTGCTGAGGAGATAAGGACGTCGTGAAGGAGCGGAGCCTATCTCCCGCTTTTTCTGTAAAAAATGGCAGGGGTTAAAATACATCCATATAGCCCAAGAGCTATATGTGATGTATTCTTTAGCCAATCTAAGGTATTATCTGTTATATTGCGTCTCAGGGCGCTCCCCCCCAGCGCCCTGCACCCTCAGTGACCGGAGTGTGAAGTGTGCTGAGAGCAATGGCGCACAGCTGCGGTGCTGTGCGCTACCTTAGTCTGAAGACAGGATCGTCTTCTGCCGCCGATTTCACCGGACCTCTTCGCTCTTCTGGCTCTGTAAGGGGGCCGGCGGCGCGGCTCCGGGACCCATCCAGGCTGAACCTGTGATCGTCCCTCTGGAGCTAATGTCCAGTAGCCTAAGAAACCCGATCCACTCTGCACGCAGGTGAGTCCGTTTCTTCTACCCTTAGTCCCACGATGCAGTGAGCCTGTTGCCAGCAGGACTCACTAAAAATAAAAAAAAATAAGAATTTACTTACCGATAATTCTATTTCTCGTAGTCCGTAGTGGATGCTGGGGACTCCGTCAGGACCATGGGGATTAGCGGGCTCCGCAGGAGACAGGGCACATCTAAAAAAGCTTTTTAGGTCACATGGTGTGTACTGGCTCCTCCCCCTATGACCCTCCTCCAAGCCTCAGTTAGGTACTGTGCCCGGACGAGCGTACACAATAAGGAAGGATCTTGAATCCCGGGTAAGACTCATACCAGCCACACCAATCACACCGTACAACTTGTGATCTGAACCCAGTTAACAGTATGATAACAAAACGAAGTAGCCTCCGAAAAGATGGCTCACAACAATAGTAATAACCCGATTTTTGTAACAATAACTATGTACAAGCATTGCAGACAATCCGCACTTGGGATGGGCGCCCAGCATCCACTACGGACTACGAGAAATAGAATTATCGGTAAGTAAATTCTTATTTTCTCTAACGTCCTAGTGGATGCTGGGGACTCCGTCAGGACCATGGGGATTATACCAAAGCTCCCAAACGGGCGGGAGAGTGCGGATGACTCTGCAGCACCGAATGAGAGAACTCCAGGTCCTCCTTAGCCAGAGTATCAAAATTTGTAAAATTTTACAAACGTGTTCTCCCCTGACCACGTAGCTGCTCGGCAAAGTTGTAATGCCGAGACTCCTCGGGCAGCCGCCCAGGATGAGCCCACCTTCCTTGTGGAATGGGCATCTACATATTTCGTCTGTGGCAGGCCTGCCACAGAATGTGCAAGCTGAATTGTACTACAAATCCAGCGTGCAATAGACTGCTTAGAAGCATGAGCACCCAGCTTGTTGGGTGTATACAGTATAAACAGCAAGTCAGACTTTCTGACTCCAGCCGTCCTAACTATATATATATATATATATATATATATATATTTTTAGGGCCCTGACCACGTCTAGTAACTTGGAGTCCTCCAAGTCCCTAGTAGCCGCAGGCACCACAAGAGGTTGTTTCAGGTGAAAACGCTGACACCCCTTTATGAAGAAACTGGAGACGAGTCCCAGTTCTGTCCTGTTCAAATGGAAAATTTTAATATGGGCTTTTGTAAGACAAAGCCGCCCATTCTGACAATCGCCTGGCCGAGGCCAGGGCTAACAACATGGTCACTTCCCATGTGAGATATTTGTCAACAGCATGGTCACTTTCCATGTGAGATATTTCAAATCCACAGATTTGAGCGGTTCAAACCAATATGATTTTAAGAAATCCCAACACTATGTTGAGATCTCACGGTGCCCCTAGGGGCACAAAAAAGCTGTATATGCAATACATCCTTTACAATCTGGACTTCAGGAACTAAAGTCAATTCTTTCTGGAAGAAAATCTACAGGGCCGAAATTTAAATGTTAATGAACCCCAATTTGAGGTCCAAAACACTCCTGTTTTCAGGAAGTGTAGAAATCGACCTAGTTGAATTTCCGTCGTGGAGCCTTCCTGGCCTCACCCACGCAACATATTTTCACCACATGTGGTGATGACGTTGTGCGGTCACCTCCTTCCTGGCTTTGACCAGGGTAGGTATAACCTCTTATGGAATGCCTTTTCCCCTCAGGATCCGGCATTCAACCGCCATGCCGTCAAACGCAGCCGCGGTAAGTCTTGGAATAGACATGGTACTTGCTGAATCAAGTCCCTTCTTAGCTCCCCAGGCCCTTAGTCCTCTGTGAGCATTTCTTGAAGTTCCGGGTACCAAGTCCCTCTTGGCCAATCCGGAGCCACTAGTATAGTTCATACTCCTCTATGTCTTATAATTCTCAATACCCTGGTTATGAGAAACAGAGGAGGGAACACATACACAGACTGGTACACCCACGGTGTTACCAGAACATCCACAGCTATCGCCTGAAGGTCTCATGACCTGGCGGAATACCTGTCCCGTTTTTTGTTCGGGCGGGACGCCATCATGTCCACCTTTGGTCTTGGCCAACGGTCCACAATCATGTTGAAAAACTTCCCTATGAAGTTTCCACTCTCCCGGGTGGAGGTCATGCCTGCTGAGGAAGTCTGCTTCCCAGTCGTCCACTCCCGGAAAGAACACTGCTGACAGTGCTATCACATGATTTTCCGCCTAGCGAAAAATCCTTGCAGTTTTCACTGCCCTCCTGCTTCTTGTGCCGCCCTTCTGTTTACGTGGGCGACTGCCGTGATGTTATCCCACTGGATCAATACCGGCTGACCTTGAAGCAGAGGTCTAGCTAAGTTTAGAGCATTATAAATTTGCTCTAAGCTTATTTATGCGGAGAGAATTCTCCAGACTTAATCACACTTCCCTGGAAATTTTTTCCCTGTGTGACTGTTCCCCAGCCTCTCAGGCTGGCCTCCGTGGTCACCGGCATCCAATCCTGAATGCCGAATCTGCGGCCCTCTAGAAGATGAGCACTCTGTAATCACCACAGGAGAGACACCCTTTTCCTTGGATATAGGGTTATCCGCTGATGCATCTGAGGATGCGATCCGGACCATTTGTCCAGCAGATCCCACTGAAGAGTTCTTGCGGGAAATCTGCCGAATGGAATTGCTTCGTAATAAGCCACCATTTTTACCAGGACTCTTGTGCAATGATGCACTGACACTTTTCCTGGTTTTAGGAGGATCCCGATTAGCTCGGATAACTCCCTGGTTTTCTCCACTGGGAGAAACACGTTTTTCTGGACTGTGTCCAGAATCTTCCCTAGGAACAGTAGACGTGTCGTCGGAAAAAGCTGCGATTTTGGAATATTTAGAATCCACTCGTGCTGTCGTAGAACTACTTAAGATAGTGCTACTCCGACCTCCAACTGTTCTCTGGACCTTGCCCTTATCAGGAAAGCGTCCATGTTTCTTTTAAGAAAAATCATCATTCCGGCCATTACCTTGGTAAAGACCCGGGGCGCCGTGGACAATCCAAACGGCAGCGTCTGAACTGATAGTGACAGTTCTGTACCAGGAACCTGAAGTACCCTTGGTGAGAAGGGCAAATTTGGACCTGTAGGTAAACGTCCCTGATATCCAGTGACATCATATCGTCCCCTTCTTCCTGGTTCGCTATCACTGCTCCGAGTGACTCCATCTTGATTTGAACGCTTGTATGTAAGTGTTCAAATATTTCAGATCTCACCGAGCCGGTTGGCTTCAGTACAACAATATAGTGTGGAATACTACCCCCTTCCTTGTTGTAAGAAGGGTACTTTGATTATCACCTGCTGGGAATACAGCCTGTGAATTGTGTGAGGGGGAGACGTCTCGAATTTCCAATGTACACCTGGGATATTACATGTAGGATCCCGGAGTTCCCTTGCGAGTGTTGCTGAAACTCTTGAGATGACCCCCTACCGCACCTGAGTCCGCTTGTACGGCCCCAGCGTTATGCTGCGGACTTGGCAGAAGCCGTGAGGAGCTTCTGTTCCTGGGAATGAGCTGCTTGCTGCAGTCTTCTTCCCTTTCCTTTCCCCCTGGGCAGATATGACTGGCCTTCGCCCGCCTGCCCGTATGGGGACGAAAGGACTGAGACTGAAAAGACTGTGTACTTTTCTGCCAATATGTGACTCGGGGTAACAAAAGGTGGATTTTTCAGCTGTTGCCATGGCCACCAGGTCCAATGGACCGCCCCTTTATACGGCAATACTTCCATATGCCGTCTGGAATCTGCCTCACCTGATCACTGTCGTGTCTTCGTCTGGCAGATATGTACATCACATTTACTCTTGATGCCAGAATGCAAATATGCCTCTGCGCATCACACATATATAGAAATGCATCCTTAAAATGCTCTATAGACAATAAAATCCTGTCCCTGTCAAGGGTATCAAAATTTTCAGTCAGGAAATCCGACCAAGCCCCCTCAGCGCTGCACATCCAGGCTGAGGCGATTGCTGGTCGTAGTATAACACCAGTATGTGTGTATATACTGTTATGATATTTTCCAGCTTCCTATCAGCTGGCTCCTTGAGGGCGGCCGTATCTGGAAACGGTAACGCCATGTTTTTTATAAGCGTGTGAGCGCCTTGTCCACCCTAAGGTGTGTTTTCCAACTCGCCCTTACTACTGGCGGGAAAAAGGGTATACCGCCCATAACTTTCTGTCGGAGGAACCCCACGTATCATCACACACTTCATTTAATTTATCTGATTCAGGCAAAACTACAAGTAGTTTATTCCCACCCTACAAAATACCCTTATTTGTGGTACTTGTGGTATCAGAAATACGTAACACCTCCTTCATTGCCCTTAACATGTAACTTGTGGCCCTAAAGGAAAAATACGTTTGTTTCTTCACCGTCGACACTGGGGTCAGTGTCCGTGTCAGTGTCTGTCGACCGACTGAGGTAAATGGGCGTTTTTACAAGCCCCTGACGGTGTCTGAGACGCCTGGACCGATACTAATTTGTCCGCCGGCTGTCTCATGTCGTCAACCGGCTTGCAGCGTGTTGACATTATCACGTAATTCCATAAGTAAGCCATCCATTCTGGTGTCGACTCCCTAGAGAGTGACATCACCATTACAGGCAATTTTCTCCGTCTCCTCACCAACATTTTCCTCATACATGTCGACACACACGTACCGACCTACAGCACACACATACAGGGAATGCTCTGATAGAGGACAGGACCCACTAGCCCTTTGGGGAGACAGAGGGAGAGTTTGCCAGCACACACCAAAAGCGCCATAATGTATATAACAACCCTAGAAGGTGTTGTTTCTATATATGGGCTCTTAATATATAATTATATCGCCAATTTATGCCCCCCTTCTCTTTAACCCTGTTTCTGTAGTGCAGGGGAGAGTGGGAGCCTTCCTCACCAGCGGAGCTGGTCAGGAAAATGGCGCTGAGTGCTGAGGAGAATAAGCTCCGCCCCTTTCACGGCGGGCTTTTCTCCCGGTTATTAGGAAAACTGGCCTGGGTTAAATACATACATATAGCCTTAATGGCTATATGTGATGTATTTATTTGCCTCTAAGGTAATCTATATTGCTGCCCAGGGCGCCCCCAGCAGCGCCCTGCACCCTCCGTGACCGAGATCAGTGAGCCGTGTAGCAACAATGGCGCACAGCTGCAGTGCTGTGCGCTACCTTCATGAAGACTGAGGAGTCTTCTGCCGCCTGTTTCCGGACCTCCGTTCTGCCGTTCTTCAGCGTCTGTAAGGGGGATCGGCGGCGCGGCTCCGGGACGAACCCCAGGCTGACCTGTGTTCCGACTCCCTCTGGAGCTCAGTGTCCAGTAGCCTAAAACTTCAATCCTCCTGCACGCAGGTGAGTTGCAAGTCTCTCCCCTAAGTCCCTCGTTGCAGTGATCCTGTCGCCAGCAGGAATCACTGATTAGAAACCTAAAAAAAAAAAACTTTTCTAAACAGCTCTTTAAGAGAGCCACCTAGATTGCACCCTCTCGGACGGGCACAAAAACCTAACTGGGGCTTGGAGGAGGGTCATAGGGGGAGGAGCCAGTACACACCATGTGACCTAAAAAGCTTTTTTAGATGTGCCCTGTCTCCTGCGGAGCCCGCTAATCCCCATGGTCCTGACGGAGTCCCCAGCATCCACTAGGACGTTAGAGAAAATAAAATATACTTTTATTCTAAGCAGCTCAGGAGAGCCACCTAGCCTGCACCCTTCTCGTTCGGGCACAAAAATCTAACTGAGGCTTGGAGGAGGGTCATAGGGGGAGGAGCCAGTGCACACCACCTGATCCTAAAGCTTTTATTCTTGTGCCCTGTCTCCTGCGGAGCCGCTATTCCCCATGGTCCTTACGGAGTCCCAGCATCCACTAGGACGTCAGAGAAATCTACATTACCGCCTAATAATTCAGATGACTCACAACCTCTGGGGTGTGTGTATAGAACGGCCTCAGGGTTAGTTGCGGACTTACCACAGGACACTAGCTGAATATCTCCAGGCACTTTACCTGGGAGCTGAAGCCAACCAGTAGAGCATGCAGGTTGCTGAAACCCCACTAAGTGGTAGATTTATTTAGTCGTAAAGATGAGCATTTACTGATTCCTCTGGGCTGCTAGCAGGTTGATTGCTGATCTGTAATTGTATAGCTTCAGGCATTTTACCTGCAGGAACAGTCCAATGCCTGTGTCAAACTGAATCTGCCCTAAAAGTGGCCTTTACACCTATAGGCATTAATGGCATTTTGGTGGCCTGAATTAATGAGAATGCAGTAACGTGACTAGGAATCTAGTGTAACGTACACAGTTAGCAGCTAGGGAGACACTTTTTGGAACCAATTAAGTTTTTTATCCTACTAGACATCGGAGACAGCAGGGAGAGAGTTATGAACTGCATAATCAGGTAGAATTACTGAAGCATATGACATGACTGTGTACGCAAACAATTTTTAGGTGGAACCATCAGGAATAGTTTCTAATCAACTTTACGTTATTTAGAGAGTAAAAGAAACCAAAAAACACACACCTATGCATTATACATTTTTTATTACATGTGGAGTTAGATTTAAATTAAAAGTGGATTAAGATTTACATTTGTTGTCTCTGAGAAAGCAAAAAAAACACGTGAATCTTACCAAAAACTTCTCAGTAGCCTCCTGGCCAACAGCATTGCACACATCCCCAAAATTTGCTGCGCATACCTGTGGAACAATACACTGGAAATGTTAATAGAAAAGGACTACTACTACATAGTGTTTTAAAGGTGTTTTTTATTGTCAATTTTTTTTATGCCATAACTTTTTTGTAAACCTGACATAAAGTCCCCTATACCGGATGGATCTGTCCTCTTCAAGAAGATTACGGTGCATAGCGACCATATGCCAAAAAGATTATGGACTCCCAATCCATCCCCGTCAAGTAAGAAATATCCCTCTACACCAGGCTTTCCCAACCACGGTCCTCAAGGCACACCAACAGTGCAGGTTTTAGTGATATCCAGGCTTCAGCACAGGTGACTTAATTAGTAGCTTAGTTATTTTGATTTAACCATCTGTGCTGCAGCCTGGATATCACTAAAACCTGCACTGTTGGTGTGCCTTGAGGACCGTGGTTGGGAATGACTGCTCTACACCATGAGATAGGCAGTTGGGAATATACCGGGGGAAGTATATTTTGAATGCAGCTCATGTTTAATTGCACATTAGACAGTCAAGATCATGATAACAGTAACCATCAGGAGTGAAGGAACACTCTCTAAAGGACTGTGTTGAAATAGAGGCCAAGAAACACAGAGCAAGTTGAAGGTGTCAGAGACAATATGGACTTGTTTGTAACATCCAGCAATGCAAATCAAAGAACCACATAGTAAACTTGGAATAAGCTCCTTAGATCTGACCTTTTCGTAAGATACTGTTCACATACCCACATCACCTTCCTTGGCATGAGTCTGTTTAGAAGTCCAGAAGGAATGATTTTACACTACATTCACCCAAAGAGGCAGCCTGGAACTTGGAAGAAGAGTCCCATGTCTTTGTACCCAAGGTGAATTTTTTTTATTTTTTATTTGCTCTATTCTGGGGAAGGTGAATGAGGAAGCTCATCACATTCTGGAAGGGCCATTGGATTATCTAAAGTCCAAACCTCATTACCCTCCTTAATTTTGCCTACTTTGTCAAGTAAGAAATTATCCACCACTGGCTCATTTGAAACATTACCTGAGAATGAAAAGGGACACTTGAACTTTAGGGAAACAAGCCCCTTTAGGCCTTTAACTTTTCTTAGGGGCCTAACTTAAGTAGGTCCCAGGATGGAGACACCCATGGTATGCAGAGGCTCCAAGGCAGGGGATGAAGGAAAACTAAACAGCTAAACGAAGAGTGGTAGTAATAAGAGGAAGAGTTCATTCTTGTTTTTACCTGCCCAATAACCAATCATTTATGAAACACTGATGAATGCCTCCATTAGAAATAAGCAGTAACATTTGATTCAAATATCTCACAGACATGATTTGCCTATGTCATTATTATTCTGTAGTGTGATTTTTACAAACAAGGGACAGATATCTGGGACATCTTACAAGATAAGATGTTCTCTTTAGTCTTACATTACAGTACCTTTGAAATAAATACATGTTAATAGCCCACTCAAAGTATTTTTCCAAATGTTTTATTAAGACAGAACTATTTTCAAATGTGCATGTACATAGAAAATAGTTCATGTAACGTATAGCAACATGACGTGTTCTGTAACCAATTAAAAAACAAAAATGAACATCTAATTACAACTATTACCCTGTGCAATGCTTTCACAATATGTCCCCACGTAGTGTTCATTTTAGAGGAATTCCGGGTATTAAACGTTAATATTATCACTCAGGGCGACCTAAGTAGCGGCAAGCTAAAAATAAGATTTTAAACCTACCGGTAAATCTTTTTCTCCTAGTCCGTAGAGGATGCTGGGGACTCCGTAAGGACCATGGGGTATAGACGGGCTCCGCAGGAGACATGGGCACTCTAAGACTTTAGATGGGTGTGAACTGGCTCCTCCCTCTATGCCCCTCCTCCAGACCTCAGTAATAGAATTGTGCCCAGAGGAGACGGACAGTACGAGGAAAGGATTTTTGTTAATCTAAGGGCAAGATACACACCAGCCCACACCATACACACCGTACAACATGGGACATACTAAACCAGTTAACAGCATGAACAAAACAGCACCAGCCAGAGACTGATCTCAACTGTAACATAACCCTTATGTAAACAACAACTATATACAAGCCTTGCAGAAATAGTCTACACTGGGACGGGCGCCCAGCATCCTCTACGGACTAGGAGAAAAAGATTTACCGGTAGGTTTAAAATCTTATTTTCTCTTACGTCCTAGAGGATGCTGGGGACTCCGTAAGGACCATGGGGATTATACCAAAGCTCCAGACCAGGCGGGAGAGTGCGGATGACTCTGCAGCACCGATTGAGCAAACATGAGGTCCTCCTTAGCCAGGGTATCAAACTTGTAGAATTTTGCAAAAGTGTTTGAACCCGACCAAGTAGCTGCTCGGCAAAGCTGTAATGCCGAGACGCCTCGGGCAGCCGCCCAAGAAAAGCCCACCTTCCTAGTGGAATGGGCCTTTACTGAATTTGGTAACGGCAATCCAGTCGTAGAATGAGCCTGCTGAATCGTTTTACAGATCCAGCGTGCAATAGTCTGCTTAGAAGCAGGAGCGCCAACCTTGTTGGCTGCATACAGGACAAACAGTGCCTCTGTTTTCCTAACCCGAGCCGTCCTGGCTACATAAATTTTCAAGGCCCTGACTACATCAAGGGACTTGGAATCCTCCAAGTCACCCGTAGCCACAGGCACCATAATAGGTTGGTTCATATGAAACAATGAAACCACTTTAGTTAGGCAGAAATTGAGGATGAGTCCTCAACTCCGCTCGATCCACATGGAAAATCAGATAGGGGCTCTTGTGAGACAAAGCCGCCAATTCGGACACCCGCCTCGCAGATGCCAAGGCCACCAACATGACCACCTTCCAAGTGAGAAATTTTAATTCAACTGATTGAAGAGGTTCAAACCAGTGTGATTTAAGGAACTGTAACACCACGTTAAGGTCCCACGGTGCCACTGGGGGCAGAAAAGGAGGTTGGATGTGCAGCACTCCCTTTACAAAAGTCTGGACTTCTGGGAGAGAAGCCAATTCCTTCTGAAAGAATATAGATAAGGCCGAAATCTGCACCTTAAATGGAGCCTAATTTTAGGCCCATATCCACTCCTGTCTGTAGAAAATGGAGAAAACGACCCAGCTGAAAGTCTTCCGTAGGAGCATTCTTGGCTTCACATCAAGACACATATTTCCTCCAGATACGGTGATAATGCTTCGCCGTTACCTCCTTCCTAGCTTTGATTAGAGTAGGGATGACTTCCCCCGGAATACACTTCCTAGCTAGGATTTGGTGTTCAATCGCCATGCCGTCAAACGTAACTGCGGTAAGTCTTGGAACACACAGGGCCCCTGTTGTAACAGGTCCTCCCTGAGAGGAAGAGGCCACGGATCTTCTGTGATCATTTCCTGAAGATCTGAATACCAGGCCCTTCGAGGCCAATCTGGAACAATGAGTATTGTCTGCCCTCTTGTTCGTCTTATGATTCTCAGTATTTTTGAGATAAGCGGAAGTGGGGGGAACACATAGACCGACTGAAACACCCACGGTGTCCCAAGGGCGTCCACCGCCACTGCCTGAGGGTCCTTCGACCTGGAACAATACGTCCGAAGCTTTCTGTTGAGGCGTGACGCCATCATGTCTATTTGAGGAAGTCCCCAACGACTTGTTACTTCTGCAAAGACCTCTTGGTGAAGTCCCCACTCTCCTGGATGGAGATCGTGTCTGCTGAGGAAGTCTGCTTCCCAGTTGTCTACTCCCGGAATGAAGATCGCTGACAGAGCGCTTACATGAATTTCCGCCCAGCGAAGAATCCTGGTGGCTTCTGCCATTGCTGCTCTGCTCCTTGTCCCGCCCTGGCGGTTTACATGCGCCACGGCTGTGACGTTGTCTGATTGGATCAGAACGGGTAGGTTGCGAAGAAGACTCTCCGCCTGTTGCAAGCCGTTGTAAATGGCCCTTAATTCCAGCACATTGATGTGTAGACAAGCCTCCTGGCTTGACTATATTCCCTGAAAATGTCTTCCTTGTGTGACTGCTCCCCATCCTCGGAGGCTCGCGTCCGTAGTCACAAGAACCCAATCTTGAATGCCGAACCTGCGACCTTCTAGAAGGTGAGCACTCTGGAGCCACCACAGGAGAGAGACCCTGGCCCTGGGGGACAGGCTTATCCTCCGATGCATCTGTAGATGGGACCCTGACCACTTGTCCAGAAGGTCCCACTGAAAAGTCCTCGCAAGGAACCTGCCGAACGGAATGGCCTCGTAGGCCGCCACCATTTTTCCCAATACTCGAGTGCATTGATGAACTGACACTCTTTTTGGTTTCAGCAGGTCCTTGATCATGCTCTGGAGTTCCTGGACTTTTTCCATTGGGAGAAAAACCCTCTTTTTTCCCCCGTGTCCAGAACCATGCCCAAAAATTACAGCAGAGCTGTCGGAACCAACTGCGACTTTGGTAGATTTAGAATCCAGCCGTGTTGCTGTAGTACTCTCAGGGAGAGAGACACGCTTTTTAGTAACTGATCCCTTGATCTTGCCTTTATCTGGAGATCGTCCAAATATGGAATAATTGTGACTCCCTGCTTGCGCAGGAGCACCATCATTTCCGCCATTACCTTGGTGAAAATTCTCTGGGCCGTGGAAAGCCCAAACGGCAACATCTGAAACTGGTAATGACAATCCTGTACAGCGAATCTCAGGTACGCCTGATGAGGAGGATATATGGGGACATGAAGGTATGCATCCTTTATGTCTAGCGACACCATAAAATCCCCCCCTTCCAGGTTGGAGATCACTGCCCTGAGAGATTCCATTTTGAATTTGAACCTTTTCAAATATAGGTTTAGGGATTTTAGATTCAGAATTGGTCTGATCGAGCCATCCGGCTTCGGGACCACAAATAGGGTTGAATAAAACCCTTTTCCCTGTTGTCCTAGGGGAACCTTGATAATCACCTGCTGTTGACACAGCTTTTGTATGGCAGCTGAAACTATTTCCCTCTCTGGGGGAGAAGCTGGCAAGGCCGATTTGAAAAATCGGTGTGGAGGCACATCTTCGAACTCCAGTTTGTAGCCTTGGGATACAATGTCGACCACCCAAATGTCCAAATCCGACTGAACCCAGACATGGCTGAAGAGACGAAGACGTGCCCCCAGCGGTGCGGACTCCCGCAGCGGAGCCCCAGCGTCATGCGGTGGATTTTGTAGAGGCCGGGGAGGATTTTTGTTCCTGGGAACTAGCTGTAGCTGGTGTTCTTTTCCCTCTACCTCTGGCGAGGAAGGAAGAGCCCCGGCCCTTTCTGAACTTATGCGACCGAAAGGACTGCATCTGGTATTGAGGTGTTTTCTTTTGCTGTGGGGGAACATAAGGCAAAAAAGAAGACTTACCCGCGGTAGCTGTGGAAACCAGGTCCGTGAGGCCCTCCCCAAATAAAACTTCACCTTTGTAAGGCAAAGCCTCCATATGTCTCTTTGAATCCGCATCACCTGTCCATTGACGGGTCCACAGGGACCTTCTAGCAGAAACTGCCATGGCATTGGCTCTTAAACCCAACAGCCCAATATCTCTCGCAGCCTCTCTCATATATAACGCTGCGTCCTTAATGTGACCCAAGGTCAACAAAATACTCTCTTTATCTAAGGTGTCAATGTCAGATGACAAGTTATCTGCCCACGCTGCAATTGCGCTACCCACCCATGCCGACGCTACTGCAGGTCTGAGCAGGGCTCCCGTAGTCGCATAAATTGATTTTAAGGTAGTTTCCGGTCTGCGATCCGCAGGATCCTTTAGGGCCGCCGTGTCCGGGGACGGTAGCCCCACCTTTTTGGACTAGCGCGTCAAGGCCTCGTCCACCGTGGGCGAGGATTCCCACCGTAACCTGTCCTTTGAGGGGAAAGGATACGCCATAATAATTCTCTTGGGAACCTGCAATCTCTTATCTGGAGTTTCCCAAGCCTTTTCAAATAAAGCGTTCAGCTCATGAGATGGGGGAAACGTTACCTCAGGTTTCTTTTCCTTAAACATGCAGACCCTCATGTCTGGGACAGAGGGGTCCTCTGTGATATGCAAAACATCTTTTATTGCAATAATCATATATTGAATACTCTTGGCCACTCTTGGGTGCAACCTCGCATCATCATAGTCGACACTGGAGTCAGAATCCGTGTCGGTATCAGTGTCTGCTATCTGGGAGAAGGGACGTTTATGGGACCCTGAAGGGTCTTGTGACACAGCCAAAGCCATGGATTGACTCCCTGCGCTGTCCTTTGACTCTGCTTTGTCCAATCTCTTATGTAATAAAGTCACATTAGCATTTAAAACATTCCACATGCCTAACCAATCAGGTGTCGGCTGTGCCGACGGAGACACCACCACCATCTTCTCTGCATCCTCCCTAGACGAGCCTTCCGCTTCAGACATGTCGACACACACGTACTGACACCCGCACACACACTGGGATATCTGAATATGGGGACAGACCCACAATAAGGCCCTTTGGAGAGACAGAGAGAGAGAGTATGCCAGCACACACCCAGCACCACTAGATACTGAAAACAAAGTCCCAGCCTGTAATGCGCTATATCTACACAATTTAGCACCAAATAAATGTGCCCCCCCCCCTCCCCCCCTCGTTCTTGCCCCCTGTTACTTGTTCAGCAGGGGAGAGTCCGGGAGCAGCTTCTCTGCAGCTTGCTGCTGTGGAGAAAATGGCGCTTGTTAGTGCTGGAGGATCAAGCTCTGCCCCCTCGACGAGGGGTTCGGTCCCGCTCTTTTCCTTTAAACTGGCAGGGGATTTCTTATATACTGCCTCTGCAGTATCCATATAACTGTGCCAGACTTATTTGAGGTGAAAATTGCTGCCCAGGGCACCCCCCCTGCGCCCTGCACCCGTGCTGTGCCTGTGTGTGTTGTGGGAGCAATGGCGCGCTGCGCGGTACCTCATGAAGATCTGAAGTCTTCTGCCGCCTTTGAAGTCTTCTTGTTTCTTACACTTACCCGGCTTCTATCTTCCGGCTCTGTGAGGAGGACGGCGGCGCGGCTCTGGGACGAACAGCAAGGACGACACCTGTGTTCCAACCCGCTGGAGCCAATGGTGTACAGTAGCCTAAGAAGCAGAGCCCATCAGTCCAGGAAAGTGGGTCTGCTTCTCTCCCCTCAGTCCCAAGGAGCAGGGAGCCTGTTGCCAACAGTGCTCCCTGAAAATAAAAAACCTAACAAAAGTCTTTTCAGAGAAACTCAGTAGAGCTCCCCTGCAGTGCATCCAGTCTCCTCTGGGCACAGGATCTAACTGAGGTCTGGAGGAGGGGCATAGAGGGAGGAGCCAGTTCACACCCATCTAAAGTCTTAGAGTGCCCATGTCTCCTGCGGAGCCCGTCTATACCCCATGGTCCTTACAGAGACCCCAGCATCCTCTAGGACGTAAGAGAAAATAGTTTTTTGGGGGGGATTTAGCAAATACAGGTTTTGTTTACAGTAACCCTTCTATCATAAATGGGGTGAACGGTTATGGTTACACATCACTTTACCTAAACTCAGGTGCCAAGTGGATTGAGTGGTGGCCTGTGTTAGAAATGAATACATATGTTGGCACCGTCTGAATCTCAAGTAATCCCAATCTATAGAACGCCTGACTATACGTGGAAATATTAATCCAAAACGCTGTACCTTGCGGACTTGAAACAATTTGCTATCACTGCAGAGGTCACAGAATCGTGGCAGTAACATTTGTTCCACTGTCTGTTTGCCAAGCATGGAAATCATTTTACATATAATCTGGGGAGAGAAAAAGTTATTCAGGTGTACATAAAATAACAGAAGGAACTATGACGTTGGTGTTGAGTCACACAGGTCATGCTAAGTATGTGAAAGACTGTACTGCAACAGAAACATGAAGAATGTAGTTTGCTTGTGCAAACATGCAACAAAAGAGTTTTCTAATTCTTGTCCTCTTACTCACATTCACAGCTTCCACTTTGTATTCATCATCATTTTCTGGTGCGGAGAGGTCAAGCAGTATAGGGCAAACCTTGTTCTCCAGATCATTCTGCTCAATAAGGTCTTGCTCTAGCAGTATCAGTAACGCCTCCTGGCTTGCTTTTCTCACCTGTATTACAGATACAGAAGGTCAACCATTTATACATGAGCAGTATTTATTACCATTCCTGTTTGGAACATGTGAGCAGAGGACAAACAAAAGCTAGGCATCATTGAACACCCTCCATGGGGTGTATTCAATCATAGTCGTAAACTGCCGTCTGGTCGGAAAGATGGCAGTTTCCAACTTTTTTTAGGTTGGAAGGTGTTCCGACCAATTCAATGGGGCTGGATTTTTGCCGACAAGTCGGGAATTCCGACTTGTTGGAAATCACGTGGATAAGCGGAATAGGCATCGGATCCACGTGTTTTGTCGGATTCCGCGGCCAAATCAGACAGGTTTTAGACCCGTTTCTGACAATGTCAATCCGACTTTAAAAAAAAGTCGGATTAGCATTCGGATTTGGCCACTCATTGAATACGGAGATGTTGGATCCTTTCTGTTGGAAAGGATCAGACATCAATTAAATATACCCCTATGGCGAGAACAGTGCAGTACACACAACAGCCCTAGCATCACAGATTGATGTGGGAGATGGAGGAGTTATTCTGCCATAGGTCAGGCCCCTATGGCAAAACTACAGCAGTTACATAGGTCATGTCTGTAACAAGGGCCACAGCCGC